>NC_046621.1:1951039-2272110 GCF_900324465.2 Anabas testudineus
AAGTGTAAAAAGAGTACCTACCTGTGAAATGAGTAGAAATCCAAAGCTGTTATGTTTTGACGGTTAAACTTGTGTTTTTCTTTCCGTAGTCTGGTTCTATGTTTAGCTCTTAACTTAACAGAGGAGGGCCCGCCTGGTTCGGCTTTAATCCGCCCTGTGATTGGTCAGCGGCTTTCTGTGGCTCTGTGATTGGTCAGTGGCTTCTTGCAACCTTCTGATTGGCCTGTCGCTCTGACAATAATTGCTGCATTCAATGAAACTTGTAAATGTGGGAAGTTTGAACTTCGTGTGTGAACATGGAGGTCAGAGTCAGAGCAGAAGTCAGAATTAGACGTTTTTGCCATAAATACAAAGAATTCAGTGAGGTTCAGAAGATAACAGAAAGCAGAACACAAAGGTGTCTAAAAACGGGTCTGTGGATATTAACGAATCTTTTGGACTATAAGATAAGATAAAGATAAGATCATTCAGGTAATATTAATCATAGATCATAGTAATCTAGTACCATATGCATGTTTATCAACATTTGCATATACATGTACAAATTAACATGATGTGTGCAAAATTGCAAAATCTTGATCGGTATAATGTAAATAAATATAAATTAGAGTGCAAATAGAAACACTGTCAGTGACACATTTTGGCTCTGTGCACCAGGACAATGGAGTAGAAGCGACATTTATTTGTATTTATTAAGAGTAGGTATAAATAACTTCCTATTTATAACTGTGTGATTAAACACTCTTTATTGACGACTTATTAACATTTAGACCTACAGACTTGGGGAGCAACAGTAGTTTATAACTAAAAATTGGTTTCTGTTATTAGTGTAACAAAAAGGTTTAGGTCATGAAGTCTATTTAAAAATGTATATAAGTAATTTTAAACATTAAGAATTCACACTGTAAAGTGCCTTGAGATTAATTCTGATTTGGCGCTTTACAAATAAAATTTAATTGAAATTCAATTTAAATTTCAAGTGTACCAAGCATTACTAACTTCATACTGGTGAATAAACTAGGAGTTGTATTTTTCATTTGTCGGATAAGTTATAAATTAATTGAATAATAGAAGCAATCACTAGAAGATTCAACGATAATAAAACATCGTTTGTTGCGTTCATGGCCACGTTTAATAAAAATGTTACTGCCCGTTGACGGAAGACGCATGGTCATTCTGCTACTCACGTGATTGGCTTTCACTCCCGTCACTCAAATTTTACGTAAACGTGGTTGGTTAAGTTGCCTGTCAGTCAAACGGACGCCGCGGTGATGCGGAATGGAGGCGGGCCGCGGCTGCAGCACAGAGGAGCGGCGGCGTCGCGACGGAACAGTGCGGCGTGACAGGGCGTTATTTTTTACATGATTAAAACACTAAACGGGGACGAATACACACACGGACCGATAAAAACACATCTTAAATACCCAGTCCGTCATGGAGTCCTATGACATTTTAGCTAACCAGCCGGTTGTGATTGATAATGTAAGTATGATGATGTCATTCATCCACACCCAAACCGAGGCCGCTGGCTGGGACCGCTGGCTAACGGCTAGCTCCGCTTACTATTGTGTTTGGCTAACAATGTCGCTGGTCATAAGCTCAGCTGTTCTCATTAAATGTGCTGTAGCTACCAACAGTGCTCTACAGGGTTCCACCCAAAAGTACCATTAGCTCCATTTGCTAGCAATTGCAGCGGTGTCTGTTGCTGCATCCAGCCCCAAGCAGCGCTAGCCAAACCGGCTAGCTAATCTAAGCTTCTGTTTGTCAGATCTTGACTGTTAGCTATCAGTGGTGCTGTAGCGTTAGCTGTAACATTAGCTATCTTGTCATGTGTTGGGAATATTAAATCAGAACAGTATGCATGAGCTGTCAGTAAGGACGAGAGACTCATTTACACGATACATTTCAATGTTTTTATGTTGCACACTTACTGTGCATTGAGCTCTGGTGAGATGGCCACACGGATGTTTGCATTGCAATCAAAGGAAGGAATACAAACATGTTGCTAAGCAGATGTCTTTGCACCATATTTGTGTTTTCACTTTATTTAGAATTCTCCTCATGTTAAAATGTTTACCAGCAACCCTCCTTCGTGGCTGGGGTTAAGGTTAAGATCAGGGGCTGTTGTGATGTTTAATTAATCTGGCTATGATTTTAAATGAACTGATTGTGCTCTCCAGTCATGAGACAGTATAAACTTTGCCCTATATACTTATATAAAAGTAAGTGTAATAAAAAAATCAAAAATGCACATATTCTTTATCTTCTCGTTGAAAATGTTGTTATCTGCCACAATTTCCAATGTTTAAATGCTTAAAGCATAACTAATCTTCATAACTAATGACATCACAGTCTCGCTAAGTAACATTTCCAAGTAGATACCTACCAAATTTAATGAGTATTAAATGTAAGACAAGAACCTATTAAATATTTCAACAACAGTGATCTAAACCATTAGTCATCATCAAATTAGTTGAAGTACTGTGTTGTGATTAGAAATACAAACATATTAGCAACAAAAAATAGGTAATTAAGCAGAATGACCATTTCAGAAGCATTTTTATTATACTGTTGGATTTTAATTACTAATGTGTAACATCAGTTCACTAATGCAGCTCATGAGGGTGGAGCTAATTTCAGATACTATACATACTCAGTCTTATCTCAAATTTTATTTATTTATGCACGTTATGCGAAGTTCCAAGTGACAAGTTGTCACAATTCAGTGCTGTAAAACATACAATAGTGGAGGCAAAATAGACATACAGTGGTTGAGTAAAGTACATCAGAATTGTGCTTGTACCAGACACTGACCATATCCCCCACTGTGAAGAACTACGGTGACACGTTGTCAAACTGTTGACAGAATGACTGTACCACCACCAAGCATTAATGTACATTAAAATTAAATCCAGTGTAGCACCATTGATTCCACTTATTTTGTAGGTGTAAAATACTGTTGGGATCTGATTTAACTTAATGACCTAGTGCTACAAATAACTAATACAACAAGAGTAACTACTTAGTCTGTTTATCTGATGTGACTAGCAACTAACATCAGCAACAGAGCTAATCACTGTGGAATAATGTGTCAACACTACCAAGTAGGCTGAAGCGGTGTTCTTCCTGTTTTGTTGATATTGTGGGAATTCAGTATTAGCACTGCTCCCTACAGCTGGTGTCAGGGTTTAGCTTATGGTTTGGCATTGTAGAGATGACTAGCAGAAATTAGCAGATGCAGAAACACAACTGAGAGTCACAGAGACCTTAAACACAAGTTGTTCCAGCTTTACTCTTTTGAAGACAGTACAAGACAAAGTAGCTGTTGAGACAGAAGACATGTGGGTCACAGTGTTTCTGCTGGCTGCTTGGTGCGAGTGTGTGACTGCTGGTGGCCTGCGGCTGTGTCTTATGACCTCCCTGTTTCTCAAACACACACTGCTTCAGCTCTTAGTCCAGTCATAGCCCTATAATATTTCCTCTAATGTTAATTCTCTTTTTTTAGGGTTCGGGGGTAATCAAGGCTGGTTTTGCAGGTGACCAGATCCCGAAATACTGCTTTCCTAACTAGTAGGTGTTCCATGATATTTTCTCACAGCAGTCACATGTAAAGCTGCACTGGCTGATCTTCTCATTACTTTCTTGATAATTTGAATAACTCTTTGTCTATATAATGCCAGGTGTTGCTGTATATTGCCTGACTGTCTGTTTTTGTTATGCTACAGTGTTGGGCGTCCCAAGCATGTCCGTGTGATGGCTGGAGCCCTAGAGGGAGACCTTTTCATCGGACCCAAGGCAGAGGTAACTAACATACACTAACTGCTTCTTAGTTTGTATTCTGGCTTCTATTTATCCTGGGAAAACCAAAATCAAATACTAATGATGTATTTAAGCAGGAGCGCCCTGATAGCAGCATTATACTCCATTGTTCACTTCACTTGTTTTTATTGATTAAATACAAAAATGCCTTAAAACATTTCAAACTTGAGCTCTTCAAAAACCCTCCTGCATTTGACTGGAAGATAAGATGCTCCAAACAAACCCTAAACTAATGCAACATTATCAGTGTCAATCAAGTATTAAACCAAACCTGCAGGGCTTGATACATTTTCCCCATCAGGTCTTTAATTTATTGTAGGTTTTAGTATCAAATTAGTCCCAGAACTGATTTTTAAATCTCAGCAAACAGAGATAAACAGTTTTATAAGTAAACAATACTCAGTCCACCAGTTTATTGATACTGGATACTTATTGAAATAATATATTTTTATCTGTTGGCTAAACATAGCTCAGACTAGGTCAGTGATACGAAGGTTTCAATACTTATTTCATACGCACTGAAGCAACAGAATGATCATTTGAAGGCTGGAGTCCTTGATACTTTACTACTACTTGATACTATGAAAATGTAAGTTTATTTAGTTATTTCATCTCAGTTATTACAATGAATCTAGGACAAAGGACAGAAACATGTCTCTGTGTAACAGCACAGTTCAACAGCAACTTTAAATAACAGTTCTGACTTTAATCACTTGGTGAAGTATAAAGAGAACAAAGAGTATAAAGGTGAGTCATCATTTACTGATCTTGTTCAGTTTTAAGACATTTAGCAAATTCTGCTGAAAAGCTCCGTACGTCAAACGTTCCTTCATTTCTACTTGGAGTCTCTCGCACCAGTGCAGCCAAATCATTTACACATAGATAAATTATTTGGATTTTGTAGTGTCTCCTTAATGGAAATACATTTTAGGTTTGTGGTCGTTATAATTACTCTTTATGTTGCTGAGTTAGTTTAATGCAGTGTTTCAAATGTTTGCTGTTTGTAGTTTCCTCCAGTATTACAAATAACTTTTGTAAACTCAGTTTATATAAACTCAAACTCATCTTATGAATAGAACTTTAAACAAACTCAGATCAGTGATTTCCAACCATCCAGCTGAAAGTATTTTATGTAACTATGATATTCAGGCAAATGAGTTAAAAGGACATGTATCAGCTACACAGGTGACTTAAGAACACTCCTTGTTGTTCTCCTTGACACTAACGTTTTTTTCGATCATACTGAATTTATGTCCACGATCATACTGACATGTTCATGTTTTAATTTCCTGTAAAATCAAAGAAAATAGAAAAATAGACCACTTACAGTTTCTGAAGTGTAAGATAACATGTTCTGTCTGAGCTACAGTCTAAAAATAGAAACATTTTACTTAAGACAAAGAAAGGAAGGAAATATTTGACTTTAAAAAGCAGGAACCAGGAAATGAAATCTAACAAATCTATTAATTTATCATCAAAATGGTTTCTGATTAATTTTCAATCAATTCTTAAGGATAAGTTTGCCGACATAAATATTATAGAACGCACCAGATATTTTGTTAACCTGCATTCACCACCTTGTAGTTGTTAGGCAGCTGCCCCAGAAACATAAAACCCCAAAAGCCCCAGTTGTTCATGTACCTTACTAAGGTGTGTTTAGTGGAGGTACCACAAACTGAGACCCCACCATAGGTCATAAGCTACATCAGAAAACAGATAAAACATGTTCTTTCTTTCTTTCTCTTCACTTTTAAGTTTCTAATTGTCTTAGATATTTTGCCTTGTACCTCACTTGAAAGTCACTTTGGAAAAAGCTGTTGGTAGTGTTGATTTCTACCTTACTAATGTCTTTTTGTGTCACCACCTCTCTGTTGATCAGGAGCACAGAGGCTTGTTGTCCGTGAGATATCCGATGGAACACGGGATAGTGAAAGACTGGAACGACATGGAGAGGATCTGGCAATACGTTTATTCCAAGGAGCAGCTGCAGACTTTCTCAGAAGAGGTTGGCATCTCTATGTGACACATGGCTAAAAAGATATTTGAACATTTGATGTCTTGTTCCACATGTGACTTTTGTGTTTTTTTGCAGCATCCTGTACTCCTGACTGAGGCTCCTCTCAACCCCAGCAAGAACAGGGAGAAAGCTGCAGAGGTTTTCTTTGAGACCTTTAACGTCCCTGCTCTCTTCATCTCCATGCAGGCTGTGCTGAGCCTGTAAGAACTACTTTCTCTCTCTGTACTAGCTAGTTTGATAGACAAGTCTTGTTTAATGTAAAGGAGTTTAGAATTTATGTCAGTTATGTGATGTTTTGCTGGTTAGAGTAGAAAACACAGTGTCATCACTATTAGTCACATTAGTGCTGATTACCCAGTGAAGTTGAGGCCGAGGCTGCTGGTGGTGAATGTGTTAGAGTTGTTAAAAACACCTTTTGGTAACAACAGACAAATACAACATGATAGTTACTTCCTCTAGTCTAACTGTAAATTGAATGATAATTATAAAACAAAACAAATAAGACAAAGTCTGTCCAGGCTCATATTCTAAAAAGCCTATAGATACAGATGTCGTGCTCAGAAAACTGTGATGGACGAACTGATAACCTGAAAACATAATGTTAGTCAACTGGGAACCAAAGTGAAGCCAAACATAGTTTTTGACCATTTGCATTCCTTAAAACCTAAAAGTCAAATGTTTTTTGTACAGGTACAGCACCTTCTGACATGTGGATAGTTTGTGATTTGAGTGATGATTTGAGGAATGATTGGCCTCCTTTCTATGCAGGTACGCCACAGGCCGCACCACTGGTGTGGTTTTGGATTCGGGAGATGGTGTCACTCACGTTGTGCCCATCTACGAGGGCTTTGCCATCCCACACTCCATTATGCGTGTGGACATCGCTGGAAGAGACGTTTCTCGGTACCTGCGCCTGCTTCTGCGCAAGGAAGGCTACAACTTTAATACCTCAGCAGAGTTTGAGGTGGTCCGCACCATCAAAGAGGTAAAGTCATTTTTAAAATGTGAAATATAGAATATATATTCATATATAAATACATTTAACTTTTCCTTTTGTCTAATCAAATGTGTCTAACTTTTCAGAGAGCCTGTTACTTATCTCTCAACCCCCAAAAAGACGAGACTTTAGAAACCGAGAAGGCTCAGTATGTACTCCCTGATGGAAGCACTTTAAATGTGAGTTAAAGAAACAAAGATCAGGCGTATTCTGGAAAAGACATTAAAACATATTCCTCTGTGAAACTGTTCCCCTCCATCATGACCACAATTCCTGAAATCGTCTTTCCAGATCGGTCCAGCCCGGTTCCGTGCTCCAGAGCTGCTCTTTAGACCCGACCTGATCGGAGACGAGAGCTCGGGGATCCATGAGGTTTTGGCCTATGCTATCCAGAAGTCTGACATGGACCTCAGGCGCACACTGTTCTCCACCATAGTACTGTGTGGAGGCTCGACACTGATCAAAGGTTTGTATGACGAGGACAAGGCACACAGTGAAAACACATGTACATAAGTCATTGGAAAACTGTAGCACCCAGATTCTGTGCAGACATTTACATCACACAGGATTTTGTTATAGACTGAATTGTGTGAGCAGGACTTTGCTAATCATCACCGCGGCACTGGTCTTGACCCAAAATTGAATTTAACCGGACAACCCTGCATTATTTAGCCAGAGCCTGCATTTTATATCTGTTCCTATGATAAGTCTGCATGAGAACAAGCTGATGTTCCAGTATTTTTGATCTCTGTGTGAGAGCGAGATAATGTTTGACCATGTGTTTTTTGTTTTTTTGTTTTTTAAATACACTTAATCAATCCAATTTATTTCCTTTAGGTTTTGGGGAGAGGCTATTAACTGAAGTAAAGAAGCTTGCACCCAAAGACGTGAAGATCAAGGTAGGTCCAGACTGATGGGTGACGGCATGTCCACTGTGTGTGTGTGTCTGTGTGTCTGTGTGTCTGTGTGTGTGTGTGTGTGTGTGTGTGTCTGTGTGTGTGTGTGTGTGTGTCTGTGTGTGTGTGTGTGTGTGTGTGTGTGTGTCTTTATTGTAATGGGCAGCACTGTGAATTGTGCTCTGATCTGTAAAGATGTGTGTAACATGTTGCTTGTTTTTCCCCTGTCCAGATTTCTGCTCCCCAGGAGAGGCTGTATTCCACATGGATTGGGTAAGAATTCAGTCTCATGTAATCCTGTCACGATACCTACTTTAGTTAGACGATACATCGGGATTAAACAAATCCCATAAAAATTGTAATTGTCGATACAAGTTGTCTTCTTGAGAAGGGTGAGAGTCTTGTGTTGTCATATGGCGTATTCTTCTTCATTGATGGCAGGTTCTTCTTTTTCTGGACATTTGAATTTGCAGCTTTGCTGCTACTGATGATCTGTTATATCAGGCGACTTGATGATGCAACAGTAAAAACGAGGTTTACAAATGTGAATCGAGTACAGTTCAGCTGTTTCATAACGTCTGTCCTCCTTGTCTTGTGACAGTGGCTCTATCCTCGCATCGTTGGACACCTTTAAAAAGATGTGGGTTTCGAAGCGGGAATATGAAGAAGACAGAGCACGTGCCATCCACAGGAAGACCTTCTAGTAGGGGCCGGCGTCCTGCGAATCCCCCAGAACTGCCCTCAAACCCCCCCATCATACTGTCGGAGACTTGCATACTCTTGCACCTGTCATCTCCGGGTACCTCTGCATCATCCTTTATCAACCCAGCCGCTTCTGTCAGCCTGCTTTACCCCCCACCACCCCACCCACCCAGAGAAACTCACACGTTTATGTGTGGTCGTTTCCATATGTACCTTTTTCGTTCGTTTGTTTTTTTACTATTCGCCTCCTTTCCCGCTGCTCTTCCCGCTGTTGGGCGACGGTGTCCACACCAACCACAGTCCAAACACTCACATTCAGAGGGCCGCCAGGGTATCTCAGAGGGCAATGGTTAGCACTGTGGACTCTTACTACAGGCCCTGCTTATACTATTATTTAGTCCACATTGAAGTATTGGTATTGCTCTCTTGCCTACAAAGCCCTGCAAGGTGTAGAATATCATGAAATGTCAATAAACCTGAATGTTTTGTTTTTTCTTTATTTTGCTACTGCTCAAACTTCCATTCCAGACCGAAGATTTAGGTTTTTATTTGATGTCCATTTAGTAGTCTTTTTTTAAAGTATCTGACATGAATTAGCTGATGCAGAACAAAGGTTTGAAGTGCTATAGTTACATATAGTGCTAGTAAGGTAAAGATAACCACTGTGTCCTGTATCTGGTCTGAACTGCACAGTTGTTCTGTTAAAGTTAAAGCGGTTAATTTATCATCCAACTGACTGACCTGAATCTCTTATTATAAATCTTCTCTGTCGTTATTACAAGTGGAAAAACGATGTTTCTATGTAAGCATGACGATTTGTCAGCCGACACGATTAAAAGAGTAGGAAATGCCTTTTTTATTTTATTTTTTTTATCAGCCATTGAATTCCACGTTTACAGCAGTTGAGATGCACATTTAAAGGAGCGATCTGGTGTTTTTCAACCTTAGTCTTGTTCTCATGGTCGTGGCTGTTCACACTGTGGATCCTGCAAACTTTGCACCTTGTAGAGATTTGAAAAGAGAGAGTCTGGCAAAATACACATTTCACCTCTAGCAGCTTTCAAAACAATCTTACAGAAATGGTTTCTAGCACTTTGTTAGAAAGTCAACAGAAGAAGCCTTCTGTGTTGCTTTTGTAGATAATGTACTTGTACATTAATCTGCAGTAGTAACACAAATTAAAAGTAGTATTTTAAGATATAAGACTCGGAACGTTTTCCACAATAAATTTTACTTGAACTGACTTAAAAAGAGATTCCGGATGAGGCTGTCAGTGATTTGTCTGGCTCGTTACAGCTGTTGAGGGGAAGTTAATACAACAGTGATGAATTCTGGTAGTAACACAGCTGGAATCACACAGTAACACTGTTTTCTTATCCAGGTGTGAACTACTGAATGTACTGTCCAGCGTGCTGTTGAGATTTCGAACTTCGTTTCTCCATAACACCCTTCTCTGTGTTGATGTCAGAGATATTTCCAGAACTCTGATCTGTTCTGCCCCCATTCTTCCTTCTACCATTTCATTTAGCTTCTCGTCTTAGTCTCTGGTCGAGTAAACACAGGCGACCACGAAAGAGCTTTACTGATGACCACGTGTTGCTCTCAGATGAAGCAGTGCTGAATCTAAAAATTGATCGGTCATCTTATAATTAGAAGCTATTTTAATAATTTCACTAAAATCATTAAATATTCTCTGATTCCAGCTTCTTCAGTAAATAAAATATTTTGGTTTATTCAGACTGAACAGTCTTAGACATTTGAAGATTTCACAGTTGTGATGGGCTTTTCATAATTATCTGCAGATGAATGGGATTGCTATTTGCATCTGTATTTGAATGCTGTTGAGGCATTTCACAATCATTTAATCAGTAAAGAGCTTTTATGAATTCCCAGAGGTCAACGTGAAATCTACACATTATTTAAACCACAAATATATTCACTTTACTGTCACAAAGAAAAGCTGCAGCAAAATCTCATTTAAAAAGGGGCTGTTGTGTATTTCTGCTTGAAAACTGCTGAAAATTATTTAAATAGTTATAGATTACTGTTTGTTTGATTAGTGTTTGAAATGATTTCTGTAAAACACAGGTGTATGTAGAAAGCATGAGGAGGATCTCGAAACTAGAGCAGAGGAAGCAAAGATCGTAGGAGTCAGAGGGAGTCTGGAGAAAAAGACCTAGGTTGAAAAATACTACACGTATTTTTCTGTACTTGTTTCAGTTTCAGTGTAACATTCAGCTGATGTGATTAAAAAAATAGATTGAAGCTCTTTGCATGTTGTTAATTGTGCACATTTACAGATCTTCAGAGACAAGAGGCCAGACGCTGGAGTCTGGATGGAAAAAGACCAACGTCGCAGATGATTCGTTTTTCTCCTTCTCGCCCTTTTCCACTCTGTAGTAGTTAAAGTCTGGGTCTTATGATTTCCCTGCATCTCAGTTGCAGTGAAGGGGTCGTGTGCACACCTGCGTCCGCCTTACTCGGCCTGCGTCAGCGCCGGAGCGTCCACGTTGTCTGCTTTTGGGTGTTTTATTTTTATTTTTTGAATGAAAAAAGAAAATCAAAGGTTGTCAAATGTCATTAGCCTTGTGTACAGTGGAATGCGTTTCAGAAACAACCACCACTCAAACCGTAGGATAACAGACTAAAAATGTACAATACTGTTTATTCAAGTGTTTGCTTTTACTTTTCGTAAATTCAATATAATAAATAAGTTAATGGCTGCTGCTCGGATGTCTCTTCATTGATTCATTAGCTGTTTTAGTCCCTTTAACCTTTTTTTAGCAGCGAGAACACTCTTTTACATATTTGATGGTGTTTTGGTACATATCTTAAAATATAAAACATTATCACAACCAAGACAATCTTGAGATGTACTCCTGAAAAATGATGTCTCTCATCATCAGTAGCTGAATAAAATAGTCCAAGATAAAACAGGAGTGGGAAACTAAAACCATATGATGGGTGTTTTTGCTCAGGAATTAGTCACGTCCAGTGTTAGTGGAGGTCTAATGTCTTTATCTACACTTCAGCTGTGCATTATGTCTGGTAACCAGCAGATGTCAGTCTGACAACATCAGTGGATCAGGAACTGGGAGCAGGTTTACTGGGTCGACCGGGATAAAAATAACAAGAATAATAGATAATTATTAATCATTATTAATAACAGCATCAGCACAAACAAACAAAATAAACAACAACAAAACAATTCAGATCGTCACACAGCTGAAACGACGTCTCTATAAAACAGATTAAACAGAAACTGAACATGATTTATAACAGAACTGTTGGATTAGACGGACTTAGTTTGACCTAAGTGGAGCTAATAAACAGACCACTGAGTGTTCTGTTCATGTTCTGTTCATGTTATGAAGAGATTTTAAAACAGGCTACACTGGTACTATTACATCTTCTACTAATAATGATACTGACTGATGGTTTCGGGTTCACGGTCACACACTCAATGATGTTTATCATTAGTTAAATTTGACATAGGAACAAAGTTACAAAGTAAAGGGATCTTCTTCATGTGAGCTCTTTTTGTTAGACGCTCTACAGAACTAATCCAGGATCAGTTTGACAGTAAGAAGAACAAACTCCACTTAAATTCTCTGATCCTTTACTCTGTGACTTCTCTGCAGAGCCTCAGTGAATTCTCTGTGTGTAGGCTGCACACTGTCACTGATTCATACTGGAAGAAGTAATATCTGAAAAAGCTCAGCAATACATACAAGTATTGATAATATTAGTGAAATATTAGGATAATATTAAACATTAAATAATAAATCAGTGATGTTTGTTCGGTTTTAGTTTTAAGTACAGAACCGTCATTTAATATACATTTAGTTTTTTGACACTTTTATCCAAACTGACTTACAAGTGAGGTACAAGGCAAGCAAAATACCATTTCCTAAATAAAATATAAAGATGCATATTAGTCCCTGTTTATTTATGGAATAAAACATGAATTATGGATTCGAGATCAGATAAAAATCAGCATCCCTGAGAAATGATAACTAGGGGCAACAAACGTGTGAAGTGAAGATCTGAGAGTGGAAGTCAGCAGGTGGGAAAGCTGAGGAAGTCATTTGATCGCTGTTCCCCGTCTGTTTCTGCTTCCTGACCGTGAAATATTGAGGAAACTGACATTTAACTGTCTGCTGACATGTGACTGGAGGTGTGTTTGGCACAATGATACGCTGCAACTGTGCTCTCTTATCGTTTCTTTTGGGATGTATTGGGTCCTCCTGCTGAGCCCACAGTCTCTGTGGGACTTGAAACCTCTGGCAAGGAAGCATCACCGCACAGGTCCACCAGGCACAGGTCCAAAGCCCTGAGGGGTCAGAGCATGTGTATGACGTGAATATGAATATTTCCTGTTTGAAGGTCACATCAGCTCGTTCCAGATACACACAATGATCACAGAAGAGACGATCAGTGAGGACACATGGCAACTAGAAACAGACACACACTGACCACAGAGGAGACCAAAACGACCTTTATGAGAGACAACATGGCAAACAGCGATAGACTAAATGAACAGCCAACTCAGCTGTACTTCTTATTGCATCATATCAGAATATATAAAATGACGGGATTGACACATCTTACAGTGCCCTCGTTCATTATTAATTATCTGAAATGATTTTTAATTTCAGTCACATATTCTTTGAGTGTGTGTGATCCCGGACTCTGATTGGATCTGGTCCAATTTCTGTTCATTTATTCAATTGAGCTTCTGTCTCTTCTGTCCGACACGCCTCTCAATCCAGGATCTCGGCCAAACTCGAAGCTGTTTTCCCTCCTTTTTGACCTTTTTAGCACAAATGTCAGTGCATTTAGACAGAACAAGCTGTTGGTTGTCATCCGTGTGTTCTGCTATGAGAACACTTGGCGTTCTCTGTGGGTTTGTGAGGTTGTCTAGCTACAGAGCTGGTTCAGTGTGTTGTGTGTCTTTAGGTTTGTTGCTTTAACATCAACTCTTCAACATCTTCAACTTCTAGCTTATTGAACCATGCGCCATCTTTCCTAATCAAAGTATTTCACATTGTTTTGCAGGATGTTCACTGATTACAGCCTCATTTCAGGATGAAGCCCGTTGGAGGTCTTGTTGTTTTCCATTAGCCGAATATTATCGCCTGCTAAGTAGCTCTCTGTATGTACAGTGTGTGTGTGTGTGTGTGTGTGTGTGTTTATGCATGACATATCATGATTTGTGCAGGTGCATCAGAGAAATCCTGCTCAGCTCACTGACTTGCTGTCAAATGAATCCCGGTGTCTGGCTGCACACTGGTTTCCTGTTCTGAAATCACACCCTGATTGAATTACCTGCCACTGATGAACGGTGCCGCACCACTGCTGAGTCCCCTTCCCCCTGAAATATTTCACGCTTTGTATTCCTGGGCAAATGTTCACTGCAGGAAAACCAGACCGCCAACTTAAAACCATTTTGACTGACAGCTCTTGATAAACATGTTGATTCCACTTGACAAAGGTGAGTTGGTTTTCTACACCAGTGCACCTGCGAGTGTCAGTGTTCCAGTCGTGGCCCTGTCCTCTGTTTTTCTTTCCTTTCCAGACTCTCCCTCTGTTCCTGATCACCTGACTGGGTTCCCGCCTACCTACACACACCTGTGTCCCATCTTCCCTCATTACCTCCCCTGTGTATAAATGATTCAGACTGCTACTTGTATTTCACACAGTTTCAACTTAACACAGTTTTCTAAATGTAAAATTATGTTCGAGTAGAGTTTGGTCACGTAGGTCCAACTTTAATCATGATTGTAATTAATAATATGAGCTAAGAAACCAAATTAAAGAAGAATCCAGAACAGAACAATGCGGCTCAATCGGTGCTCCAGTCCTTTGTGTTCCTCCTGTGTACCTACATTTAATTACCAGTAGAAACGAGTATTTTACTTGTGTCTAGTTCAGACAACAACATGACTCTGTCAATCACCGGCTGTATTATAAAGTGTTTCCATCAGTCCTCCTGTCGTGTGAAACAAGGTTTTCTTCTGCTAAGCCGAGGGTCTCCTTAGGGGGAGAGGATGGAGACAAGAGCAAGAGTAAATTAGTAAATGAATCCATACAATGTGAGATCATCACAGTAGTTTTAATACATTTTTAATTAACTGGGTTTCAGCTCAGTTTCTTCTTGTGTTTGCTCATAAGGAACTAAAACTAAATAAAGCACCACATGCACAGGCACCACCTAAAAACTCATCGTCCGTAATCTTCAATTCAAATAACTTTGGTCGACCACCACAGCGAAGTGATTTACTGGATTGTGAGTTTCCTCAGAAGACACCACCAGAGACGGCTGCTCTAGTTAATAAATGAGTTGCACTGTGTGTTTCTGCAAACTCTAACATTGAGATACAGGAATTCAAACCCCGTGGGTTTAACAGAAGTGCCTAACAGATGTGGTAAAAAGATAAAAGTGCAACTTCATAAGGCAGTTGAAAACTCTACAGCTATGACATAACACTTTAACATTATACAAATTAATTATTAATATTGTAGTGCGTACAGTTTGTGTGCTGTTTAGCGCTTCCTAAGTCTAATTTAAGAGGCAAAGCGATGGAGGGGTACCTGCAGGTATGTGTGCATGTGCTTGTGTGTTACTTCCAGCACTCAGAGCAGAGTTTTTCGTTGTTGTTAATGATTTTATTTAAATGAAAGTTGCCACTAAAAAGAGTCCTGGAAGGAATTCAAATCCCGGTGGAACTGCAGAGAGACACAGTATCTGCAAAATAAAGCTGAAAGGAAACAGAATAATGACACATTCAGAGCTGAACGTCCAGGCTGAGTAAGTAGAATATAAAATAAAAAGATGTAGCTCAACATCAAACAGATCCAGCTGTCAGCTGTTTAGCCTCTGCACACCAAGATGACTGGAGGACAAAATCCATTTGAATCGAGGCCTCGGTCTGATTTCCCTCAGGGGGAGGGGGAGTCCAAATGTGTCCTGTCCAGCTATGACCTAGCTCGTCTTCCCTCCCCTTATCCCTCCAAACCTAAATTATAGAGACTTACTGTGGCAGCAGATTCTCTACTGAGGAAACGCTGCCACTGCAACCAGATGAGAGGAATTCCCAGAGACTGTGATTATCTCTGTTGGATGAGGAGACACTCTGAGTGATGATTTGTCGTGTTTGAAGCTGTGGTTTGTGTACTGTGATTCATGACGTGACAAGTGCACAGAGGTAAGATAAGATTTTCCCACCTGCTGTTGTGGAGGCAGCTTGCATAATACAGAAACAGAATCTGACACTGGTTGGATCAGCCCGCTTGGAAAACAGCAGCACTGAAGTGCAGAGGGATTTGCTGGGCTTTCGTTGGGTGAGTCACTTTGCATACATTAGCATTAGTTTGATTTATAAAAAGACTAAACAGGGAGATGAACAAAGGGAATTTAACGGGAGAAGCTCATCTGGGATTTGATTTCAGAGGAGAAGAATCAGACAAAAACGCTCAGCTGAAGTTAGAAAGTGAGGAGAACAAACGCAGAGAGATTTTCCTTCTTTTTCTCTCGCTGCTTGTGGTCGAATGGTAAAACTGGAAGCACTGCAGTCTGCCCCCCGTCTCCCCACATCCCCTGTTTCCTTGGTTACCTGTGATGGCAGACACACACACACACACACTGAGTGAAGGAGCATTTCACCAGGCCGCCACTGAAAAAGCAACAATTAGACTGTCACACACACAGTTATGTTTTCATGGGGACCTGCTTTTTATCAGGGTCCTGCAAGGTGACTCACACACACACACACACACACACACACACACACACACACACACACACACACACACACACACACACACACACACACACACACATATGCACAGGACATTTATTGACATAATGCATTCCTTCACCTCTTACCCCAACCTCCTAATTCATGCAAATGCAGTGAGTCACTAAGTCGAATCAACAGGCTGCTGGGTCCCAACCAACATTGTCATGACTCTAAAATTAGCACTTTCACTGCAAGTATTAAAGAGGAAACGTTTTACGTTCAGAGATTTTGAGATTTTAGAAATCTGGCAGCACAACATTCATTCGAGGTCACCTGATGGATATTAGACCAAGTTTCAGCCAGATTTTGGCTACGAGCTCCTGATGATCGGTGCCACTGATGCTGGAGGACAGGCCTTTGTGTGTCTTCTCTCCTCCCGACTCCTGCAGACTCCTGTCTGCGTACTGTCGGCTGTCTGAGCAGACAGAATTGAGCTGTTTGGATACAAATGCATCCTCTGCCTGACGTCAGCACTCAGCAGAGGGCGAGGCAGAGCAGAGTCAACACTGCTTTGTTCACTCGGGCATCGCCGGTCATGTTTCCTGCAGTCAGCGGGGCCTCCAATTGAACCAGTTTGTCACCTGCAAATTTCAAATCTGGCCCCAGTCGACTCACATCAAGCTGCTCAACAGGCAGGAGGACTGATTTCTCTGTCCCGCTGTGTGCTGCTCTCCTAAACAACCTGACATGGTTTCATTTGCTGTGACACATGTCTGCTGAACTGAGATTGATTGTAGATTTACATCTTCTGAATTGCATTTGTGGACACGAACATTTAAATAGCAAAGAAAAAGAAGCATGTTAAAAGTTGGAGTCATATTTTTAAGTTATAAATGACCATGGTTACCAAATAATTTACATAATATAGTTCATTAATACAGACTAATTGGATGAATTAGTTAATTAAAAACGTGGTAGATTTATTAGTAGCTTCGTTTGAGAAACATGTTACAGAGGGGGACACATTAAGTGCAGCTGTGAACTGCTTGGTCCAACTGAGCAGCGTCCATTCCTGCTCTGTAGCACAGATTAATGAATCATGTTGATTGAGAAACTTCACCATTAAAACCTTTTTTAAAAACTTGTGAGTGAACCTTCTGTTCTAGGTTGCTGTGTAAAATATATTTTCACACTGTGCCTCTGATAATAATAATCTTGTAAATGGTTGATCAAGCCCTTTTAAATCCCCATCAGATGCAGCCTTATGTCGAGCCCAGCATCCATCTGCTGAGGTTGACCTCAGGGGACTTTGGACAATATTTCACACAGGGGGAAAAATAAGTCTGTCCGTATGTTCCAGGCCCGTTTAGAAACCAAAATCAAAGTCTGCTATAGTTTGGCCACATACTGGGAGGTGGCAGTAGAGGAGCGGTAGATTGGTGGAACTGACTGTGAGGACACGCAGCAGAAATATAAAACCACTCATGTCCAAAAAGCAGCAGGTCTCCCTTTGTCTCAGGTGTGCTCTTTTCAAAATTACAGTTTTTGTCCCTTTACTTTATTTAAACTTAATTGGATTTACTTAAGAAACCAGATCCTCACAGGAATATGAAGCTGTATGAGCAGAGTCAACACATTTTACCTCCCAGGCACCGTACTGCACAGACTAGGTCGATGGATTGTGTTGGGGTTGTGTGTATCTGACAGGACGCTCTGCAGACACTAATCAGAAGAGCTGAGGTCACTCGTTTTATGTTTTTATTTACAGGCAGCTTGCTTTTATTTTAAATGTAAATGCAGCATGACTTCCTAACAGTGAAGGTAAATGACATTTTCAGAGTTAACTTCATTTAAAACCATCTTTTCAGATCGTAACTTCATGTATCTATGTATCTTATGATGTATGTGTCAAGGTTTAGTTCACGTTTTCATTTCTCCTCTGCACACACACACTTCTTGACCAGGACTCTGTCTCACAGCCAGCTCACCTGTTCCACATTAGTTCATCAGTCAGTGTATACCAGCCTAGTTCCCACAGCCAGTTGCCAGTTTGCCTACTGATACTCCTCCACTGCAGTGATCCAGTCCTGGTTGCCTTATGTCCTGTTTTGCTTTGGACCTGCTGTTCACACTTTTGTAATTAGCTCCAACCTGTGACTCCGAGTTCACCCACCTGCTGCAGATAGATGAACTGAACTGGTACACATCATGTTTGTTGCTGCTTCACTATAGTCTAAGCTCGGTTTGCTAAAATGTCATGTCTTTCTTTTTATGTATTTTTCTTTCCAATTTCAATGTTTAAGTCCAAATTCCAGTTTACCAGACAACTAGACACACATATTTCACACATCCTGTTTAATGGTCATGGTCACAATGAAGCTGACAGAGAATTCAGCAGAAACAGAAAATGACCCAAACTCATTAAACACACACACTTAAACTGCCCGGTGTCCCAAATACTTCTCCAAGGTAATGGAGGATAATAATGAAACGGTGTCCTGCTGCATCCCTCTACTTCTATATGAATATATAACACTAATGTATTAAATAAAGACATGGAGGATCACAGCTGTGTTTAACAGCTCGTATAATACTGGGCTTATTTTATTTGTGACTTTGTGGAGATCAGATCACATTTTTCTTGCAAATGTATGTAAATGAAGAAGCAAATCCAAAAGGAAGCTGTTAATGGAAATAAGTTGAACTGAAGTGGATACTGTAAAGGTCCATTACATTATGGAGTATTTTTAGCAGTATGCAGTGAATACTCAACAGAAAAGAAAGAAGATGACAGTTTACACTGAAGACACAACATGTGTTAGTTGTTTTTGAGACCACGGGTTCATTACATGAACTGAGCTGGAAGTAGATTCGGGGAACTGGACCATGAACCAAGAAAAACCAGGAGTTGTACCCTGGACACTCTTGGTGGTCTTTAGGTCCGATAACTGCTACGAGATATACTGAGGCCTCAGTATTAGAAACATTCAGACAAAGTTTGGCTTCATTCAGAACAGTAAGGCTGAGTAGAGGGCTTCAGTAATAACAACACACTCACACACTTTATTGTATTTGTAACCCAGCCGCTCTAAGAGGACACGATCCATTCATATGTTTGAATATTGATTATAGCATATTCATCATCACAAACGTGAAGAGTCTGAGTTTATAACACATTAATGTTAAGCAGCCTCGTTAATCTCCACTACACTTTACAAATGCTCACTAAGGCATGCTTATCAGAAGTAGCCTATATTGTTATATCATTTACACTTTTCCAGTTACAAATAAACCATGTACATGTGTCAGCAAGCGGTTCCCATTTCCTTCAGGTTTATACGCTCAATTCTCCATCACCTATAGTTTCTTATCAGTCAGTTCAACCCAGTCCAAAAACTGCTCAGTAACTATGTTTATGTTTGTGTCTTTATTAAGAAACCACTGATTTTTATACTTGCTTCCTATGTTTCTAGCTTCAGGGAGTACATGTATATGATATATGGTGTTAAACCTCCTCATTTTAAAACATCTCTCTGTTTTTAGCTGTAAAGTTTTTTCTTTCCAGATAATATCATTTGGTAAAAGTCTTTAACCATTTGATTTAAATTAGCTAGATAGGTAGTAATAAGTTGGTGTAACCTGGTAGCTCCCAACATTGATGGTAAATAAAGACCATTTTCCAGCCTATGTCGTGAACCCATCAGAAAAAACAGGAGGCTACATACCTTACTGAAAATATGATCTTGCTATGTTGCTGGGTACCAGCATTGAATAGTAATTATTCTAACTTGTAGTTCCATCTCATACAGCTACTGCTCGTAAAAAAACATGAAAACAATGGGATAAAATGAAAATCGAGGACTGAGACAATCGTCATATCAGGTGAACACTTCCTATCAGGTAAGATTTCAAACTGTCTGCTGTCGTTTTAAGCTTGTGTCCAATAGTTTCCTCCTGATCTCTCTGAGCAACATATCCTACAGACAATATTTAACCTTAGCTGGTATGAAATGTGCGCTACAAATACAAGCATCTTTGGATGATCCTCACTGATCCTCACTCTAATTCTTTCTCGGCCTCTTTATCTTTTCCTGTTTCTGCCCAGTCAGCACAAATGAAATGAGCTGCCCCACTGCATCAGGAAAGTTTTGGCAATGCAGTAAATTTGAAGCACTACTTGTCTTGCTCGTTCGCCTCAGACTCTCAGACGGCTGTTTGTGATCAGTGTGTTGCACACTGTCCCAGCTGTCAGCCACTCACAGGCAATTTGCCTGCCAGCCGCTAATCAGACGGGAGTCCTGCAGGGCTCAGCAGGTGTTAGTCGGAATCGTTTTTGCTGGTATTGCTGAGCTGATCTCGGGTCTAGGTGAGGAAATGCACACTGATCCCATCCTGTTGAGAGACGTGGCCTTCGTTGTGCCCTCGCTGCCCACAGTGGAGAGAGGAAAGGCCTCGTAGCTCTCTGCTGTCTGGTTGCCACACTGGCATCGCTGCAGCGTCGACTTCAGCTCCCGCTGAAAGTTGCTGTTGAGGAAGCCGTACACCACGGGGTTAATGCAGGTGGAGGCCATCGCTGTTAGATGGCAAGCAGAGAAGACGGCGTCGTGCTGGCAGTTGGGTAGAGCCTGATGGTGCCAGTCAAACACCGTGTTGAAGACATTCAGCGGCAGCCAGCACAGAGCGAAGGCTATGACGATGGCCAACAGCATGACGTTAATCCTCTGGGTTCCTCGAGTCCTCCTGCTGCGCTCCAGCATGTCCCTGCACAACACAGCAGGAGCCCAATTGTCAATCAGTTAATTCCCTGTGAAGCATCACTGCAAACCAAAGGCAGCATTATACCACAACATAGGAATGCCCCAAAACTTTATTTTGGTATAATAGAATATGATTCTGTCACACGCTGACCTGCGTCGTCTCAGGCGTAGGAAGATCCTGAGGTAACAGAGCAGCACCAGCAGAAGTGGCAAACAGTACTGGAAGAGCAGCAGCGATGTTGTGTAGGCGAGACGATGCTTTTCTGACGGCCACAGCTCCATGCAGATCAAATGATCCCTTAGACAGTACAGAGAGGACAGGAGAGAGGACTGAATATGACATTAACCTCCTCACTGTGACACTTATGTTAGACAGCACTGCTGTGCTGATGTCAGTCTCAGCATCTCATTAATCTTTTCATCAGTGTTTCAGAGGTTTGCTGCTCATATACAAGAGATAAATTAGTCAGATCTGACTCTTGTTTCACCTAAATATTGATAAAATGTTCATCTGACGCCTGCAGCAGCTGCTTGAAACTACTGTAAAAGGTATTTATACAGTAAACTGCTGATGTAATCAGCCATAAGAAAGTGATCTGAAGTTGATCTGACACAGAGGCTGCAGACGCTTTAGTAAGACCACAGGCAGGTTTAGTTTTAGTCTGCTAACAAAGTAATCAAAGAATGAGCTTCAATTAACTGCTGTACCCTGATAAATAGTACTGTAGCTTAGCTAATCACTTGCAGTTAAATTCCTCACAGCAGAGCTGGCTGTGATGAAGCAGAACAACACATCAATGAACTGAACTTTCCTAAGTTAACTTAGTAAAGTAACGTAATTATAAGATCTGGGAGGAAATACATTTTTGTTGAGACGTCGTACATCGAACCACAGTTTGTCTCATTTTCAATTTTCTGATGTAGGACAGTAAATTACTCCTCTCCTTATTCTCGTCTAACATGTTTCCAAATCAATGTGGTTTTTTTCAAATAATAAAAGGGGAGTCTGGCCTTCAAGGCTTCAACATCAAAGTCAGTTTTAAAATTCATCAGACGTCCAGGCTGTGAGAAAATTGGCTCCTCTTTGTCTTCACCTTTTAACTCACTGACACAGCTTCGTCTGGATCAGGTGCTGTGTGAGTGTGAGTGCCGTGGCTCTGAACGAAGCTGTAGGAACATTTAAATAACACACGGTGACAAAACAAAGTGTTCCACGTCTAAACAGGATGACAGACGAATGGGATGGGTTGGGAAGTTGGTAGCTTTTCAGAATAAAAGTCAAGGATCCCACAACATCCGCAGTCACAGAGGATTCAGCAGCTACATGTTTCCAAATCAGCTGCAGCAACGTGTAAAAACACCAGGATCAACGTGGAGAACTGTAGGAGGCCGAAGAGCGACAAGGAGGAAACAATGAATTATTCTACAGCTGAGTGCCACAAAGCACCAGAGGCGTTAGGTTTCAAATGGAGTGGATAATGCACTAAAACATGTAATTACCATATTAACACATATACACTGTAATCTCAGTGTGTTTTAAATGACCTAATATTGTTTTACAGTAAAACAATATCCACACTGGGTGATGATTTATTTATTATACAGCATTAATCATTATCTGGTTGTCGATGCTCGAGGTCTGTTAACCTTTTTTATTGCTGTGTTTATTAAGAGCGACTCTTGGGCGTAAGAGCATCTGTATCTGCTGATATTTTCAGAAACATCGCGGAGCTCTCCCAGAAGAACAACAACAGAACATATTCTCTATAAATTAGAAATTAAACTGTGCTTTTCAGGTTAGGTCTCTGTCTTAGCTTATTAGAATAAGGCAGAAGAGTGATACACAAGAAGCAAAGAAAAGATGTGGAGTAAGACGTGCAGTCGAGTCTTTGTCTGACATTGAACTGTGGAATTTGTGGTTAGGGTTAGGGTTTCATTTAAATATTCTGGATCTGCAAAGAATCTGTGCACATGATAAATTAGAGCTCAGTTAAATTGCCCTGTGTGCAATAAGCCACTGTCTGAGCAGGAAGAAATGAACAAGTTCACCCCTTATAAAAACCTCACACATCAGGGCAAACAGGTTTGACACCTCCAGAGGAAAATAGTTGGACAGTGTCTGCACTAATACTAACTTTATGTATAGGGGACCTTTGTTTATCACGCAGCCTCAGGTCAGGGTAGATCCTGTATAGAGGGTCTCATGTCAGACCCTCTATACATGTGATATATTTCTTATTTGGAAGTTGCTGAGCTAGTTAAAAGTTAAAAGCTAACATAGGTAAAATGACCAGAAACTGATGCAAAATGATCACAAAGAGAGGAAAAACAACCCAATGGATACATAAAACAACAGAATTATGAAAAATAACCAGAAATCGTACACAAAACATGCAAAATAAGGAGTGAACCAATCAAAAACAGACAGAGACAGACCAAAAAAAGATGGAAAACAACCCCAAGACACAAAGAGGCCTAATAAAGTATAAAAGACTGTCACCTAAAGGGGTTAGCGGGCAGACTGATGTTCTGGAATGGGTCATTAGTGAGGATGTTGAAGGAGAGGAAGGGCAGAGAGATGAAGCAGGCCACCAGCCACGTCAGCCCCACAGCCAGGTAGGAGTGTCCTGCAGCAGGGGACCAGCCGGTGGGGTGGAGGATCAGCTGGTGACGCTCGAGAGCGATCAGCACCAAGGAGAAGACGGAAACTGTCACTGACATGCACTGAATGAAAGGAGTCACCTGAACAGGCAAAGACAAACACACTTGAACTAGATTTGGAAATTTTAACACACTTTTCCAGTCAGACTGAAATGAATCATCTGCTTTTTATGGTTTTAGAAAACAAATCTTTCTGTTTGCAGGACTGCATCCACATGTTTAACCTCTCAAGTAGTTTCAAAGAATCGTGTGTAGAGAAGAAATGCTTTTGTCTTGGACTGTAAGGTTTAACAGCCCATGTTAACAGAGTGTGTGTGTGTGTGTGTGTGTGTGTGTGTGTGTGGTCCACTAACCTTACACAGGGCCTCTCCCAGCACCCAGCGGTCCATCAGTGTGTATATGACGGTAACAGGCAGACACACCACACACATCAGGATGTCTGAGCACGACAGGTTGGCGATCAGGATGTTGGTGACATTGCGCAACTCCTGTTGCCGGGCGATGATGAACACCAGGCCTGCGTTTCCAAGCAACCCAATTGCTATAACAGCGCTGTACGCCACGATCAAGAAAGTCGCCCCGCCTACCGAGGGTGGGCACTGGGATGTTTCTGCCCAATCAGAGGCCTCCCACATACTGGGGAGGCTGCTGTCGTTGGACATGGCAGGGTGAGGATGAGAAGGGGAAGGATGATGAGAGGGGTCAGAGTTCAACAGGACCAGAGCCCTGAGGCTGCTGCTGAACTTCTCCAACAAGTAAATATGTACTGCCAGGATGAGGAAAGCACAGCGGAGAGCAGCTGATTTACAGTTTCTTTGTGCTGAGACCTTCACTAAGCAATTTGCAGAAGATGAATGTTTGTGACTGAGGAGAGAGTCAAATAAAGACGTTGTCCTCTTTTTCCTTCACTGTCAGGATCCCAGTGGATCAGCTCAGCACCAACGTTTTCCTGCAAAGGACGGAAAAAACAAGAATAATGAATGAGGTGAAGGACTCTCAGCGGACAACTGAAGCAGTCAGAGGTGAAGACAATGAAAGGAAATGAAGAGGGGCTGTGTAGGGGAACGACTGTGACGGAGAAGTGCGATCAAAACACTTCCTGTCTTTTCTCATATAGTCCAGTTCACCAGGGACAAACTCAGAATTAGTCGTTGAAATATTGAGATTGAGTTTGACGGTTGAATTCATCACATAAGTGCTGTGTTTTCAGTAGAAAAGCTGAATCCCTGACTGAGAGGCTGCTCACTTCAAAGCCACCGAACAGTCACACTCTGTGCTGCACAGAGAGAAGAGCTCGACAGCTGAAGGCAGCAAAGACTCACCGAAATCAGTGCACAAAGAAATATCAGCACACTTTTTATCGAGAGCTGCAGTGACAGTTCCACTTTCAGGTTCTCCACGGACGTTGGTGTCAAAATGTCTCATAAATTACAAATTGATGGATACGTGTACGTAAAAGTTCCTTTTGCTTCAGCTTTGCTTCTTTCCAACAGAACAACAAAGCAACTTTTGGCTCTGAGAGAGTTGTTTGATTAAGAAACATTGCAGCATCTTCTCCTGCTGGCACAATGCTCACCCACTGATTACAACACTCATCAAACCCTCACTCACATTAGCATATACGTACACAGACATGGATACAATTGGTTGACAGGTGCTCTTTCCGCTCACTCTGCCAGCCTCCCTCTCCAGAGATCTGTATTTGTCTCTCCCACTCGGAATTAGTTTCTCCTCCAACAGCCTTTATGGGCCCCGAGGGACCAGGCAGCCAAAGAATGACACACACTTGCAGGTGTTATAGCGCAGATACACTGACTCATTTGCACCATCCGCCCGCTTGTGGTAACACTCATCAAAAAGCTCGCTGTCTCCCTGCTCCGTCTCTCTTGCACCAGCAGGCGCACACATGTCTGTTTACCTGAAGGAACTGCACTGTACAACTGTGAGGACAATAATCCTGCAGGCGTTTCAACACAGTCGCAACGTAAAAGTTAAAAATGTGAAATTAAACAAGTGTTTACTGTGGAAAAAGTAAAAGAAACAGTGCATTTAATGGGTACAAGGTGAATTATTTCACACTATTTTCACAGTGAATTACAGTAAATCATGCCATCAAACACAGTAACTGTGAAAACATTAAATCAGCACTGGAATCTGAAGCTTTTATGTTTATGCAACTTTAAATCTTTTGTTATACAGAAATCAGTCTTTGTTATGTATTCTGAAATTCCATGTAATGGCATTTTATTCCACATGATAATGGGACCTTAGTAGTAAATGTTTGATTTTTCTGTTCATTTTAATGTAATGTTGGGTTTTTGTTGGTTGTTTGATTTAAACTTCAGTGTCCTCCGTACACTCAGCTCAGAGTAGCATGTGAATCGAGCTGTGGTGCATCTTTTAATACAGTTTGATTTCTAAGTGCTTTTACGGAGGATGATCATCAGATATACACTTTCTGAAGTCAAGAAGTCACACTGAGTCTTATTAATATGTATTTCCTGCCTGTGTGTTCAAGTTAAGTGTAATTCTAGACTCTAGTTCACCTCACACAGTTTATTCACTGTTAGTTCCTGCCAAAACTAAAGATAACTATTGATTCTAACCTTAATGCTAATATTATCTTAACAAAACCACACAAAGACAGAGTGTACTTTGCACATTTATGACTCAGTTTTGTCAAAGATGTAAATATTTTCACGTTGGGATATGAACACACTTAACCACACTGATATATTACAATGCATGTGAGGATGGTGGGAAGCTGAAGACAAACACACAAGCACCGGTATCATGCAAACCTCTGTATTACATAACAGTGAACTTAAGAGGCATCATTTGTTTTAATTATCAGGAGATCCAGTAACCTACATGACATGAAATTTCACAGACATGTAGGAGGGCAGAGGTTGCCCAGGGCTCTGCCACTTCAACCTCTGCTGCAGTTTAAATAATTCTGTGGGACTCAGAATACATTATAGTATTTTATTCATGTTAGATGTGGCTAAAATAGTGGCTGTGTACCCAAAGCTGGACATAACTTAGAAAGACGAGGGTAGTGAGGAGATCAGAGAGAGGAGACAGATCAACTATTGGACAGTTAAGGAGGATGGACATGGACAGATCCTCTACAGTAGATGCTTAGCTGCACCTTCTGCTGGATGATAAGCTATGACCGACCTGTTTACCAAATGAAATGGTTTGATTGTAATGTATTGATTTAATTGAATGTATTACAGGTTCAAGTCACTAGTTTAGGCCAATAGCATTTAATGTTTTAGTGTTTTTTACCTTTATCGACAATGAAGAGAGATGAAGACGAAGGCGCTGTTACCGTGTTTTGTGTAAAGTGTGAGTGTTACGGCTGCAGAGATATAAATAACTTCACTGTTTTCTGAGTGTGGAACTGGGGCAGCCTGCTACCAGTGTTACTTAATCCGTTTTGGATTAAATTACATCATGGCTTACTTTAAAATGAAAAAGAGAAGAACTGCCTAGTCATTGAGGATTCAGCTGCTCCTTTTAGTTTTGGTTTTTACTTTGCGTCTTTGACTTTTGCACGCACAGTATGCAGACAACACTGCCTGTGGACCTGCAGCATCTTCTGTCTTTGCCCCGTTGCAGGACACAGATTGCTGAAATGACCGGTTGGACAGCGTGGGTGAAATGATCCTTGAGGTTTAATGTCTGTTAGGATTTAAAGTGTCTTTGCAGCTGGCGGGAGAATAACTTCACACAATGCGTACGGAGCTGGGAGGGGTGAGAGAGAGAGCGGCTCCAGCAAAGAATAGCAGGAGAGGACGAAGTCAAGGACAAAATGGCACAAAGAACAGGAAAATCTCTGCTTGTGTGCTTGGCACATTGCTGCAGATGGCACATTCACACTTCTTGCTCTGACTGAATTTGACTGTCACTTTCCATCACACTGGACAGACTGTTATGTTCCTGAAACATGCAACGAGTACAGATCTGTATCTTTTCATAAAGGACTGAACCTGATTATGATTTATGTATACAAAGGATATATAGTCAGGGTTTTTCTGAAATGACACATTAGCATTAAGAATGAGAGATGAAATTATAATGCACAAGTCGAAAACACTAATTTCAAAGTCCTTTAACGTCTCCTTCAGTCACTTGTGATTGCAATCTGGACGCCATGCAAAAACCGTGGGAGTATATACACAGCCTGATTTCTTCAGCAAACAGCACAGCAATGATCCTGCACACACACACACACACACACACACACACACACACACACACACACACACACACACACACACACACACACACACACACACACACACACACACACTTATCTCTTTCTCCTGTTTTTTTTTTTCTATCTTATGCAATCCAACACAGCAGAACAGGCTGCTGGAGATCAAACAAGATACTCGTCAACAACTGCATCCTCTCTGGTTACAACCATCCCCACCTCCTCTGATGCTACTTCAAAGTTTCCAGAGTCACAGGCTTATCTGAATAAGGTCTGCTGGCAGCCTGATCTGGTTTTAAAACAAGTCTGTGACATTAATCCCTCGAAAAATTGTTTACTATTGAGCCGATCTTAATCGCAGCACTAATAAATCTCACATCGAGTCTGACAAATACTGAAGCCTCTGAATCCAATTGCTTTGATGCTTTCATTATAAAACCATTTAGTCTGGCATGACTGCAAATTAGGCAAAAAATAATACTGCTTTAATACTCATTGATGTGATTATTGTTTTGTTTTGGGTGAAAGAGGATTGTAAGGGTGTTTGTTACACTGCTAAAGGCAGCTGCAAGGTGCTAATCTGTGCTCAATCTACCAACAGCTGAGAGATAAACAGAATTAGCATGCAAATAGATGTGGAAGTGACTGTTTCATTTTTAGAGGGAACAGGAGTCTCTCTGATTGTGTCTTGTCCCTCTGATAACACAGATTTCATGTTGGACCTTCTGTTGATTTCTGCAAACTTTTGCAAATCAGATTAGTTTCCAGTGTTCATTTCTGTTTGTTGCCATGACGGCGTGATGAACGAGGACCCCTGTCCTCCTCCTGGTTACACAGGGAGGGCTCATGATGATTAATGATGTTTCCATCAAATGCAATGCCACGTTCCAACGTGTCTCATGTTATCAGCTTTCACACAGGGACCTCACGCTGTGGTAATAGCGTTGATCTTCACATCAGGTTTCATCCTCGAGGTATTAGCCCTTGGAAATCTTCGGCAGATCTCCTGAAGCCCGACATGGGGAGTGTGTTAATGCCTGCAGAGCAGAGACAGGAAGAATCTGCTCAGCCATTCATCCAGCAGATGGCAGGTCAGTCATGGACTAAAGCCTGGCAGACTGGTCCTGCCAAGGGGGCAAGCAGCCCTGGTAGCTAGTGGCCTTTGCTCCCTGTTATAATCTGATAATCACCATAACTGTATCACAACATATAAAGGAAGACAGGTGGGGTGTGTAAGAGGGAGAGGGGAGATAAAGTAGGACTATAAAGTAATCCTCTTCATGACTTTGACACTGTCTCTGGCCCTCATCTCACGAGTTAATTTAGAGGGTATTATGTCAGAGCTCCAAGTAAGAATCAGTCTGAGTATATGTGAAAGGCAGACAGAGGAAAACAGGCGCGCACACACACACACACACGCACACACACACAGATCTGATGTAACGGTAGTCGTTCCATATTCATAACACATGTTTATTGATGAGCTGCCTAATTGGCCCAGAAGACCAGAGAGAGACGGACTGAGAAAGGATGTGAGACTACATTTATTTACTACGGTGTGCGAGCAGCATCCAGCAGCGTGTCAACACTTGGACTGATGCTCGGCTTTGACACTTTTGGCTGTGCCATCAGTCACTCTTGCATCCATCCTTTCCCTCTTTATAAATAGATTGGAAATGACTAGAAGAATAAGTAGAACAATCCTCCCACGCTGTCGATTATTAACGAGAAGCGTGACGAGCCTTTCACAAACGCTCATGTCAGCGATCAATCTGCAAAATGAAGATATGCTGCAAGTATTGAGTCACCTTTTTTATTCCATGCATGACTGCACAGTGCAGACAAAAAGCCTGACAGCTGCATCACCATTTTCTCACCACAGCATCCCAAGATTTACATCTATATTGGGTGAATCTGCACCTCACAGTTTAAGCTGAATGCCAACTTTCAATGTCAGTGCAGGAACAAGTGTGTCCTCTGTATAAAAAGCCAGAGAGAGGTCAATTGTGTTGAGGTCGAGGTGACTGGACATGTGGTACATTCTAATTACGTTTTCCTTCTTAATGACACCTACTATGGTCTTTAACTAAACTCCAGCTGTAGTTTGACGGGCAGCAGTGGCACGGCTGGTGGAGTGGACATGTACTGACTGTAGCGTCTGTGGTTTCTGACCTGATTCCTGACAGACTGTGGACATGGTTAAACAAGACTTACTATTGTCTTTGTGAGATTGTACCTAGGTACTGCTGGTCCTGAGCTAAATCTAGCATCTGTATGCTAATATACTTATATACTCATAACTGGTATCCTATAATGTTTACCATGTTTAACATCTTAGTCTATCGGGTTGTTAGTTTAGGTAAAAATCAGAAGATCACCAGTCAGTAAAAGACTGATCATCCGGGGACAATGAATGATAACGACAAACTTTATAGATGGTGCCCTAGAGGATTAGGTTAGGGCATCATCAGAGTTGGTACAAACCTGTGAGTCGAATTTCATTGAGACATTTGGCTAAAAACATTATTTTAAACTGAACTAACTGCTACTGCCACCCTAGTACCACACTGGTTAAAATGTTGATTAGTGCAATTTTAAATATTGGCTGAACCAACTGATGCTGTCATTTGTTCCAGTGAGCAAAGTTTTTCCAACATGCATTGGGCAAAAGGTGGAGGGTAAATCCTGGACAGATGGTCCGTTTGCTGCAGACAGACTCACTGAAATCAAATCTCTGGGGAGTTTAAACTTTCAATTCATCTGTTTAAGAGTGTGGGAGGCAACGAGAGTCTGGCAGCAAACACAAACACTGAGCCTGAGTCAAATTAGCACCTAGCAGATCTGAATTTCACAGATTAGATGCATGTTTTCTTTTGTACCGCAGACCGATCAGTTACGAGCCAGTGGCCAATGTATAATTACAATTTAACAGACATATTGGTGACAAGAGTGAGACTGAGCAGGAATTGATGTGAGGCGACAGACTCGATTCACCACCTTTATTTGCAGAGCGCGTTCTCCATTGTTCAGAGCTGGCACACATCTCTCTGAGACACATTCATGGTCTGTACACATTTTGTCACACTCTCTGTGCTACAGTTTTTTTCTTCATATCAGAACATGTTGATTTCTGCCTGAAGAGCACTGTTACTTTATTTAATAAAGAATTTCTGCACTGAGGAGAATTCAGAGCTCTGATCAAACACATGATTCCTTTCACACAAGTACACAACTATTTAGCGATGTCCTTCCTTTAGGGTAATTCAATTTATAACCTCCCACTTGTCAGTCTACATCCAACTGGTACAGCCCTGACACAAACCAGTGTGATGCTATTTTGGTTGCCGACCATTAAACCAATGAACACGAGACAAGAGCTTCAATTCTCTTAAACACACACAGTAGATGGGTAAAAATGCAATTAGTGAGGATTTAATCAGCACTGAACCCATTTTCTGTGAAATGCAAATATACAAAAATAAACTTTTACCATTGATCAAAAACCTGTTGTATTAAACAGCGATAAAGGAATTACAATCAATAACTGTATTTGATATGACTGCAGTCATGCTTTTAAACACATCTTCATTTTTCCTGTTAGCTGAGGTGTGATTGATTCAAATGTATTTACACTTACGCATCATTCTCTAATTTCTGTGCATTTACTGTTATAAAAAAGATCATTCACAGAAGGTCTGAGCATGCACGACTATTCTGGGGAGGCTCAGCCAAACCGGTGACCTCACCGTGAAGTAGCAGCTGTGTCCGATTCTATCTGACACCTTATTTCTCAGAAACGTCCTATTTCAAATCCTGGAGGTTCTGGTTCTAAAACAAAAGTTTAGTGGCTCAAATAATTTATTTATTTAATGCAGGGTTGTGACTCTCAAACTCTATGACTCTTCACTATTATTGTCTCTGCAGAGTTCCACATTTTGCCACCAGTCAAGCTCACTCTGTTCCTCCACTTCACACACAAACCTATTTTGGACTTATTAATCGACCTGGCTCGGCCACACCTTCCTATACCTGTCTCCACTTCACCAATTAGTGTCCTCACTGTATCTTCCAGCCTGTGTCCCCTTCCCCTCTGCCAGACTGTCTGCCAGGAGTTTTCCTGGTTATTGCCATCGGATTCTGGTGTCTGATCCTTTTTTGGACGGGGTGCTGGTCTTGTTCTGGCTCTTGGTTTGTCTTTCTGGACTCTGCTCCTGTGTTTGCCCCGTCTGACTCTGCATGCATTTGGCCACAAACCGCGCTCTAAACGTCAACTCTGAAGTTTCCTGCTGTGTTTATTTGGTTACCTGAACCTAAACTATTTTATCTGTCAGCCTGTTTTACATTCGGGAGCTCTCTCACTACCAAAACCAGAACCAAAACCAGCTAATGCTCTGTTAAGTCACACAAAGACTGGCTCATTTGGTCTGTTCAGAAATTCACTGTCTTCCTGTTTTAAAGTTTCTTTCCTACTAACATAAACTTACACCATTATTAAATATAATATACCAGCCTGCATAGAAACCTGATTCCCGTCCCTGCGATACCTTTAGATGTGGTTCCTCTTTTATTTCCCACTGACACGCTCTAACAGGAACTTCATTAGCTGCTGCCATTGTTGTCTTTTACTCTCTCTCTTTAAATTAAAAGCTCTGTCATCATCCCAGTTACAATAAGTAAAATCATTACGCTCGCTGCTCTAAGGGGTGGAGGCTCATTAAATGACATTTATTATACCTATTCACCACTTGACACGTAGAGTTCAGTTTGAATAATATCTCCTCTTGAAAAGTGAGTAGGTACATTACACTACGACGTCTGGCTCAAACTGTAATTAGATGTCCACTCTTTGTAGAGCCATATCCAATTATGCACTTCATGAGGACAAACGAGGATTTGCAGAGGATACAGCCTTCAATTAAAACAGACCTGGATCTTTTCTACAAGACAATGGAAGAACATGCAACAACATCGTAGTTTAACGTGGACCTCCCATCAGCTGTCAGCACAGAGCGAGTTAAACCAACGTCCATCTGGTGATTATCAAACTAACTTCAGTCTGTCCTGCACTGCTGATTATTTCTCACACATACACTTTTCTCGTTCTGGGGCCTGTTTCACAAAAGTGATTTGCGAGAGCAGCTTCCTCACACAGACTGTAATTGGTGCCAGCGCCTTGTTTCATCACAGACTGCTAATCACAAACTGCAGGATCCCTGATGCATGGATCACAAATGTAGTTTTAGTTTAACTTTGATGAGTTTTGTGTTGAAATCAACTCTCTTTGTTGTTGCAAATTACAGGTTGCATCTTGCAAGTTGAGTGAAGCAGTTCCCTGATTACTGCACAGTAAATAAATGATGACAGACCTGGATTCATTTCACTTTCTCATCAATGTAATTTCCAGAAGGCTCTCATTAAATATTTGGCCCTCCCTGTGTATTTATACTGTAGCTCCTCTGTTTCTTTCCTCTAAAGCCTAATGAGCAGAATATCCTATTTCTAAAATACAATTTAGGATTTCTTCTGAAATACACAGAGGCACTTTGTATTTAACACAAATCAGCAGATAAAACACAGTAATACAAGCAGCTTTAAATCTCCAGATAGAGTGGCAGAGAGGATCTTCATCTTCAGTTCAGATCGACAGCAGTGAGCCGGACCTTCCTGCTCCATCTCTGTTATTTTCTACAAGGATCATTGAACGTCTCTCGTACCAGGACACGTGCTAAAGGACAAGCTGGCAGCCCTGCAGGCAAAGTTCAGACCAGTGAACCAGAAACTAAGAAGACGTGGAGGAACCAGTCACACCTGACAGGTCTGTCATGCGTTTAGCTCCCACCAGGCAACATCTGCTCTGATCTGTGACTCACATGAGAGTTTTCACATTTCAGTCAACTCTGTGTTGAAGCTCTTCTCAGTCAGATCGACCTCAGAAGGATTCGTGGACCGAAGCAGCAGATTTAAATGCAGCCTTCCAGACGACAGGATGAGGTTCCAGCTTTCCAGAGAAGTCACTTTAAATTGATGTATTCAAATTTGTTTTAGCACGAAATTTCCCTCTTTTGTTATTTTCCTTCCAGCACAATATTGAATCAGTGTCCAGAGAAACTAAAGGGCAGAACTCACTTAACGACCGGAGCGCTAATTATGGAAGTGATTTCATTTAAGTGAGTGGAGTGAGAAGCTTCTGGTCTCCAGTCGCTCTGATTGAGATATTTTAAAACATTTACAGCTGCAGTAACTACACGTTGTTAGCTTCAGTCACCTCATCTGTGTCTTTCCATCCAGAATCGGCTCCAAACCTGTGCTTTGTTTGCAGCACAGAGACTTCATTCATGCTACTACATATGGAGAAAATACCACATTTAAATACAGAACTTTTACTTTTTCTTTTACTACTATATTATTTCTACTTTTACTAACCAATAGGGCTCTACTCTCCAATATGTCAATAAATAGGAGTCCAACACAAACAATGTGCTTTTAAAAGCCTTTAGTATGATTATTGTAGGTGCATCATCTGTCAGATAGGATTGTAGTTTACGTCTAAATGTCAAAAGAGGAGAGAGGGTTTGTTTGTTTATAGAGGCAGAAGAAGAGCTTCTTCTCTACTTCAGACTCCTGTCACCTGCTGGTGTACAGTTACTTCTTGGTGCAAATAGCTTCCTCTTTATCTTAAAGACAAATGTGGAGACAACAAAAACAGGGAGGACCAGTGAGGGTCCACACCCTCCGAGCTACAGACAGTGGGCAGCAGGAAGCCTCTCTCTCTCACAAACACACGTCTACATGTGTTTTTAGGCTCCATGTATGAGTTGTATTGTGTAAAACTCTCCTAAACGTCCAAGACCAAGTGGGATCGACTTCCTTTTGGAACCTCATTTAAATGTAAGAATGTGGGAGAACCAGCAGCTCTGGGACCACGTCAGATCATTAGCTGTGTCCTCCACCCAACACCAGCCACATATGAAGAACAGGGGCAGCGTGTTGTTTTGTGTATCACTCAACAGTAACTGAATTTCTCCACCTGAAGCTCCAACCTGAAAACGAGCTGAGCAGCAGAAGATCTGAGATTGTGATCGACTGATATTGATGTTGAGACACAGAAATAACCACAGCCACATACGGACGTTTCCTGTTTTGACAATAAGCAGGACTAATCCCCACTAATGTGTTGTTTGTTTCTTGATTAATTATTCTGTAAACTTGAATTAACCTCATCCCCTCAGGTAACATCATCTTTCTAATGATTGACACAAAGAAGAGAAGCTGAAACGCGATATTTTAGGTTGAAGCTGCAACAAACGTGGACTTAATTAATGAACTAATTACCTAAATAGTTTTAGAACAGTAAATTAATTAATTAATTAATTAATCACGTTATTGTTTCAGTGCTTCAGGTGGGAAAGCTTTTTGCCTCTAAACCAGTGTCAAACCAGACAAATACAGTTCTCATCGTGCAGATGATGTAGATTACATGGATCATTAAACATTATGAGCTCCTGAACGTACGGGTGAAAACACACTTCTCATATTTTAAAATTCTGCATGAATATGCTAAAAGATTTCACCAGCGTCTAAATGCAACACGTGTGTCTGAATCTGATGACATGAAGAGTCAGAAATGGAAAATGAAGCAGCCACAGGTGTCCAGGTGATCTGCACACACACAGATGTGATGATAACACATTAGTATTTTAAAGACAGATTTGTTTTTGGTGCATCTGCAGACACTATTATTTCTCACAGCTGCAACTAATGTCAGTGCTGATTCATTGGTGGTCGTTAAATGATTCATTAATCATTTAGTCTCAAAATGTCAGTGAAAAAAGACAAAGGAATAATTATAGATAACCTCAAATCATCAGTCAATCTGTTTTTACCTGTGGGATGTGAAGCATGACTGAGTTCTAACTTTTCATGTTGGTCTTTTTCTTTACAGTCAGGAAGACAAAGAAATGCATCTGAACAGGACCTTTCCATTATTTAGGAAGTCTTTACAATCTGCTTTTACCTCTGCAACAATCAAAGAAGCATCAATATTCTGATTTCAGCCAAGGTGAAATCCACCAGGGAACTTTCAGACCATCCAGTTATCACAGCCACAACAATGATGCTGCTCAGGTGATTCCTCTGCACAGCTGTTGTTCTCAGAGCTGAAGTTGCAGTAATGTCTGTGTGTTAGTCTCATTTCCACACAGCTGAATAATCGGAACAAGTTTTAATCCCAACCATCCGTCCGCGGTGTTTCTGCAACATCTGGTTCCTGTCGCCTCCCTGAAACAGCTGTGACATCCAGCTGCATGTGACTCGATTTAAGGAGCAAAGACAAACAAGAAGCGGCGCAGAGAGAGAAGGAAGAGCTGCACTCACCTGTCCGAGCTGTCGGTGCGGTGTCTGCGTCCAGAGACGGCGGCTGCGTCGGATGGTTGTTCCAGCTCTGCACGGTGGTGAGGCGCATGTGAGTGTGTGTGTGTGTGTGTGTGTGTGTGTGTGTGTGTGTGTGTGTGTGTGTGCAGATCTGTGCAATTTGTTGTCGGGAGGAGGAGAAACTGCGCAGTGAAATCTGCTGTGGAGGCAGAGAGACGGTTTTTTATTTCTGAGCTTTATCATTCAAAACTGTGAGGTCCTGTGCGATCCGGTCTGCAGAGCACAGAGGAGCCACATCCAGGGAATAGCAGAGGGGGAACAGAGGGAGGATGCTCCCTTGAAGAGTGACTGCACCCAAGCAATGTTCTTTTCTTTTTTATTCTCACACAGAAGAAGATTATGTTGATTCTAACACATAAGCATTAACAGTTTGTTCCTGTAGCAGAAGAACGAGTCAGAACTCAGTGTCACAAGTTCTCTGTTCACATTTTACTGAAGTACAAGGATGTCAGCAGGAAAACACAGTAGGCTACTCATCCTGCAGGATACCAGTCTGATTCATCTCTATTATATCATCTGATTATTGATGTATTATTTGAATGGATGTAGAGAGGAGAGGATGCAGAGGACAGGGTGAAATGGAGGCAGATGATTCGCTGTGGAGAACAGCTGGAGGAAAAAGGGCTGATAAAGGTGGAGCTCAATGACTTTAATTAGCCCTCCACCCTCCACACTAATCACTGCATCAGAATTAATTTTGTGTTATTAATTTTAATCTGCAAAGAAAGTAAGTTCCAGACAAACTGGTAGAGTACAAAGGTATAAAGTAGAACAGCAAAGAAGCTTTTAAATAGTGAAATAAAACTGTTCTCGAGTCAACGAACCCTGTTCACACTGCAGAAATATTTATTTAAACATACTCACAAGTGTGGTTTTCTAATGTGAGGGGTTGAGGGGACACCTCCAGCTACCATCAGGGTTTTATTAGATCTATAGTTGATAGAAAGTCTTCCAACCTAAACGAATACGTCATCTACTCCCATATCAGCCATAGGAACCTTTCTTTAAATAGCTTAACTGTGGCAGCTGCTGTTCCACGTTCGTCATCAGGGAAACAACCAGAAACACGCAGCTACTGTATGATCATGGAACCATCACCGTTTGGAGACAGAGAGAGAGAGAGAGAGAGAGCAGCAGGCGGCCGACTGTCAGTCACACCTGCCAATCAACGCCCCCACAGCAGACATCAAAGATGCGATAAGTCCTAAAATCTCACTAATGGAGCTAAATATCCAATTATTTATTCATTAAAAAGGAAACGTGAGCTAATTGTGATGGAAGATGTTTGTTTAAAGATGTTTTATTAAGATAATTCAGCTGGATTTAAACAGCTGTTGTGTGATATTCCAGCAGAGGAGCATCTACACTTACTAACATACAGTAAAACATCACGGGAACAGACACAGACTTTCCAGAGATGTTCCTCTTTTCCTTCTCGTTTTCCTCTTTCGGTTCTTGTCTTGTCTCCATCTTTCTTCGTCTCCTCCTCCTAACAAACGTAACCTTGTTGTCTGTCCTCTCTCTTCTTTCCTTTTCCTTTTCTCTCCTCACCTCCTCTTGTTCTCTACCTGGTTTCCCCCCTAGTGGAACTTTTCACCTGCAGTTTCTCCTCGTGCTCCACCGACCTACACACCTGGTCTGAATCTCTCCTCATTAAACAGCCTCCTCACAACTCCGGCACATTCTTTCAGGTGTATTTCATTTAGCCAGTTTCTCTGCTTGTCAACCTGGTTTTAAACTGATCCCAGTGGACTCGGTTTGTCTCAGTCTTAACGGTCCAGAGTCATGTCCTCCTGTAACGTTAATCACCCATTCAGCTGTTTCAGAAACCTTTACAAATGAGATAAACTGACTGAGTTAGAAGAAAATACTTGAGAGAAGAGAGGCGGTGAACCACTTGTGAGTGACTCCGAACAATTTACTGCGATAATGAGCTCAAAATCTCTGAGATGGACTGAAAGAGAGAGACGATGGAGGAGAGAGACGAAAAATGAGACGACTGAATTGAGCCACATGAAAATTGTATATTGTGTTTGAAGAGTGTGCGTTTGCTCAGGTTCTGTTCTGTACAATAATGAAATGTTATTTGGAATCTGACCCTGGGAGTGTGTTCAGGAGCGTAACATCAATAGACGTCTGACTCTTAAGCCAAACAAGGACAGATGAGAGGTACGCTGCGAGAGGCAGTCCAATCTTGAGACAGTAATTGCTCTCACACACACTACATCAGCGGCTGTTCGTCCTTTCTGTAGCCTGCATCCTCCTTCTTCTGAGGTTTCCCTGTTTAGTGGTGTGCATCTACCTGCATGTGCAGGTCATTTAACAAACGCTGCATGTGTCCAGCAGAGAGAAGCCGCCTGTTTATCTCCGTCATTTCTGTGAGAGGTGGAATTGGGGAGACTCTCTTATCAAGCTTTGCACAGTATGTGTTTGAAGAAACCCGATTGTTGACTTTAGCCTTAGACAATGTCTCCTGCTAAGTAATTATTCCTGTAAAATGGCACCGGAGTCTTGTGAAGTGTCTGAACCAGAACTTCACACGGTGTCGGTTTCTGCAGGTCCCAGTCGACTACCTGCTCAGACGGTTACAGCAGCAAGTCGTGTCATGCATTTCCATCAGTTGGCAGAAACCAAAACAAAATATTGGATTTAGATTCACCTGGTGGACACAAACACATTTTAATGAGTTGGAACGAGAAACGTTTCATGTCAGATGTGAAGTGAGACTTTATGAGTCACATGCACATGAACAAGAAGAGCTTTCCTCTTGAGAAGGACCTGTTAGGGGAGAGGTAATCTGTTCTTCTCTCTGGTCATCTCGTCCTTTTCTTTCACTGCTACTTCTTCCCTCCTGTGCACTTTAAAACGGATTAAACACAAAGACATAAAAGAGGAGGGATGAAATTAATTTGCCCTCAGCCACTTCACTCGCCCTACCGTCTTTATCCCGTCTCCCTGAGTCTTCGTGTTTGCTCCCTAAGATCTCTCTTGAAATGATGTGATTGAAACCACAAGCAGCTTTTACTGTACGTCATTTGATCAGTGGCATTATTCAATTGAATCCCTTCGAGGCTTCAGTCGAGAGGAGTCTGCTGGCAGATAAGTCAGGTTTTTCTGGTTTGTATTTTGAAATGGGAGCACATCATTTTTAGAGGTCAGCTGGGACCTGATGGGATGAAAATAAACTTAGTGAGTCATCAAAGACACATTACAGTTATGAGCACTGCAGTAACTAATAAAAGATTATTTTAATTAAATGCAGGGTGCAAAAGCCTCTTGGCTCGCATTATGTTTGGATCCATGGGCACTGGAATAATATTATCTGGGCTGTGAGTTTAGGGTGTTCACAGGAGACTGTAGGGATGAATTAGGTCTTCAAGCACAGGGTGATTGCCTGATTGGACCTTCCAGGTAGGATTGTTCGTGTTCATGGGATTATGGCACATGTTGTAAAGTGATGGGGTGCAGGGCTGTGTCTGTACAAATTTAATCAGGACACGTTTTTCCAGGGTCCTTAAATGCAGCCTGTGATCACACTGCCACAACATAATTGGGAAACAGTTAAATAATCCACTGTATGATCGAATAGAACAGCTTCAAGTGGGATCAAACATGTCGAGTGTGGGGAGGCTGCAGCACAGGATTTTCACTGTAGTGCATCTTGTTCCGTTTCCACACATCAGTCTGAGTGATTACACTCGATGTGCCTGCTGTGCTTTTGTTTCATCTCCTATAAGACAAAACTGTGTAACAACAACACATGAGAGACTGAAGGAGGATGTGTTTGTTACGCAGCCACACGCTGTCACAGACCAGCACAGAGAGAAAGGTCTAAAAGACGCCGGTCCCTCCCGTCCTATCTGTTTGACACTCTGCCCTCTGAAAATGGCCTGAGTGCATCAGCGAGGCAGCATCTGCCACCGTAAAGGTCCTGTCCTGACGTCATCCACCCTCCACCCTCAACCCTCCAACCTGGCCCACACACACGTTTCAACAGCCATTTCTGTGAGGACACCACAGCTACATGTCTAACGCCAACTGTAAAACCTGCCAAGGTAACATCTACGTGTACTTCACCGACAGTGAGCCTGTTTTAAAAAGTGGAATCAGATGAGCTCTGATGCTCTGATGTCGCTCAAAATGGTTTCAGATGGTGTTCAATGAATAAAATTGTGGTTGTTCAGTGTAAGAAGTGGAACATAAAGAACTATGTGAGCGCAGGTCAGCGGGGGACTGGGAAAGGGAGGACAGTCGTGTTTGGGTATAGTACATTACAAACAAGCTAAAGTACAACCTCATACTAACCAGCAGGATGCAGTGCGTTTCTACCTCTACTCCATCCTTTGGCACAGCGTTTTCAGCAGCAGCCCCTGTGGGCACAGTACATGACAGACATTCCACATGTTAAAGAAAATGACATTAGAGCTGCTTTTGCTGAAAACAGCAACACAACGCAGAAATCCTCCTAAGTGTTGCCCTTTTAAATCACAGCTTTGAGTGACACCAATGAATGTTTGTTATCCAGGGACCTTCAGAAATTTGCCACAGGGCAGCAGCTTTTATTCCAGGTGGAGATGGCTCTGAGTGTATTTTTTGAATCAATGTGCCAACATGCTGTTTAAAGAAAGCCTGAAGGGACGGATGCTCTTTAAGTCCCATGATCTTCGTTGCTCTACAGAAACAGCACTTACATTTGGATGCAAAAGTCAGATGAGTAAACGGAGCTGTTTCACAGTACCAATGTTTTCTAAAGACAACAATCCAAAAGAATGATGTGCATGTGAAACACTTTGATGCTGCTTGATTGTATGAAGCAGAATTTCATCAGTGGGCGGATGAAACACATTGTTGTGCTGAATTCTTACAACTCGATGTGCACAAAAACGACCGACTTCCAAAAGATGACTGCGACCTACTCAATTAGTGCTCTTCAGTTAATTATACACACAAAGAACCAATTTGTCCTCTCAGGTTAAAGTTGAAAATGTAATTTTCAGTGCATTCTGTGGATTTCCAGCTCCAGGTTGGACGTTGACAGATGCAGTTTTAGGCACAAAGCCCTAATACTTATTATTGGGACTGAAAGAGAAATTATGTCCTTGCTACTAAAACCAGTTCTGACTTACAATTTCATTATTTCATTTATGTTTTCTCTTTTATATCAAGAGAGGAAATTCTAAATGGTTCACAAACTCAAATCAAATGGTCAAATGGATCGTCTGGCTGTGTAATGAGGCTCGGCGTAAGATCAGCGAGTTGACCCAAAACATTAGAAGACATCCTCTGTGGTCCATGAAAACCCACTTCAGAGTTCACTTGAGTCTAGCTGCTTGGATTTATGAGCAGATGGATGGACAGACATCTCCTTTTCTGTCACATGGTCCATTTCAGAGCAGATTTGCCACAGATGGCATCAATATTATACAAGACACCCGTTTTATTAGGATGGCAGTAACTGTTTATTCTCTGCAAAGCCCCACCAGTGAAAGAACAGTTACTACTACTGCAGAGGTGATGTAGCAGCGACTTGATGCCTGTCTCATCATTAAATGCTGTGCACGCACAATTTCAATGTGAGTATCTACTAAAAATGGCAGTTGTTTGGCAGTGAACTCTTTGTGCTAAAATATACCAGCTGGCAACATTTGCATGACATCCTACTCCAAATGGTGCCAGTTATCCTGTAACAAAACCTGCTGTGGAAATGCTGCTCCATCTGTTCATAATTTGCTGTTTGAATTTACTGGCGTGCATTTTGTTCCATTCCCTACACAATAAGACTTTAGAGACTGTAGTTACTTCTCATTCTACATAATAAAGTTAAAGATTAAATCAGTGGCTCTCAAACCGTTTGACTTGTGACCTTTACCTTATAAAAAGCAGCGTGTTGTCATTTTTCAGCACAACCTGCTGCATGAACGTCTGAATTATTAGTTTTCTTGATAGACACTGATACTTTCTGTCCAAGGTATTACTGTAAAATGTAAATTAAGTGTAAATCTACTGAGTGCTCAGCAGTGTGCGGTACAGCATCCTTCACCCATAAGGTAGGTATCTGTATGTCACCTGAGAGACTTCAGTATTTTCACAATTCAGAATAAATCTGATCATTTTTATTTTGAGTAATAGCATGAAAACAGCAATCGCTGCTTTTCTTTCTGTTTCCACACTTGATATGATGTAAAAGATTAAATTAAGTCATATGCAGCTGACAAATTAATCAACAGATTTACACCGAAGAGCTTAAAATGTCTGTAGCATGAACCTGTAATTCAGTTCTCATGTCCTCCAACATGCATTTAAGGGGCTGGAATGATTTTAGGGCCACAGGCTGGAGGATTGAGAAAGCAGGTCCCCAAAGTGAGGTCGCTGGAAGCCAGGCGTTTAGTGTGAGAACTGATGATTGAAGAGGTTGGATCCACTTTGTACACAGGTATCGCTGCATGGTCGTTATTTCCTGGCTTCAATCAGTGACTGTCATCACCCGGTTTCTGCGGTGGAGAGGCTTGGCTTTCTGTGCCCTGGCGTCTGGGGTCACATTAGCTATCAGTACCCAGCATCAGACCTGTTAGCTCTTCAGGAAGAGGAAGACAAACATCTACTGTATCAGCATCTGTCCGAGTAATTGGCCTCTTATTTTAGCATTTCTCAATATGCGGCTGTCATCGTAACCAAGGAGACGGACAAGAGATCCTGGCAGATGGACGGACGGGCTGATCCGTTTTTACTCTGTAACCACAGTTTGTAGTTGAACTTCTAACTTGTAGGTCTGTACTTGTCAAGGTGTTGAGGTGATGTGTTACACTTAATAGCAAACAGTTGCTTATATACATATAAACATTCATTTGGGTAGTGTTTGTATCCACCTGATGAAATAAGAGAACGATGTCTCTGAAAACTGCTGTAGCTTGTAGCTTAATACTGAACTAAAACTCATTAAAACAGTCTGAAAAGTTGGAGAAGAGCAACAGGATTGTGAGAAATCCAGGAACAGGTCTATGAATAGATGAAAGTTTGAAGGCAGCTGGCTGGATTGGGTATAACGAGGGATCGGGTGAAATGACCAAATTAAACAGGACTGGGACAGAACTCTTTCATTTCACACATTTTTATTAGAGATATCATAGATTGTTATGTTTCAGTCAGTCTCTGATTTAACATGCTCTTAAATTATTAGACTTACATTTATGTCTATGAATGATTTTTGTTTTCTATTATTAAAGAAGGTGCAGCAACTTCTCAGAATATCTATATTAACACACAGTCTGTGTGCACTACTGTGGCTCCTCTACAGGAGAATAAGACACTAGGACTTTAATCACCTAATAACATAACATAGTTTATGATAAACTTAATCCAAGGTAGAAAAATCTGCAATAAAAGTACCCAAAACACACTTAATGATAGAATCCTAATATAAATAGTTTGCTGAAGACGTTTAGATCATAAGATGGACAAAGGTTCAGATTTTTAGCTTTTATTTGATATTTACATTTCTATACATTAAATATCATACAGAATTAGCAGTTAGCATATTGGAAGCGAAGGTGTGAGCTGAGTCACATTTTCATTATCTTCAGTGTTGTTTAACATATTTAAATTTAATAAACTGTATATATATTTTGGACTTTTGTCTCTAATTCCTCATTTCTTCTTAAACTTCTTGCTGTTTCAATACTTTTAAAAGTTTATTATGTGTAAAATGAATGTTTGGTGTTGGTGGAGTTTGACTGGGAAAACAATAGAAACAGTTGAGTTCACAGTGACTGCGTCTGTGCTGACAGTGTGTGTGACTCAGTGCTGAGAGATGCCTCTCAGCAGTTGTTAAAAAAAGTAGATTAAGAACTGACGCCTTGCTAACATTTGTCAAGAGAGGCAGGAACAAGCACAGAAGCAAAACCTAAACCTGTGCACATCTTTAACACACACACACACACAGTTACATACACAAAGCCTAAAGCGAGGTGTCGCAGAAGCAGCTCGATCTGCAATTACTGCAAATGTAATCGGTTTCCATGACAACGGCGTTTTATCTGTCAGGCCTCAACTTTGATACCGTGATCAGGGCCTCCTCAGCGCAGCCGCTAACAAGGCTCGATGTGTGTGTGTGGGTGTGTGTCTGCACAGTAGGGGTTCGGAAGGTGAGATAAAGTTGAAGAATGTGGGGTTCACTGAAAGTACCAACTTGTCCCTTCTGTCTCTTTAGTTCTTCCCACTCTCTCCTGCTCGTCTGTCTCACGTCTCGTCTAGAGGAGCAGCGAGCTCACGCAGAGCTACGAGATAACGTGAACAGACTCTGGAATAATTGATTGTAAATTTGGTCGAGGAGCTACTGTAATTGATAGTAAACTCTCACTAAGCTTGAGTACAGAAAACACAGCAACATCACAGTAGCTGTGTCACTTTATCCAGGGGAACAGTGTTTATTTGAAAAGCATCTACACCACAAACACACACTTTGTTAGGTTTGGTTGATGATACTGAAACTATTTAAAAGTCCAGTGCACATTACACCTTCTTCACTTTTCTCATCAGCATCGAGAAATAATTGATCAAAAACCAGAAAACACAACACTAGAAATGCTCGAGGTGAATTCTGAATTGTGCAATAAAAGACTTAAAGAACTGTTCAGTGGAAAACAGCAGTCAGGAGTCAAAGTGTGAGAACTTACATAATGAAATGATGCATTATGCAAACTAAACAGGAGTAAAACAGTTATTTTTAGCTGCAGCAAACTAACTGAATGCACTAATATGATGCTGATGTCACAGATAATGACAAATAACAAGAGCAGGTCACATCAACCTGTACTTTCCTTTAGGCAGCAACATGTTTCTGTTACATGACGATTTTCTGTTGTATAAAACTAAAAAAAAGAAAAGTGTGATAAAGAGCAACGATGAGTACGTCCAAACTCATTGATGTGTGTGAGTGTCCAAATCCACAGTTCACGACCTTTGTGAGCAAATAAACTGCAACTGAGATTATATTTTGTATAATTTGAACCTAACACGGACGAACGACAGCAGAGTCACATGTTTAAATTACATTACATACATTTTATTGATGGTCACTAGGTCATGTACACAGACATATTCCTATTCTGTTCACAGAAAACATTATCCGGTTTACTTACGTTTAATATATTTGTATTCACTGTGTGGTTTTATATGAACTTATTATCAATTCTAACAATGGGCTTTGCTTTTAAAGAAATTTGCTTTATTTATTAGTTTATTGAAAAGTAAGTAATGTAATTACCAAAGTGATAATAACCAGATAATGGTCATTGTTGTTATAGTTGATATTAACATCCCTTTATATCCTAACCACCTTTTTAAAGACTCATACCATCCTCTACTCCGGCTAACAGCACACGTTTGTTAATAATGTGCTGTTATGTCCATCAGTGACAGAAAAACAACTTTCTGTTTGTCGCTTTTATGCAGCGACATGTGTGACAGTAATTCTTCATTAAATGTTTGTACTGTATAATGAGCATTGTTCCCAAATCCCCTTTTCAATTTAATACTTCACGGCATCGACTCAGTGTCCAACCCAGGACGGCTCTGGACTCTCTGCAGTGGGCAGAATGCAAACAGCCAAAATAATTTAATGTGAAACACCATCACGCAGCCTTATGGGAGCTGCCTCCTGTAATTGCCCATCATTACAGTCTGCAGCTCCGGCTGAAATTGGCTTTCTAAGACTCTGTGTGTTCAGGGACAGACAGTGCTGCCGTCCACCAGTTGATGAGCACATTCTGGCTCTTAGTGGGTGAACTCATTGAACGTGAGCATGTCATTAAGTAAAGAAAGGAACATGTAAATCGTGCTCTCTAACAGCAGTCTGCGATGTGTAATGTTAATTAAACTGTGAACGCCACGATTTCATGCAGTTAAACACACGGGAATTTCTGACAGACTTGATTTATTCAGAGTTTCTGAGCAGCGTTCTTCTCTTTTGAAAGTGAACAGTGAGTTCCACGTTGGGCGTCTGCCTCCACGTCACAGCACAGATTTTTTTCAACTTACTTACTAAATAGTTATAAAAATATCTACAAGAACACACCCAGTATTTACTGAAAACCCTACCAGCAGGAGTATCAGGTAATGTGGTCTTTACAATTACTATACAAGAAGAAGTACTTTATTGGAAAGTACCATCTTATTTCTAGATAGTTAATCATTTATTATGGGCTGTTACCAATAGTTGCCTTTTTTCCATGGAAGAACACAATTATGTTTATTGTTATATTATATTATATTATCATCCATATTTTATGAAGTTGTTTCCATGTTGACCTACATTCAACTACTAGGAGCTACAAGGTTGAGTTGATGGGAAACTGGTTGTTTTTCTCAGTATTTAGGATGTAGTTTCTCTGTATTTATCTACATATCACATGTGGTTATAGCCCTTTATGTTATCAGAATTTGAAATATATTTACCAAGTCATTGCTTAGTAATTAGGGGACTGTAGAAAGAATCACTTAGGAGATATTATTTGATTATAAATCCTGACACTGAACATAACAATAAAGGTATTTGCACTTAAAATGACATGACAATCAAAGGACAAAGTAGTAACATTAGAAAATAGAAAGACTACTACTAGAAATCCTTCAAAATCACACCTAAGCACATCACATGAGTACATGTACTTAGTTACGTGGTCAAACTGAAGGTGAGCACACCTGAATCTGCATCAGCTGGTGTTTCTTCATCTTGTCAGACTTGACGGTTCCCAGATGTCAGTATCTTCTCCCCGGGCACGTTGTTGTTATTACTAGAGGGAATGCTGTTGTAATAAAGTGTAAATCCATCAGAGCTGTCAGCCTGGACTGACATGCCGTAAGAGCGCTGCAATCATACCTCCCAGAAAAGTATGATACAGCTGGATGATAAGACTCCCATCATCTCCCACTCTCAGCCTCATTATCTGTCTTTCTATTAAAGATGCTTTTGCCTTGAAAAGCTCTGACATTATCAGAGATGGACCTTTTCAAATTATCCGACATTACTAAAAATGGTCTCATCTTTTGGACTGTGGTGTTTTTTTTGTCTCAGAATTTCAATTTGCTGTCAACCAACCGAAACCTGTGGCACAGCGCTGGCTTCAGGAAAAGAGCAGATCTGTGTTAGTCTGACAGCAGGCGATGTGAAAACCACTGAGTCATTCATCAGTGCCGAAGCGCGTTGCGTTGATCTGTGCAAGTGTAAAATACTTAGGGCTCTTCACTTGAACACCAAAGGCTCTCATTGATTGACCGTGACATTTTCTTTAATAGTCATGACATTCTGTTTGTCTCAGTGTGCATGTAGCTGCAAGTGGCTGCAAGAGTGAGGAGGAGTGTGAAAGTAAAGTCAAGAACAAAGGAATGAATCAATTTGCTTCATTCAATGTCACACTGCAGCTTTATTTCCCAATATAAAAGGCTTGAAAGAGAGAATACAGTGAAATCCAAAAAGAACAGCTTGTATATTTTACAAAATGATTGAATTTTTGTATTTCATCAGATCAGCTTTGTCACATCTGAGCTAAGCTCCTCCGTCACCCAGCTGGTGTCCTGGAAATCGATGTGGAGAATGTTCCAATCGGTCTAATCGTTGTTCTAATGCCAATGAAAACAGCGTGACAGTGTGCAGACGTCTGTGGCAGTGATGAACCTACAGGGAATCATCATCTGACTACACAGACCCTGTTCCTCTGTGAAGCTGTTTTCAGAGAAACACCTCAGAAAATCCAGGACACAACCTTAGAAGTTGGTTAAGACCGAGACAGATTCATAAATATAAATATTAGTGTCACCACCCAGGTTTTGCTAATTCATGAACACATCTCAAAACTAACATCTGCCTATAGGCAAGAAGATTATTGTAGATGTTATGTAGAAGTGTAAATAAAATGTAAAATGTTTTAACATGTTTGAAGCGTTTTGATCACTGTTACTTGGAGGCTGCCTGTGCAGCTTTATAGTGAAACACACAACAGCTGAAGTCTGTAGCAGCCTTTCTGCTCATTGGCCCTGTGGCCATTTACACTGGAAGATGTAGATGTAATATTAATTTAGTGCAGATAAGCTACAGTAAGATTATTTCAAACTGACTTCTGCAGAGGCGTCTTGTCGTCTCCATGCAGAACTGCAGCAGAGCCGCACTGTCAGGAGGAATTTTCTGAAGTCCAGGGTCCAGGTGGAGTTGGAAACTTTCAGAAAATCCTTGAAGCAAGAAAGAGAAAGAAAAAGACTCCTGTAGTTTTCCTGCAATTCCTTTCTAGCCAGAGGCTCTCCTTTGAGCTCACACTGAATGAAACACTTTACTATTGTGCTTTCCAGCTCTCTCGCTCGGGGCGAGCGTGTGTAAACGTGACTCCTCAGGTGCATCTTCTGTATGTGAAGTGCTGCAGGGTGACTGTGAATCAGGAGCTCAGGGTAGCACTTGAGCCTCTTCATGGGTCTGTTGCATTAGCCTCCAGGCTCATAGACTCTCAGCTGTATAGTGGCACCACTTCAGCGCCATGAGAAAGTGTAAATAACGAGCGAGCTTTCAGAGAAGTGACATAATGTATGCTTCCTCAGCTCCACCTCTGTCCCTGGAGTTCTGTATTTAGTGGAGGCGATGACTGTGAATCAATTCTCTAAATGTTCATCCTACTTTATGGTGAACACTGAAGGCTTCGTAAAAATGATAAAATACAGATTTCTGTTGCTGCATTTGGTTTATTTTTTGACAAATGACTCAAAAAACAAAACATAATAGACACAATAAAACTCCAACAGATCATAATTCTGTCAAACAAAAAGCCACATTTCCTTATTATAATGTCTGCAGGGCATCAGCTTTGTGGTCTCTTCATTATTTTTGCTTGGATGTGATTTAATGAAGGTGAACACATGGATGGCCACGTGTAACGACACTACAGTTACTGCCGTGCATTTTCTCACTATATTAAGTTGTTCTTGCGAACAAATCGCCCGGCCGTCAGCAGATTGTGTGCTGAAAACAAAGCAAAGTTCTGAGGCGTCTAGAGCCAGAGTACAAGAAAAAGCTGTGAACTTTAATGAACAGAAACACAAGCAAAAGCAAAAGTAAGCAAAAAAAAAAAGATGTTGAACAGGCAGAAGAAGCAGTGTGGGCCAACATTCAGAAGGGTACAGCAGGCAGGTACCTACATTATTACATCTACATTACAAAAGCATCATCACCAGCTGAGTGACTGGATCACAATCCATCTTAGTGTCTGTGTCAACGTCTGTTTAGTGCTGTTCACTCTCTCGTCAGAGACAGTCGTCATCTGTTTCTCAGACTGTTAATCCAGCACTTGGTTACTTCATGGATTACCATTTGTACAGACACGTTTTCCTGTGGATGATTTGTTCTGACTACGGCGTCCGTCAGACTTTTTCTTTAGTGATTTGAGTGAAATGTTTCAACAGCCACTAGATGTTAGTGTTGTAATTCAGAGCTTGTCATTATTGATTTCTGTGTCGGATGCACAGTCGGTTGACAGAGAATATATTTGGTCTCAGTCACAGTCTGCCTCCCAGTCAATCTGTATTTAATCCTCCACATGTGCACAAAGTGAGGAAGCAGTGAGGTGGAGAATGATGCAGGTGTTGGAGCCTTTATTTGTGAATACATGTAGATAAATAGCAGGTATATCTGTCACTTTATGCTCTTCATTTACGTCACATCCTTCATGTACATCGAGATGAACTCACTACGTCTGTTTCTTTTAATGATACATATACTTTTATCACCTCTCCACCTCAGCCAAGCTTAATATGTTTTGTGATATTTCATTTGTTTTATACGTTCCTGCATTATCACTGTGCAAATTGAAAAGACACGTTCCACACTGGTACCTAACAAACAGACCAGGATGATTTGGAAACTGTCTCACCGTCCCTAAAGTTGTATGAATCTTTTAAAGTGTTCTGTCAGCGACTCCTCTGCTTCCTTTGATTATTGTAAAGTGGGAGAATAGCAGACTCAAAAATCAAAGGAAGAGAATAAAAAAGAGCCCTCTGATCATGCACATTTTAAATTCAAGGTTTCTTCTACCTGGAATAAATATACAGTTGTTGAAAACTGCTTGTACCACATTCTTACTGTGTTCTAACAAATTCATTTCGGGAATTGTTTGATGTGATGTTCAATGACTCAGATTCCACTGGAGGTGATCGGTGGGTGAAGAGATTCTTTTTTAGCTTTAGTAGAAGCATCATCTGATAATGTGAAGCGAAGTGAAGAAACCTTCAGTTCGCCTCTCTTAAAAATGAAATACAATTCTGGACTGTAGACTATTTGAAAATAAATATTCAGAAGTGAATCATCCAGACTGAGTTTTTGATTCTATTTGGTGAACTGTGAGCCAGAAGACATCGTATACAGTCCTCCAAATCACTGTAAGACCTCTCATATCTCTTGCTCTCATTTCACTTGTCTCTCTCTGAAGTGTTTTCCACAGACCTCTGAGATTAGTTTCATCCAGACTCCATCTGATTTTCATCACAAAACAACAAATCAGACACACCTTTTAGTTTGTTTCCTGTTACAAACAGTAAATTGTAACTAAAATCAACAAACAACAACTCAGTTCCACACACACACACACACACACACACACACACACACACACACACACACACACACTGTCATCCATCTCAATACAGGATTTAGCCCCATCATATCATCCCATTAGAGGAGAAACGCCTGCTACAGGTGCTCTCACAACATGATCTTCCCTTCAGCACAGACATCCATCTTCATCCAGGCCTACAGGGGCAGATAAACACAGAGGAGCAGGAAGGAAGTAATAAAGCAAAAACCCTGTGCAGGGCAAGAAGAAAATGAGGTTTGACTGAGCGAACACGTTCTCCAAGAATAACAGCTTGATAATCCAGCATTTAGGCTTCATCTGGTGAGGATTGAGACGGAGATTTTAAGTCTATGTTCATTTTTAAGCCAGTCAGGAGTCCGAAGGAGGCGTCCACACCTTAGGATGAAAGACACAGACGTACTGTATCAACTACTCAAACAGGTACAGTACAGTCTGACACATGCAGCAGTAACAGAGCAGCAGGACGTCTCATTTGGACCAGCTGTTCAATCTAAGTAGCTCTGCTTCTGACCTCAACCCACAGTTGAGGGAAATATCTGACTCTTTAGCTGCTAAATGCTCCACTGTGTTTAAGAGGGAGCTTCTAACTCTGCAGCTCATTTCTTGCCGAGGTAATAAACAGAGTCTTATTTTCCTACAGCAGTGAACAAAAACAGTGAAGCTTTGAATCAGTTCACACTTTTTTCAATACTTAAACATAACAACAATCTTTTCTCTTTCCTTAAACTAGTGTTCTTATTTGAACGTAATTAAAGAAACCGCACCAGTAGATATTGTCAGTTTCCTATGTTTAGTGTCAACACTATAGTCCATCACTATAACAAAAATAAGGGTTTCATTGTTTTCAACGTGAACTTTAACCAAAGTTATTTTACATGTGTATTATGAATTTTCTACAATTGAAACATCTGGTAACCACATGTGCCCTCACGGTGTGTGAGTGTTTCCATGTGCGATATCCAGCTCACCACCTGTGACAGCGGGGCGAGAGAAGGGTAGGCCGACTGTCATAGGCGTCTCAGACTCTCTCTGCATCGGCCCCTGGAGCTCTGACCCAGAAGAAACTCAGCTGAACCGGTCTCGCTCGATCACCAGACTCCGCTGTACGAGCCTGAGGGCACGATAACGAACTCTGTGCAACACCTCTGACTTCAACTCATAAATGTTTCATCCTGTTTCTTTGATCCTGTTTAACCTCTTACTTCACATGTTGTTGGTCTTGTTCTTCACACAGTTACATCACTGTTGTAAATCGTTGATGTGCGTCGGTCTTGACCCTGACAGCAAGCACATCAGGGGAGTAATATACGTTTAAGATGGATGTAAACAAGCAGCATCTCCTGATAGTAACAAGGTACATTTACTCTGTGACAAGTACTTTAGCAGTAAACTGTCTTCAATAGGGCTGTTTGAAGCTTGTACATGGAGGTTCTAGTCCTTTGTTTTACATATTACATGTTTTTTCTGATTGTCCTTTTAAGTTTAAAGTATGTGTTTAACATGGCTGCAGAAAAATCTAGCTGCAAGACAAACTATGATGGAGTTAGTGCATGTTGTCTCTTCTGAAGGGCCGCGTCCCCCCCAAACCACTGGTTGTTCGACTGCCAGGAGACCAATGTCAGGCTAGGAGTGAGCATCTGTTGGCCTAGTTTCTGATAATTAGATGATTATTGGATGATTGGCTGGTACTAATAGGCTGGAACCCCATCAGTGTCTTTTAAGTAGATTTAGCATGTTGAATCAGCAACGGACCAAACTGTGTTAACTACCACTCTGACTGACTGTATGAGAAAAGAAATGGACACTAGTGCTATTTACAAGTTTTATAGGACAATGTCTTGATTAGAGGTAAAAATACTGTACTATTTACTATAAACATAGTAATGCAGCCAAGTGCTGCTTTGTTTGTGGCTTAAATATCTGCAGTCCTAGAAAATGAAACTTATCACAATAAAAGTCCATTTACATCCATTTTTTGACTACATACATTTGCTGATTCTGTTGCACAAACACCAAACAGACATCAGTGCCTTAAGAACCATCTGGATGAAGAAGCTCTCCAAATAAGAGGAACAGCCTTAAAAAGTCAGTGTTCACCACTTCAGCATCAAGCAGCAGAAAGACACAGTTAGAGTCCTGCTGGTGAACACAGTGAAGCATTTAGCAGCTACAGAGCCACAAACATTGGCAGAGATCAGAAACAGCTGTAAAAAGAGACGTGGACTGATGAATCATCCTGCTGCTGTGGCTCCTGGATGATGGAGAAGATTCTCAGTCGTCTAGGTGAGATTATGTTGACTTAGAGTCAAGTTTCACTACTCATCCAAGTAGCTTCTTCAGTCTGAGGAAGATTTCAAGATGACAAGTTTATCTTCCAGGTTGTTTTCACGTCACCCCTCCAGAGGTGAGGGGTCATCCTCAGACTGATGAAGCTACTTGGATGAGTAGTGAAACGTTTCCACCAAACCAGAGCGAAGTCCAGTCGCCATAACTCAGCGTCCAGAGACCTGCTAAATGCGTCAGAAGTCAAAGTGTCTGTCGGTTTAATTCAGATGCAGCGTTGCAGCTGGTTCACTGAGTGTCCAGTAGCTTGGACACATGGAGCAGTCTAACGAGAGCCTGCTGGGACACCTGGGAGACAGAGGATGATGTTAAAACTACAAGTGACTCATTCACTTACTTAAATGTTTTTTGAAACAGTGGCACTGACACTTCAGCTTGAGGATCCCAGTCTGCCCAGCCCCTGTGTGTTGCTTCTACGTCATTAGCAGTCTCCTGCAGACTTCACTATTTTAAATTCCTGAGGGGGCGTTAGCAGTCATCACTCCCTGTGGGCTCATCTAATGCTCAATATTCTACCCAGGCAGTGATAGAGACATAAAGCAGCCACACCACAACTAATTGCACTTGAGCTTTTCCGTATCAAACCTGAGCTATCTGTCTGAAATGAAACCGCAGCACTTGACTTTGCAGTGGGAGCACGGCCGTGATAATTACATCCCTGCAAATGAGCAGGACTTTCCAGGTTGGAGTTAGTGGATAGAAAACCTTGATGTTCCTTTTATCTCAGCATATACAGTTTGAAATTTCTCCTGGCTGGCAGCTCACAAATGTGCACAGAGCATTTCTGATTGGTCGGAGCAAAACACAAGTCCCCAAAGTTGAGGTCCGTGTGAAGAAATGAAATGTGATTTTTGATTTCTCTTTTATGCAGCCGGGGGTGCAGTCTGCCAAGGCCTCTCTTAATCTATTTCTCTATGATAAATGGTTGTACCTTGGTCTGACAGCAGCTTAAATTGGGTGTAACAGCATGCTGTGATCCACCTCAGGGCCATTAGGAAGCAAGGTTTTCTCACAGTGTCAGACTGACACCGACTTGAAATGAACCGAAAAGGGAACAGTCAGCGTTGAAGTTGGGGCGTCTATGAGCCTCGTGTGAAATGTACGTAGGCGTCTTATCTTTAGTACCTTGAGTACCACATTTCCTTTTGCTCATGGTGTCTCTGTTTATGGTACTGTTGGCTGTGAATTAACTTGTGAATCCAAATTTCTTTTGGTCTCGACGCACAAACGTCAAAGTTTGTTGTGAAAATCTCTGGAGTTTTATTCACAACACATGAAACAAACGGAAATGTCAGATTTCATCAGTGGAAGTACTCTGATACTTATTTTACTCCAATTACAAGAAAAGGTACTTCACCAAAAATGTTTCTTAAGTATCAGGGAAATGTACTTCAAGTACTGACAAGTTCATAATACTTGTGTTTTTTACTTCTCACTCTACTTTGACTACATGAAGCAGGTAAATGTACTTTTACTGCTTGGACTTCAGGCCTGTACTTCAACGCAACGTGAAGATGACAACAAAAGATGTACTTATACTACTCATACTCATTCTTTGACTACATAACCAACAATACGTGTGTACTTACAGTTGATATGGTCGCTACTTGACTGTAATAACACTTTTGTACTTTTAATGCATATACTTCTACTTCTACTTGTGTTTTTTTCTGCTGATGCTTTAACTACGTATATATAGACAAAATATACGTACCTTTACTTTGTAATCTTTAAATGCGTACTGTAAATATTACTTTCACACATTTGCTGCCTATTCTTGTACTTGTTATTAGTATTTTTACTGTTGATACATTAAGTACACAAACTTTAAATACTTTACATGAAGCTGATGGGACTTTTACTTTTGACTCTTTAACTACATGAAGCCAAAAATGGTTTTGTGTTTTTCTATCACTCATACTTCAACTTTTGTACTTAAAAAACAACTAACAAGGCTTTAAATACTTTAATTACTTTAGTTTAAATTGTACTTATATTATTTTTTAACTTATGTACTTCATCCCCCAACGTTTTAACTACATTAAATCAACAAAGTTCTCAGATATGTTTTAAATGCCGGGTTTTATTTGAGTATTTGAACATCGGTCTTGTACTTGTACGCATGTATGAAGAAAAACTGAACCTGGTAGTTATTGGTAGTAATTTGTGGTATTGGTTCCTTTGTTTTACTACAGGTGTTACCCAGCTGCTGTGCTGACAGTGACTTATTCACCGCAGCATCTGGAACCATCTGAAACCTCATCATCGCATGTGAGAAACTGGTTTCTATGGCGACCGTAAGGAGAGTGATGCTCAATTACCCTCGTCGCCTACACCTTTTCTCTGTTCCCGTCCCCGTTCGTGCATGAGTGCACGTGTTTGCGTGCTTGTCTCGGTGTCTTATCGATTGTTTGTCAAAGCACACGTTCTGCTCATTAACCCAGAATGTCTTCTGTGCTTTCACAACATCGCAGCACTTCCTCTGTACACGCTACCGTCCATTAACATTCACTCATAGAAGCAGCAGGATGGAGAATAAAGGAAGAAGAAAAACTGTGTTCATTCAGAGGAAAAAAGTAGAAAATGATGACATCTGGACACAGCAGGCTGCAAACTTACAGCAACAATCCTGAACACACGAACAGTCGGATCAAATGTGTGTTTTATGCACATTTCAGCACCTAAATGAAACTAAACTTTTTCTGGAAGTTTCTATAAACTGGCAGCAGATAAATGAAGTCTTGGTGTTTTTAGAAGAAAGTAAGTCCAAACTCATTTAGTTAGTTATTGTTTTAATTTAGTGTAGTTTTAAATGGCTTTTCTGAAAAGAAATACAACCCATCATGTTGTCACTTTCTACTGCCCATTCAATTCTATAAAACTCTTGAAGCCAAAACATCTTAATAAAATGCATCAGGTACTATGAGCTATCACCTTTGTTTAATGTTGCACTGTTAATTAAATTGTTGAAATCTATCTGAAAACTACTAAATCTCTTTAACCCTTTGTTGTTTACCATCTCAACAACAAAAAAAACTCTTCTCTCCGATTAATAAAGTCTTTAATCTTAAATCTTGGAGGAGGAAGTCTAGTGATGTAGAAAAGTCCGAGTTCAGCGACGGCAAGTGAAGGGGGGGCTGTTGGGAGAGAAGGGGCATGAATAGGGAGAGTTTTGGACGGGTGGGAGATGAGGCAGCGAGAGAGATGGAAGTCCTGGAGAGGGTTTTTTGTCCAACTGTGATTTGGCCTTGTCACCATTTCTGCACATTCTGTTTTCTGCCATTCCTGTCTGTACTCATCTATGGTCCCCTTTCTCATTTCAGATACCGCATGTCATCTGGTTCACCTGAGTAGAGTATTGTCTGGAGGATGATAAGTAGAAAGTGGCAGCATTACTGGGACCAGGAGAGGAGGGGAAGACATTTATATAGAATACAGAGGAAGGTAGGAGAGGACAGAGGACGGGGCACAAATAGACGGGAAGTGGTTTTTCAACACTTCCCTGATTTCCTGGATCATGGACTACCTCACTAACTGCCCACAGTACGTCCGCCTGCAGAACTGTGTGTCTGACACTGTGGTCTGTAGCACAGGTGCTCCACAGGGGACAGTTCTGTCTCCATTCCTCTTCACCCTGTACACCTCAGACTTCTTCAGAAGTTCTCTGATGACTCTGCAGTTGTAGGATGTATTAAGGGTGGAGATGTCACAGAGTACCGTGGACTGGTGGACAGTTTGTGGACTGGTGTGGACTCAACCATCTGCAACTGAACATCAACAAAACAAAGGAGCTGGTGATGGACTTCAGGAAATCTGGGAGTCCTGTCATTCCTCTCTCTATACAGGGGGAGGAGGTGGAGGTGGTGTCCGAGTACAAATACCTGGCAGTGTACCTGGACAACAAACTGGACTGGACTAAGAACTCATCAGCACTGTACAAAAAGGCTCAGAGCCGGATGTACTTCCTGAGGAGACTCAGGTCCTTTAACGTCTGCAGCACCATGCTGCGGATGTTTTATGAGTCTGTGGTGGCCAGTGTCATCTTCTATGCTGTGGTCTGAAGGGGCAGAAACATGAAGGTGTCAGACACTAACAGACTAAACAAACTGATCAGGAGGGCTGGTTCTGTTCTGGGGGTGGAGCTGGACCCTCTACATGTTGCTGTCCAAACTCCTCTCAATCCTGGACAATCCCTCCTCATGAAACTTGTGCGCAGCTCAAGCCATTTTACTTATATACTTATATATATATATATATATATATAGATAGATAGATAGATAGATAGATAGATAGATAGATAGATAGATAGATAGATCTCACAAAGGCAACGCAATAAGTTTCCGGAAGATGGCAGCAATGCAACAGTTTTGGATTCCGGAGCTGCCTTAAAACCCGAAGAAGAAGAAGAACGCGTGACGTAAAAATTCTGCGACCCACGTGCAAGTAAAATGGCTTGTGAGCGGCTCGAGTTTCATGAGTTGGGTTTAGATGATCGTGTTTTAAAGGTAAGAAACTGTTCGACACGAGCAATAACTCTCAAATTCACAATTTAACCATGAGATGAAGTATAATTACCGGAAAAAAATGACGGAAACTCGATATAAACACTGCAGGAACAGCTCTCGCTAATGCTAACACGTTAGCATCCTCATATTTTTTTAAACTATCAAACACTTAAAACAGTTTTTAAAAACTCACAAACACAATATTACTGTTAAATTTAGCAAGAAGATCTACAGTTTGAAAGGAAACGTGGATGTTGTCCATTAAACACGAACTACTGTGTTTAAAAGTTCATGGTTAAAATTGAGTGACATTTGTCATCAGAATCAGAACCTGAGACACAAATTAAAAATAATTTTTATTGTGCAGCAGACTAGATGTTTAGTTTTTTTTTTTTTTAACCCAGATTGTTGGAAATGCATCGTTTTGTTTTCACTTGTGACTCAGGCTGTCGCAGATCTAGGATGGTCCCAGCCCACACTGATCCAGGAGAAGGCCATCCCTTTGGCTCTGGAGGGGAAAGACCTTCTGGCCCGAGCCCGGACTGGATCTGGAAAGACAGCTGCTTATGCTGTACCTGTCATCCAGCGGATCCTGGACTCCAAACAGGTGAATGTGAAACAGCAAGTTTGTTTCTTATGTTGGATTTAAGTGGATCTGTGCTCTGTTTTGACACAAACATGCTGGCTTAGAGCACCTCCGATGAGCACACCATGATGCACTTGTAGACACAACATTACAGTCGTGCTCTTCTGTCTGTTGAATATTTTCGTTTGTCTCAGGCCAAGTGATTCACATCTGCACCTGAAAGGTTGATTTGATGTTGACTGCAGGACTGCAATTCTTTGTGCAGCACCACATCAACCTGAGACATGTCTCAGATGTTGTAGACTCATAGTGTTGGTTTTTTTTTTTTTTGTTTGTTTTTTTTTTATTACACCTTTCTGAATCATTTGTGAGATTCTTTTTGTGAAACTCTGCAAAATCTATGACGTCAGTTAATTTGGCAGAGGCGACAAAACAGCCGTCAAACAAAGAGTCAAACTTGGCAACAAGTCTTTAATCTAACCACATCTCTGTGTGAGGTACAGTTCCTGTTGTGTTACCTGCTGTTCTTTGTCCTGTTCGTCCTTCTGACCACTTGCTTTGTGTTTGATGTTGTTACCTTCAGAGTGTCCGTGAGCAGGCTGTGAGAGCTCTGGTCCTGGTGCCAACCAAAGAACTCGGTCACCAGGTTCAGACCATGATGAGACAGCTGACGGCATACTGCTCAAGGGACGTCCGAGTGGCCGACATCTCTGGCAAAGCTGACCTGTCCGCGCAGAGGTCAGTCTGTTCAGGGACTTCACAACACTTCAAATGAAATGCGTAGGAAACTGTCTGGGGTCTATTCAATGTCTTTATGTCATAAAGTTCCCAAATTATCATGGTGGTTTTCTGTTTTGTGGTGGTTGAGATGTTTTATAAAATCCAAAAAACATAGAAACACATGTTAAATATATTGTGTATATTGCGTTTGAACAGGCCTATCTTAATGGAGAAGCCTGATGTGGTAGTGGGGACACCGTCCCGTGTGCTGGCCCACATTAGTGCCCAGAACCTGGACCTGCATTCGTCTCTGGAGATGCTGGTTGTAGACGAAGCCGACCTGCTCTTTTCTTTTGGGTTTGAGACAGACCTGAAGAACCTGTTGTGGTGAGAATACACATGTATCTCTGCTCCAAGCTCATTGACACAAGCAAACAAACAATATATAGTTTCTAAGTCCCGAGCAAGATTTGTGTGTCACGATTCTGATCTGAGCCCCATTCATATTCAGCTCCTGCAGACACAACTGTATTTTCCCTAATCTTAGGAATAATTGATTAAATCAGTCTTGATACACACACACACACCAAAAATTTGTATAATACCATAAGAAAAGCGATTTCTTCTATTGTATACGTTCTTAACATCCTCCATTTTAACCTGTTTGTATTTGATGTGTTTCAGTCATTTGCCGAAGATCTACCAGTCGTTCCTGATGTCTGCTACTTTCACTGAGGACGTTCAAGCCTTAAAGGAGCTGCTGCTGCACAACCCGGTAATGTGGCTCCCAAAATCCCCCTCAGTAACCGTTCTGTATGTTGTAGAGAATGACCTGTTGGGTTTGATTTTGTCTGAATACCTGGTCCTGTGTTGCCCAGGTGATCCTGAAGCTGCAGGGCTCGCAGCTCCCGGACAGCACTCAACTGCAGCAGTACAGCATTAAGTGTGAAGAGGAGGACAAGTTCCTGCTGATCTACACGCTGCTGAAGCTGAGACTGGTTCAGGGAAAGACTCTGTTGTTTGTGGGAACAATGGACAGATGCTACAGGCTCAAACTGTTTCTGGAACAGTTTGGTATACCTGCCTGCGTGCTCAACTCAGAGCTGCCCGTTCACTCCAGGTGAGAGGAGGCAGCAGGTGACAGCAAGAAAGGATCTCAGTGTTTTTACTGAAGACTGTTGTGTTATTCATTACATAATAATATGTTATTTATTACCTTGATCCCTGTCCCTCCACCGCAGATGTCACATCATCACACAGTTTAACCAGGGATTTTATGACTACATCATCGCCACGGATGAACAGAGTTTGGCTGATCCCACTGCTGCTCCACAGACAACTGCAGGCAAAGGAAAGAAGAAGAAAACCATAGAGATAGAAAAGTGAGTCAGACTTTTCACAGTATTTTGCCTTTGGGTGTTTAATTAAAGGGTACAATCCTTCCACACCTCATCTTATTTCTTAAAAAATAAAAAACAAAATCCCATTAGTCACCTCTGCAAGTGTTGGATTTGTCAGAACTTTTTGTACCTGAGACATCATTGAGTTTTCTTACACATCAGTCACCTTTATCTGCAGTAAATAAAAAACATCACTGGGTTTTTATGGGTACGTACATATGTGGTCTTTTAAAGGACTACAGTGTTTTCTGCAGTTACATACGTACTCTATTCTCAAAGCTCTGTGTCGTAGGAGAGCCACTTCTGCTGTGACACTGAAAACCACATAGCTTTGTGCGATTTGGAAATGTCACTCCAAGTTAGTCTGAAATATTCTCCATAGAATCGTCCAACAAACAAAAAGCAATGCCACTCTGATTAAAAACGAGTTGTGTCTGTGTACATCTGGTAGCATAAGAGCCTGTTGGCAAAGACTAGTAATGTTTCTACATAAGTAAGAAGTGACACTGTGCTAAAATGTAATGCAGTCATTTACAAACAATTGAACTGAAAAGTTTATTTACATGTTCAGCAGTGGGTTGTCATGATTGTGCTCTGGTGAAAAAGCCTTGTGTTTGTGGTCCACACTGCCACCTTGTGCGTGAATAGTGTAGTAGCTATTATTTGCTTCATTTGAGGCACTGCAGTGGTTAATACTGTTCATTATTATTATTTTAGTCACATATTTGTTAATACTCTTGACTTAGATGAAGACTTTTTATGACAAATTAATGCAGAAAACCATGAAATATCTCGTACTTTTCCCTGTCACTGTATATATTAATGAGGCTGAGCTGCACATCTAATTTAATTATGTATTTAAAGGACAAAGGACAAGGAGTACGGAGTCTCCAGAGGTGTGGACTTCCAACATGTTGCCAATGTCGTCAACTTTGATTTCCCCACAACTGTAGAGTCCTACATCCACCGAGTTGGACGGTGAGTAGTGTGTGTGCAGACATCTAGTCCCAGAGATATTAACAGCTTCTGCTTTGATAACTTTCAGATATTAATCAAACCCTGAAAGTCAGAGCTGTTGGTTTTTGTCTTTTAGAACGGCGAGAGCAGACAACCCCGGCACTGCCCTATCGTTCATCTCTCACACCGAGCTGAGTCTGTTGTCGGAGGTGGAGGAGGCTCTTACAACAGGTAACGAGGACTTTAGGATGTTTTATTAAAAAATACAATGTAAATGTTTGGTAGTGACCAAATAACAGCCAGATTGTCCTGTGTATACAAAAATCATCAAGCCATAAGCAGAGTGAAGAGTTGGTGATTAGTAGGAAACACTTCTTTGGTTCTTGCTAAGAAGAAGACGTTAGCATGTGGCTTGTTGTTTTTCGTCTTTACTTTAACCTAAGCTAATTAGCTGCTGGTTGTGTCTTCATATCCACTGCTGGTTAACAGGTAATAATCATGTTCTAAATGTGATATTAATAAGAATGTGTTTACATGTTGTTTGATTTTAGATCAAGCTGATTCTGTCCTGAAACCTTATCAGTTTAAGATGGAGGAGATTGAAGGGTTCAGGTACAGGTGCAGGGTAAGCATCTTCAGCACACGCTCTGTTAAATTAACACATCATTCACAGTTGGATATGGGCATCCCTGTGGTTCCCTGACAGTCTTGATGATTGTTTGATATGTTTTGAATGTAGGATGCCATGCGTTCAGTGACGAAGCAGGCAGTGAGGGAGGCCAGACTCAAGGAGATCAAACAGGAGCTGCTCAATTCAGAAAAACTCAAGGTGAGTCAGTCTTCACTGCTCTGACAGTGGCTTCAGAAGGTATTCAGACACCTTCACTTCATGCCTCCTTTACTATGTCTATTATGTACTAGATTTTCCTACTTAATAACCCATAATGATGTTGTTCAGACTCTTATTTCACTACCTTGTAGCGGCTCCTAGTGAGTGTGGAGTCCCACAGCAAGACAATCTTACTTTCAAAACTTTCCAAAAACAAGGTCCCACTTTATCTTTATGGGTCATTTAATGCTGATTCAAGGAAGGTGAAGGGCGATGAATACTCCTGAATCGATGGTAGATGTTTTCTGATTGGATGTTTCTGTTGTCACTCAGACATATTTCGAGGATAACCCCAGAGATCTGCAGCTGCTCAGACACGACAAAGACCTCCACCCTGCTGTCATCAAACCCCACCTGAAGAATGTACCAGAGTACCTCAGTAAGTCACACACACACTCTACATAACAGTTAAAAGGTTGTCCACACTACTAACTAATCATTTTTACTTCCTCCAGTTCCTGACACACTGCGGGGTGTAATAAATCCACTGTCGAGCAGGAGGAGGAGAGGGAAGAAGGAAAAAACAAAACCAGAGGGAGTCATCAAAAGCAGTTTCAAGGTGAGCCTCGTCAAAATGGCCACACCTGCTAGTCATAGTCTGTTTGGATCATTTGTATAGAAATGATCAATCACATCAAGAACACTGCATCTTCTTGATGTGATTATGTTTTTCATCATTGTTTTTTTAAAGATGTCACTCTACAGTCTGAAACTGTTTTCTGACGTCAGTTAAAATAATTCTTCAGATAATTGAGCTTTGTTTTATTGTTTCCCTCTCTCTCTCTCTCTCTCTGTTTGCTGCAATCACTGATTTTATCACTTGTAGAAGAGCGGCTATGGGAAGAACCCACTGAAGAGTTTCCGATACACCGGAGGGAGGAAAGGAAAAGGCAGAGATAACAGATAGACACCTGCAGCTGGACTACACATGAACATGTATTAGTCCTGGATGTTAAAGCTGCTCAGAGACATTTACCTGGAGGACAGTTCAGTCTCCAACACCAGCCCAAAATAACACGTGTAAACTGTACTTAAATTAAAGGGCTTGATGTGGACGAGTAACTGAATGCACGGTTGATTCGTGTGGACAGAAGAAAATACACAACATCTGTATCAACTGGGACTTTGTCAATTCCGACCATCAGATACCATAAATAGACTTTAATTATCGGCTTATTGTGAAAACAGACTCCGATTAATGTCTATTTCTTCTAGATTCAAAATGTTTATTAAAATAAAATGATTTTTTTTCTCAAACTTTAATATTAGTATGTCGACTCTAATGACGGCACAATAATCCAGACTTATTTATAAAATACCTTCATTTTATTCAAATGCATTCAGCAGTACAATAAATCAGTTTAACTCAGGCCAGCATTATCACTTTAAAGAAACAAGCATGTAGACGGATTTCTGTTCATAATGTGGTTCGTGATCGTTTTATTGAAGGTAAAGTCAATTAAAGTTGTGCTGAACAGTCTCTGCTCAGCAGAGGCTTCATTCTTCTTCCTGGGTGTTCGTCAGATTTTTCTCTGGTGAAAACTGAAATTAAACCTTAAGCTCGACCTGTGTATATTGTGTTTTTAAGCTGTGATGTAGCAGCATATTGAAGTGGTTAGTAAGGCCTTTGTATAGAACATAAATGTGGACCGATGCTGGGTAGTGATCAACCAATGGTGTATTCAAAAGGATAGTCCTGTGTGGGCACTGAGTCAAAGTTGATGCTGTCAAACGGGTTCTCAGTCAACCAACCGTCTACAGGGAAGTCGTACCAGGAGGTTGTTCTCTCCGTTTTAGGAGGTGGTGTTGTGGTGGTTGTGGTGGTTGTGGTGGCGGCGGTGGTGGTGGTGGTTGTGGTTGTGGTGCTGGTAGTAGACATGTTAATACCAGACCTGCCACGCTCACGCAGCCTGCGTAAATATCGAAGTCGTCTGAGCCGCCTTGCCCTCAGAGAGTTGGAGTGAGACTCTGTATCTGCAGCAGTTGTGCTCTCCACAGTCTTGGCGGTCGTCTTCACTACGTTTGCTTTGGTTACGAGTCGAATGGGCCTCTTGCCATGAAAAGCCATGATTTGTTTGATGCGATCCCAGTTGGATTTGACTAAGGTGAAACTGCAAGAAGTGGCTCCAGAGTCGTAGCCCACCAAGCAGAGTCTAGTCTGAGGAGTGTAGCCTTCAGCTTTGGCTGTTACCCTGTACTCTCCAGGATTCAGCAGCCTCCAGTAATCCCCACCTGCAGCTAAGAGACATCACAGAGAGGACACTAGTTAGGATCTGGATTTCCTTTTTAACGTTCAAAACTGGAAACTGCATTCTACTATCATTCTCCACGGGACCCAACATACCAGTGGTGACGTCATGCCGTATTCCCTCCACAGATATGGTGGCATTAACCAGTGGGTTTCCCTCCGTATCTTTCACTACACCCTTTATTCCTCGATGTACCTGCACAGGAAATATGTCACTATTACATCAATATGTAAAAATCCTTGGACACATTATTGGAAGCAGCGTGAGTTGATGCTGTGAGTCGAGTGTCGGTGTCAGTCCAGTTCTCACCTGTTCTATGAAGGCCAGCAGAGCCTCACGGTTGCTCTCCCACTCTAAAGGAAGTTCACTTTCATGAGGAAACTTGTCGCAGCCCAAGAAGATGGAGAGTTCAAAGCAGTTGGTGTGCAAGTAGCTGAAGTCATTCATACCTGTGGGAAACGGGGACCAATTAATACCCCCACTTACACTTCCCTACTGGTATCTATAGATTGTATTTATTTATTTGTTCAGGCATCCTTTGCGAAAACCCCAATACATCTGTATATATACCCTGAGTGAGAGTCAGTCCCTGACCTGGGATATAACCAGGTTTAAGTGGACTGATCCTCCACTCCATTTCTATTTCTACTGTTTCTTTGACACCTGCTGTGTCGACACTTACTGCCCACCACAGGTTTCCAGCTGGCTCTGTTGACGATGCCCTGTCCACCAGTGACGTCATCACCATGGCAGGAGCCTCGGTGGGTCTCCGTCATGGTCAAATGGCTGTGGGCGTATGACATTGCCAACCACCGAAACATGGCGTCATCCGGCGTCTCCCTCAGGGCTCCTTCATTCTGCCGCTGAATCCGGGCCCACGTCTCCTCACTCATCTCAGCATTACTTCTCCAGCGTCGGCTGTCGGTTAACTTTACCATTACCAAGGGAATAAAAGATCATTATGAGTACACCATCTCTGAGGCGACAAGAGGTTGAGATCCTAGTTAGTGTAAAACAGACTTAACAGAAATTGGTGGGCGCTGCATGTCAAAGGGATAAGCAACAAGTTTTTCTCCTCCTTGCAAATTGGCTCCCAGCACGAATGGGTTGCGCTCCATCCAGGAAACGATGGCTTTTGTCTCAACAGCGATCTGAAAGAGCAAGACACAGTTAGTGTTGGTTTAAAGAGGACCGGGTGTGAAGTGTGGTCCACAGGCCCACTGATGGTCACAGGAATCAAACCCACAGAGCCATTGAGGACGTTTTCTGGCAGCGGGATGTGATGATTGGGAACCACACGAGGAACCCAGCCTCTGTCCTCAGCTCCCCACAGAATGCTGTTGAGATCTGGGAAGTTCTGGAAAATGTCGTAACCTTCTTCAGTCCAATGTCCCAGTGCCCAGTTTCCCATCTCGGAGCCCTGCAGCACAGGGTGGTGTCTTTATATAAATCTATATATTAGACCATCTAGTTTTACTGTGCTGACCATGCAGCAGCACCGGGTTCATCTTACCATCTCATAGGCCAGCTCGTAGGCATCAGGGTTGAGCGAGGGCACCAGGTGTATCCTCACTCCGTCCACCAGGCGGCGCACTCTGGGGTTGTCGTCCTTGTACTCCTTACAGAGAAACTGCATCAGCAGCAGGAGAAGCTCTCGGCCCAGCGCCTCATTCCCGTGGAGGCCAGCTGTGTAGCGAAATTCTGGTTCACCTGGTGACAGGGGAAGAAAATAGTATTAGCTCACAGGTTCCTACACCAAGACGGGCGACTTTACTCAACAAGGTTCTAGTGGTGTCAATGATTAAAGGGGCACTGCAACAATTTTATACATGCAGTTCAGTTTGTGCTTCACATGTGATGTGTCCAACCTGCAAAAACAGACTTTGATGATACCATCAGTCATGAATGTCCAGTCGTTTTTCATCACTGGAGATTTTTAGTGTCTCTCTGTGGTCGTTTCATATGTGTTGTTTCTCTCTGGGGTCATTTTAGATCTATGTTCTTCTTCTGAATCATGATGCTTCTCTTTGACGGTGTTTGTGTGTGTTTTTCTCTCGTTGTTAGTTTATTTGTACCTGTCTCATGCTCCCCTGGGTTGTCAGAAATCTCCATGGCATACATCTTCAGACCCTGAGAGCTTTTACCAATGTTGTAAATCCTGGTGATGTTGGGACACTCCTCATTTATCACCTTCATCATCTGGAAAAAAGAGATGGAAGGGGAAAACTAATCTGTAATATAGTTTAAAGAATCATTTGTTTATTACTGTAGTTTTACTTTTATACTAAGAAACAGACCATTTCTGCAGTTTTGCTATTATACTATATTTTAAAAAAGGACCTGTCTCATCTCTTTGTAGTTGTGGTGCCTGAAGTCCAGCTCGTCTGACGGGTTGACTTCATTCTCACTGTGGTAGGTGCCTGAAAGAAGCAACATGCTGATGTCAAACTGCACTGACTACTGCTGTAAAGCTGAGTTATGGGAAACATTGGAGCTTTATGTAATGCAGTTATGTAAAACACTGAGGTTGTGAGGTTCAGGTTGTGAAACAGTCTATTGTATATCATCATTCTTGGATGAAACCAGCGCCAAGTTTGGCGAAGCTTGTTTTTTCTTCCAGTGGAGGGTGACATACTGTCTTCTTCCAGCAGAAGAAATGAGAAGGTTGTGATTCATACGGTTTTTAAACCTCTCACACACCCATGAAAAACCAAAGACTGGGTCACAACAAGGACACATCTTCTTGGTTATTGGGCATGTTGAGGAGCAGTGGAGCTGTGGTGATGCTTTCTGAGATACTGACTGGGTAGCTGACAGGCCAGGATCTCAGCTCTGAGGCACAGACTGCCATTCCAGCTCTGAGGCTGGATGCGGATGTAACGAGCCACCACAGGCGTCGCAAACTGACTCATCACCGGCGTGTCCTTATCCACGTTTCCATAGAACAACTGCAGAAGAGAACCAGAGGAGAAAATGTGATGCTGCAATGATTCTGTATCTTTTTTATTTGACTGATATTTCTATTGTTTGATTTCTACTCACCCATTCAGCGTAGCCATCATGAAGGACAGTCCAGTCACGACTGTCGTTACTGAAGGCCACGTAGTAGGAGGACACAAAATCCTCACTAGGGAGAACACAAGATTAATACGGCAGTAATGTTATTTCCTGCATGGAAGCTCATGAAAAGGAAACAGAATCATACTCATGATTCTAAATTGATATATCTGAAAAGCAAACATGGACAGTACCTCTCATGAATCATTCAGTAATTAATGAACCGGTGTTTGATGCATAGGGTGTTGTGTTGTTGGTGCACAGTAAGTGTTAAAGTTGGCGGTTAAAGGAAAAGTCACTAAATCACCAAAGGCTGTAAACGTCTGCACAAATGTTCATGTTAATCCATTCAATAGCTGTGAAGACGTTTCCATGTGGACAAAGTGTGGACAGACCCACGAACCAGCTAATCCCAGCAGCACTGCAGCGTGTATTTTACGAGGTGAAGCTTTAACAGGACTCACTGTTTCTCTGAGTTCCTTCCCTGAGTGATGACCCCTGTAAATTCCACCTCTCTGCGAGCATCAACCTCAAACCAGTGGTCCTTCTCCTCTGGCTCTGCACACCACGCACCACCATACATATCCTCGTCGTTATCGGAGCCCTGCAGACGAACACAGACCTGCTCTTTAACCTTTTTGTTTTGAGAGCTGACCTCTCATTTTCCCCATGACATGCACCATGAACACCGAGCTGCTGTGCGTGTACCTGCATGTTGAGGCGTCCCCTCTGGGCCACGAAGCCGTGGTGAGACTGAGAGGAAGCTAGTAACTGGTCGTCTTCAACCCGGTGAGACTCCAAGCCCAGAGGAGGACATACTGAGAGGAAAAGCAACACACACACACACACACACACACACACAGGATCTGTTGGACAAATGTTCCAAACAGAGACACTAATTCAAAACACTAATTGATTCACTCTGGGGAGTAAAACTGCAGCTGTTAACAAGTCTGTTGAAAACATTTTCTATTTGAACAAAGACAGATGCTGTAAGAGATTAAAACGCTTCATGAATTAACAGATGAAGACATTTATGTTTTTATTCATGCACCCGGTTGAATTAAAACAGAATTCAAAAGCTAATGCTCACAAATCTGGCAGCACCTTCATTTCAGATTTTAAGACGAGTGTAAAATGTAAGCGTCTTACTTTTTGGTTCAGCAGGCACTGAAATCTGCCTCAGTCTCTCCTCCTCCTCCTCCTCCCACTTCTTCCTCAGTCGCTCGGCTTTGAGAAAATAATGAGAAAACAACATGTGTCAAATCATGTTTTCACTTCTCTCTGCACACAGTCTGCAGCACACAAAATATTTCCATATGTGTTTGTACGGTGTGCCGTCACATCCACTCAAACATTCCTCGTGTGCTTCCTGTCTCAAATATGGGTCAGCGTAGTCCGTTTGTGTTAGTATCTTCAGGGTCAGTCATGCAGATTGTGAAGTGCAGGTCAATAGTGTGTATAATACATAACAGCAATCCACAACAGGACACTGTTAGAAAAGCTTCCTCCCTCCTCCGTCTCCTCTCGTTTTTGTCATTCTCCTCAACAACAAACTGCTTTGTTGAACGACAACTGGACAAGTTGTCTCCTCTGTCCAGAATATGTCCTGAAGAGCTGACTCTTCTTTGTGCTGCCATGTGTTTGTAAAGTATGTGAAATGTACAGGGAAGCTGTGTTTCTTAAAGATCCTCCTGAGATTTTCAGACACTACCGTACTATAAGTTATGAGAACGATACTACAGAACGTCTCATGTCTTCTTCAATGTCCGCCAGTTTGGATAACCACAGGTTTTGATGGCCTCTGTGATGTGTTTCTCTTCTCCTTCCCCTCTGTAGTAGCTAGTAGAATCGCTCTGCACCCGATGGTGTAGGGTTCTCATCACTCCCAGTTAGTCTTCCAGATGGTGGTGAGAGTCAAAGAGTAAATACTGATCTGTATGGGTGGGCTTCCTGTAAACTTCACCGTTGAGGATTCTGTCTTCCCCTAATGTGGACTGCACAATCCAAAAAGGCCAAAAGGTTGTTCTCACAGTGTTGATGAACTGTGTGAAGTTAGTATTTTAAAGAGCAGGACAGTATGTGTGGGGTTTAGTGTGAATACAGTGGGAGGAACATGTCTTCTGTGCTGCGGTGTGGTTCACTGATGAATATCACCAGACTCAACAAGTACCCAGAATGTTAAAATACCTTTTTCTGCTTTTTCCTTACGAGCTCGCTCTTCTTCTTGTTCTTGTTTCTTAGCGGCAACTGTGGATGGAGCATCAGATACAAACAAACAAACAAAGTCAGTGATCGGCATTGTGTATAAAGTTAATCCAGTAGGATGATCACAATCTTAATGAGGGCGTACTGTCAGCGTAATCATATTCTTCATACAGGGGATCTATATATGGCAGGGTGGTGACTTCCTCTGAAACAGAAACAAACACATGATTACTTCTCTTCATGTCATAATCACTTTGTGCTGTATCAACAAATGTAGACGGACAGCGACTCTGGATCCTCGTGACATGTTGACTCAAACACAGTCTTGCATTGTGTAGCAGTAGGATACCTGGTATGTACATGATGACCTCAGTAGTTGTGGTTTGTTTCTTATCGGGGTATCCATCAGGCACCTCATCTGGGAAAGGCACACATCATGTATTTATGCATTTTAAACTGCTGATTGCAAACAATTCTCATAAACATGTGTTTCATGCTTTCTGGGTTTAATTGAGCAAATGTTGATGAAACGTACGTCTGGCATCCCAGTAGTCAGGATCGAGCTCACTGAGAGGTTTAGTTGGAGACGTTGGCTTCTTGGACAAGTCAACTGCAGGTAGGAGACGAGGAGGCAGGATCAGCTTTATAACATTAACATGAGATGAATGTGTTCTGAATATCATCCACAAGTGACAGTTCAGTAACAGAAGTTATTTCAGTTTTGTAGTTTAAACCTGCTTCTGTGTTTATTCCACTTGTTAGCACAAAATAAAGTTGGCTGCATGTTACTACCAGTAGTTGTCTCTAGACAAGGCCTCCTTACACTTACCCTGCCTTTGTTTGCATCTTGTAAGTCACTTTGGATAAAAGCGTCTGATAAATGACTAAATGTAAATATTAGAATGATATTTACTTCAGCTGTTGGAACTGGAGAGATGAAGTGTTGAAGTGAAGTGTCCTTTATTATCTTTTGTCCAAACATTTGGCTCCGCATCTTCACTATATTCACCAACTAGTCCTGAAATCGACTGACGTGCTAACTGTCATAATATAGTGGTTGTCACGCAAAGTGATTCAAACTGACTAGTAGGAGAATTTGTGCTAGTAATAAACACATCTGCAGGTTTTTACTGTGACAAGCACAGAAACCAGCTGAGTGGGCTGAGGAAGTCTTACCCAAGTCCGGCTCAACAGGCTCTGGGCTCTTTGGAGTCACAGGTCCGGTCACTGTGAAGATCAAGGCAGACGTTGGAATATTCAATAATGTTACTGCCGTTTGTCAGTTCTAGGTTCAGCAACGTTATGTTCCCAGATAATGAGGTCAGCTGACTACCTGAATATACTGAATGACCAGTTTACTCCTTTAATAGATTTGTTTTGCAGGGAGCATGACACATCATCTTCACACATGGACCACAGGGTCCAGACCTAACGAATGAAACTCTGGACGGGAATAAATGCTGTGAGTCTACAGAACCTTGACACCACTGTGAATCTTTGTGTAATCAAAGTTAAAGGTGGTCCAACAAAATATTAGTGTGTGTGACTTTTCTTTCAACGGGCAGTGTATTTGTATGTATTGATTTCAGTAGTAAACCTAGAGAGTCTCTGATTTAACAGCATGAATCTGAGGGGTACGTACACGTGTCCCAGCCCAGCTCGATCAGCAGCCTCTTCTCCTCCTCCTCCTCCTCCGGAGATGGTCGTCTGACGTCTGGCTTCACCGTCGTGGTTGTTGTCGTCTTTGGTTTCTTGGTGGGTTTGGGAGCCTTTGGCTTCTTTGTGGGTTTTGGTGGTTTGGGTTTCTTGGTGGGTTTTGGAGGTTTGGGCTTTTTGGTGGGCTTAGGGGCTTTCTGCTTCTTTGCTTTAGCTTCCTTCTCTGCTGCTTTCTTTGCTCTGGCTTTAGAGAGATGAAAACACGGTTATTTTAAAACACTACAGAGAAAGTTTGAGTGTTGGACAGTTTGGAACAAACAGCGACTGTGCTGCTTCTTTTAAGGAATGATTGTGATTTATAAAATGCTTCTCTTCAGTATTTCCACTTTCAGGCCATGAAGACACAGTTTACTTACAGCACACAGCATGTAAGTGAAAGCAGAACCTTAACCAGACAGACACTGCTGTAACACATAAAGGCCTGGTCCCGAGCCCAAACGACAAACCTCTCAGTGCCAATGACTAACAATCTCCCCTGCTAGATGTTCCTTTGACAGACATTACTAGTAGAGTAGGACAGCTTCATGAGTGGACAGTATATAGAGTATAAAGAGAAGGGATTCTCCCTCCTGTGAGCATGACTGCAAAACAGTTTATTAAAAGGGTAAAAACTACATGTAAGTCTTTATCCTGTGTGTTAAGTATGTACAGTAGTTAGAGTCCTAAAGACTGGAAACAGGTTACCTCTAAAGCTTCTATCATATTGTTTCAACTGTTGAGTTATATGTTTGTGTTATTTTCTGACAAAGAACACTTTATCCATCTGCTCAGACTAATCTGCCAGATTTCTATATAGGTTCTCTCTGTTAATTCCCATTAGAGGGTTTGATGGATCCATTTCTTTTCAGTCTGCTTCCTGTCTTCCAGTCAAACCACCACTAACTCACACCTGCTCACATGCAGGTTGGCTCTGGATCAGCAGACAGGAGTTGAACTGGAAGACAGGAGAAGATGAGATGAGAATCACTGCCGACCCACCAACTGGAGGATGTTGTGGTTCAGGGTCAAAAAAGCTGGACGCCAGCTGAAAGCTTCAGTCATAAGACGGTGACTGAAAGTGTTTTCATCGGATGTATGTAACGGTGTACGCTTCAGGCTTTATTGTCTCAGATAAGTTACTGTACATAAGTTTTATCTCTGACTACAAATAGCTTTTCTGTTTGTAATATAACTACACAGATTGTCTAGTCTCTAGTCATTTGAAGAGAGCGCCATGTGTTTTGGTAACAACAGCGAACCCTTTACTCTTCTAGGTGATGGTTAACAAACAGATGCATGGACCCGCTCTCAGACGGAGCTCCACCTCTCCAGACATGCTGTGATGCAGAGATGTTGACTTAAGTCCCCTCAAGTGTCTGATGAGGAGCTCCTTATTAATTTGCAAATTTAAAATAGGTGGTTTCATGTGGAATTGCGTGGAATATTACAGAGAGGAGCTCTTCAAAGGGCTTCAGGGCTCAGTGTTTTTAATCCTCCCCTGTTACACAACCACCTTCAGACTCCAACACAGACACAGACAGCGGCTTGTTTTCTTCTGCTACACACATTTCCTGATATTCGACTGGTCCTTAAACACAACAGTCCCTCGCAGCCAGTTCAGTACTTATCCAGGGTGTACAGTACAAGGTGGCCACTCTTCATTAACGTCAGCCACCTTTTCATTTCGGTCTCTCTACATAGAAACAAAATTACACAACAGAGGGTTGGAGTGAAGGAAGGTCTCTTTATGTCCAGGATCCAACCTCCAAGCTCTTCCTGTTTTGTTTCGTCAACAGACAATTGTGGTTTTATGGCAAATAGTTTCTTTTTTCCCTACAAATGTGTTGCATGCTTTTGACTTACTGTTCTTTTTGCCTTATGAACAAATATTATATGACGTGTGAAAGGAGTACCTGGGTTACCAGCTTTGCAAAGTCAGTCCTGTGTTTACTACATGTGAACTCGTTCTTGGTAAATTAAATAATAATTATTACTGGTTAGGAAAATAGTGTGCAACAAATTCAGCTCTCTGTCCTTTTGTTTCTTCTCTGTCTGAGACCAGGTACATCCCATTTTCTTGCCTAGAGATCCACTTCCCAGCTGTGTTTTGTTTGGCCTTTCTACAGATCAAGAACATCTGGAGCTCAAGAATGAGTGAACAAACAAAAATACAAATCTTCAACTAAAATGTCACTAAATGTGACGAGTAGAAAGCACAGAGTAAAGAAAGCACAGCAGCATCCGCTGCTCTACTCTGTTTGGTAAAAGCAGGCAGCTGCCCCCGACCTCAGGCTGTGAGTGTGAGTGTTAAACTACAACTGTGCAACAGGGATGACGAAGATTTAGCTTGCTCAGCAAAAACATTCCCTGCATGAACCAAGCTTGGAAAAAAGATGAAAATGTAGTTTTGCGTCAGGTTATTTAATTATAGCCTTTTACATAACAGCCACACACAAACAACTGTGCTGGACTTGTGGTTTTGCTTGATTCAGCGGAAATTTAACATTTGCCATAACATCAATGCTACTGAAGTGGGCCCCTCGTAACTCCTGTCTGCTCACTTATGGAAAATCGTAGTGGAAATATTTCTGCTCTTACTCAGACCTAATTGAAGCACAGACGCCACTCTCATGATAACGCTCATTTTCTGGCCGATGTGCTTTTCAAAACAAGCTGCTAAAAGTTGAACTCCTGGCAGGGAAAGCAGGTCATGTAAGCAGTAGTGTGGTCAGGCTGCCAAGAAAACGCCAGACCACCAAATGAATAACTTCAAGATTTCCCCCCATCATCTTTGAATCACAGAGATATTTTCAACAGAACAAAATCCCAAACTCCCCTGCTAGGCTGGTTTTCAAAGACAATCCACAAAAGCTGCCCACACATGACTGGAACAAACGTTTTAGAGACCATTTAGAGGTAAGCTGGAGTCTGCACTAGATAACAGAGTTTAAAGCAAATGTTTTCCTGCCTCAAAGATTGATTGCAGCCTTTCATGTCTGTGTATCCTCAACGTCTTGGCTCTGAGCTCCCAGAGGAGTGGAGGCCAGCAAAGAGGTCAAGACAACTCTTATTTAAATGAACGTACGAGTTCATGACTGGCTGATTGGGTTCTGTGTTAGTCTTACCACGTCTCTTTGGAAAAGCTCCTGCTTACCTGCTTCAATTTCCTCAGGTGTTTTCTTCTTCTTTGGTTTTGCTGTCTCCACCACCGCAGCAGGCTCATCTGACATTTCAGTATCTCCTTCCACCCTCTGTCTTCTGTGATTTATAAGTTCTTGAGCTTCTCTCACCTGAATCTGGCTTCTAGAGAGTTTCTTCTCTTTTACATCTTCTCGAGTCCAAACCAGAGTGCAGCACAGGGTCAAACTGACCCAGACCACGAGCACCTCGGCCCTCATTTCTCCAATGACACACGAGGATCACCAGGATAAAATGGACCAGACGTGCTGCAGGAACAGCCCTAAATATCACACCAGCTGTAAAAAGAACTCAGGACTGACTGTAATCAACATCTGACCTGCAGATGCACAGATTCAGATGTCTGGGGTCGCCAGACTTTGAGGTCCTGAAAAAGTCTCACAGGACATAAAAGTGATGTGTTCTGGAGACGACTTGTGGAGGTCTGGACGGCTTCCTCTTCTTTGAAGGAGAGTCACTGTGAAGAGGAGAAGCTTTAAAGCTGCAGAGAAGGAAATGCATGTGCTTGGAGTGGATTTTCAGCAGCAGCAACAGCAGAGCAACACACCTCCCTGCCTCGTCCTCCTCCTCTCCGAATTGGCCTCAGTCACATCTCTCCTTCACGGCCCTTCACCCCCTTTTCCCCTCACCCATCTCTGAGCAGAGGGGAGGAGCGACCGCCACATGTGACATTCCTACAGGGAGGGAGGAAAGAAAGGGAGGAAATTAAAGAAAGACTTCTTACTTTAGTTTTTCACAGACTGTGTGAACATTAGTCAGGAGATAAATGATGAAAAAATAATAATAAATAATAAAAATGCAAACTTCTTTTAAATCTGACGTCCTGCTAAACACATAATTTAAAAAAATTACAGAAAATAAGAAACAAAGAAAAATGATGAAGTGGGTACAATAAAGAGATGAATGTTGCTATTTCCCTGTCCAATCAAACTAGTATTAAGTATTTTCTTTGAATATGTAAACAGCTAAAGAAAAGTTACTGATATTCAGCTAACAGAAGTAAATCAGCTGCTCGTTTCATACATCAAACGTACGTTTACATCACATACATTATTTAATTCATTGCTAATATAACTGGGCACCATAATTAACAATAAACTGTCAAATATGCTACAAACAAGCTGTGCAAGACAAGTCAACAACGTCTTTTCAGTCTACGAAGGCTGGACGAGTTTCAGGTTGACTTTCATTGAAAGTGTCCTGACAATTTGTTGTTTTGACTCGATCAGTGATAAACAGAAAAAAACGAAGTGAGAGTGCAGCTTTAAAGACCAACTGTAGCATCATGCTGATAAAGTTTCGCATTGAGTTGGTCTAAATGGTAAAAACACATTAAGGGGTTGTGATGCTCCAACTGGTCTCATGTTCAGTGTGGAGGATTTAAATTCTGACTCCGTCACTCTACAGATGAACGTAACACAATGAAAGGATCTAAAACATGTGAGACAAGTTTAAAAGGTGTAGATTTAACCCTGTTGATGATATAATGAAGTAATACTGCACCCCGATGAAGATATTACATAACGCGTTTTGAGTCTTGTCCACAGTTCGGTGCATTACCTCAGTCTGAAAAACTGCTCACAGATGTGAACAGTCATGTTACGAACAAATGGACATACTTTTCTGCCTGCTCATCATCTTCAGCAGATTAAGTTAAGTTTAGTAAAATCATAAGAATATTTTACATAGATATCGAATATAAAAGCAAAGCAAGACGAGTGCAGCAACATTTAAAGCGCTGCTACAGAATACATACAACAGGACTGAAGGTCTGCACATGCTAACAGCTTGTTGTATGTATTTGGCAGCATAGGTGTAATAAAGAGAACTGTCATAATACATCCATGTATGAACCAAAGTATTGAACAAACTAAAAAACATTGACCTGAAAACGACACAATCCTCAGGACACATTAATATTTGTTTCAGACTCATGGCAATCTGTCCGATTTCACTCAAAGTCAGAGGATCGAGAGCATCTGCACCAATTTCTGTGCCCATGCATCTGCTCTGGACTGATATTGGAAAGTCTCTCAGTCATAAAGATCATGTTCATCAGGAGATGTTTCAGCTGTCACACAAAAGACTTCATCAATGATGGAGCACTATATATCTATAAATATATTATTGATGAACAGACCAGCACAGATTTGGAGCTGTCAAATAAAACAGTGACTTCAGTGTCGGTCAGTTCACACGTTTAGTCCAGTCTGAGCTCACTGAGTCGGATCTTAAAGAGGTACTTCCTGCAGAAAAGGACTGAAACCCATTTGCTTTCTGACACTCAGCCAGATCAGTCCAGTTTTATCCTACACCATGGAATTTATTCCTGTTCTATACTGACTCATTTCCTCGCTCATGCTCACAGTTTTGGCTTCGACTTAATCAGAAATCTCTGTGTGGCTGCTTTGTTTTCTTTTGCCTCCATCTGTTTCCAATAGTTCATTGATGGAAGTGGTTTCTGATCAGTTTCAGTCTGAGCAGGAACAGCTGATCATAGGATAATATCTCATCTTATATAATTGTATTCTGGACGTTTGATGGTTTATTTATTAGATAACAAAATCTAACTGCAGAATTAATGTCTTATTTATTTCTTTTTTCAACTTGTGTTTGTGCTTTTTAATTTTAGGTCCACTGCGGCTTCTTTCGCTTGTTGATTTATAACAACTCAATACGTTTCTGATTTGTTTCATTCTCCATAAAGGATGAACATGCCAGAGAGTCCAGAAGCCCCCTGACATCTGAGGAGAAGAGTATGAGCTAAATTAAATTAAAAACAGATGTGCCCAGGGGTGTGTTGGGTGTGTGTGTAAAAAGGATTTGAAGCAAAAATTAAAGCAGACTTATTCTTTTCTATGTGTGTGAAATAAATACACGATATATAGAGTGTTGGGTGGAGTTCAACCTTAATCTGACACTAGTTAAATTCACCAGAGTCCATTAGAAGATGAAACTTTGTGGCTTTTTCAACTGAAAACAAGCATCATCTGCATCACAAACGTTATTTTACATCATACGTGTCGATCTTTAGAGTGTTTGTTGGCTCAGACTGAAATATCTCAGCTGAAACCTGGTCCCAGCTTTGTTGACGCTCGGACTGTGGATGAACACTTTGGTCCACGTGGAAACAGAACTACTGCATTCTTCATGAAATATTCCTAAACTGTGAATCATGCTACGTTTCCCTGTACACTCCAACAACTGTTGGATGAACTGCGGTGACAAAATAACTTTGCTGATTTTTCCTCCAGCACCATCTGCAGGTCACAATTCTTATTTGTCCCGTTTGTGGTCAAATACTTGCAGAACTCATCCTAGTCCATGTACTTTTACTCTTCTGCACTGTACTGTGGCCAGAGTCTGTATTTAATCTTCATTTTTGAGTTTCTAACTCATCAGGAAGCTGAAAGGAGCCTTACATTTGCATCACATCTGCTTTCTTTGCATATTAAATACACTTTAAGTCAAAATAAGCAAAATAAGAGACTAGAGAGAAAAACTTTAATAAAAATGTTTATCAAAATAAGTTATAGTTAATTACATTAGAAAATATTTAGCATTTCTTATCTATCCATTTTCATTTTCTCAACTCAGTCCTGTTTGGCACATGCAGCTCTCCTGCATTTTGGTGGCAGTGCTGTATCTTGGTCCGTGCGTCATGTGTAGTAATGGTGATGAGGCACCAGAGGCAGCGGTGCAAACAGCTGGAGCGGGGTGCGCTGCTGGCAGTACAGTGGACTGTAGGTCAGAGAAGAGCACACAGCAGGATGTGTGGAGAAGGATGCCGTGAAGCCGTGCTCATCTTCTGCCTCCGCGCCCTGCACACGCTCCTTCTTCCACTTGGTCCGTCTGTTCTGGAACCAGATCTTGACCTGGGTTTCGGAGAGGCGGAGAGACGAGGCGATGGTGTGCCGCTCCAGCACGGACAGGTAGTGGCACCTCTGGAAGCTGTGCTCCAGGACCTGCAGCTGCTCCAGGGTGAAGGCGGTGCGCACCCGTCGGCTTTTTGCCTTCGACCTCTGAAGCTTCTCTGGGCACTCGGGCGCCTCCTCCGGGCTGAAGCTTTCACTTGCCGGAGCATGCTGCCGGTCTCTGGGTTCATCTCTGGGAGTAGAAGCCCCTACAGAAGACACATGAATATATAAATCCATTAGTAAAGTCATGAAACGCCCCCTGTCTCCATCAGAATTAATGCACAAACGGTTTTTAGGCCTCTAAGAGTTGTAGTCTCACCTGTAGCCACTGCATCTTCAGCACTGATTATCTTCCTTGTGAATTTTGTGGGGTCCAGAATATCCTCCACAGAGAACGGGGTTCTGTGGATAAGAGGTAATTTGGCTGCGTTTGGCTGCATTTCAGCTTGTTGCACAGCGACAGAGAAGCAGGCAGCAGTGTGGCCGGCTGAGGCTCCTCTGGGGTTTATTTATACAGCCTCTGCACACGACTGCAAATTTACATGTCATTCAAAAAGTTACCCAAATGAAGCGATGCATCTTGCAGGAACAATTGCAGCCTCTTCCTTTCCTGCGCAGACGCGCAGACACGCTCCGGCCCAGTGGGACCCCTGTGCAGACACTATGTGCGCCTCAGCTGGGGGGACACTGAGCCAGTTATTTATTGCAGGGCATCTGGTTAAAATGTGCCCCCTTTCTTTCCCCCCGTGTTTCTTATTGTGGCTTGACTTGTCATTATTTGCAAATGTGAGATTTTACGCTGGTAGGACACGTGAACGCCGCTTGTGATGCTAATTTATGGACTCATCAAAGGGAAAGTTGGAACCTTTTCTCTCTTTCTCCCAGTTTCCATAGTGCCATTTGTCCTGTTGAGTGCAGCGTCCTCACAAAGCACTTAGGTTTAATTAGAAGCCCACTAACAACTCTCTGAGAGCTGCTGACCTGCTGCTGAACACAGGAACAAACAGAATCTGATTAATCTGTTGTTGTTATTTGGGGTTTGGACTGAAGACAGGACAAATCTATAAAAACTCATCAAATCTAACTGACACATAATAAAATCAACCATTAGATGCAGCCCCACATGCATTTAGTTAAAGTTCTTATCCAGAGGGAAACTCTGCATTTTACATTTTGTTGGCTGCAGCAAAACCAGATCTAACAACAGAAGCATTTAATTATCGTCCATGTGACTGGACTGAGATGGTTTATTCTGAGCAAAACAAGAAGCTAAAGATCGATAAACAATAGATGTATGATTTTTATTTCACCTTTCTTTAAACTAATAACGTCACTGATAGGTCTGATTAATTGTTTATGTGCAGTTCAGACAATAAAAAACTACAAATTAAATTTGTTTTTAGGTGTAAAACGTTGAACTTTTGCATTTGGTGGGAGAGCAGAGCCATAAAACACGCAGCATTGAGCTACAACAACATGAGACAGAACATATATCATGGTGTTGAAAAGACACGAGATGAGCTGAATACCTCACAGAATAGTAGGAGCCAGAGGTTATTTGTAGCATCTGTGTATAAACAGACGAATCATAAATTTTAGTTAAAATGTTAAAATGTTTTCTATCACAATCCACATATATACAAATACACGTGATGTTACTCCAACATCAACAAAAGTCAAAATGCTCATTCTGCAGTAAAAAGTCCCGCTTGAAGCGACTTGAAGTTGTTTTAACAGATCCGACTAATTGATGAAGAGTCACCAGATAAATGTGACGAGTCATGAGATGATCGATGAAGTGAAGAAGACAGAACAAAAACTCTGCTACAAAGATGATAAATGATTATTTTAAACATCTTACTGTTTGCTGTTTTTGCATTTGATATATTTTGAAATTTTACCTTCCTGGTCTTAAATGTTTATTGAAACTAAACTTGCGTTTGTGTAGCCGCTGATCTGATGAGGGGCTTCAGCTCTTCACTGCTTTCTGTCAGGGGTCACAGGTCAAAACGGCTGGAAACCACTGGTCCAATATTCGACTATTCATTTCACACATGTATGATTTAAATAATCTAAAACTGTATTCTGCAGGCTAATTAGTAACAACGGCCTGAACCAGTGTAGATGAAAGAAAGGTAACATAATAATATATCACTCTGGAAATAAAGTAAAGTACCTGTACTCTACTATAAGTATAGTACTTAATTCTCTCCAGCACTGCCTCTCTTCATGGGTTTATTTGTTACTTTGTGTAACCGTCCTTGTACAGTTTTATCTGCCTGTAATAGCTTCATTAGCTTCACAATTCACATAAAAGCCCCATCTTTAAATCTACATTACAGGTTACAGTTTCCTAAAACACACAATGACCATTCCTCTCTGAGTAACGGAGGATCCACAGGGGATAGGAGTCGGGGGTGAAGGTGAATGATCGGTAACTCATGAAGGTGGCAGCTGCCAGCGTCCTCCCAGCTACAGACACCTACAGAGAAGCTGGTATTGAAAGGACAAGAAGGACCGTCCCATCAGGACAATTAGCAGATGTCACCAGTAGGCTTGACCCTCTCTGACCCTGGGCTTTGTTTAGCAGGACAGGACGAAATGGATAAACTATAAACTCAGGGGGGAAACCGGCCAGGTTAAAAAGTGTTATGTACGTTGATCATATGTTTTGCACATAAAATCTTAACGTGCCACTAACTACAACTGTCAGTCTATACTGGTCTGTACTGTCAGTAGCATATAGTAAAATCACTTATGCAAATGTACGTAGTTACTTTACATTGCAAGGAATACATTAAAAAACAAAACTCGTAAATTACTAAAAACATGTCTAAATAAATCTTCTTTTTACAGCTATTTTAAATACATAGCAAATAAACAAACATATTATTTTATCATGTGAATATCAACAGCCTGATAAATACAGTATGTCTGTATCTATAAATCTACTCTTAGAGAAGATTTCTAGATACGATTTTTAAGAAATCCCTTTTGATTCAGGGACAGATCTTTATTATTCTATATATTCTAACATAACAACAATACAAATCAAGGAAAACGAGGACAATAGCATAAATGGCTCTTTTTATTTCAAAATCATCAACAAATTATGAAGATAAAATTATTACATTTAATGAATTCAGCAGCACAGATCTCCAAACTCCAATTCATAACTTCCTCACAGAACTCCACCATCACAGATGTGTGTCCATTGCGAGAGGAAAGAGGAGGAGTAAACGCAGCTATTATCTCCTGAACAACAGCTTAAAGGCGTTTACTGCAACACCCAGGGGCGCTCTTAGCATTCCTGTGCTCTTTTGTAGGAAACACTGCTGGCACACTTGCCTTTGTGCTCCTCTCGTCGTTACTGGTGCTTGAATGGCCCCACAAATGTCTAAATAACGTTTGACTTTCAGAACGTACGTAGGGTGGTCTCACACCATCACAGTGCTTTTTACATTCCCTTTTACTCTAAAGACAGTAAATGGAAACACTCAAAGCAAAGGAGACATTAGCACATCCAAGAAACCTGATCAGGTGCTGGATATAAACGTCAGGACCACAATGAGGACAGAATCCACTCCCCGAGCCGCAGAGTACAAAAGACTAATAAAATGAATTTATTTACAGATTGAAGGACTGCTCTCAGATCGTAGGCTTTGTTGCCTACTGTATAGTGACAGTCTGCAGAATGACTTCATGCTTTTGACTCTGAGCCACTCACTGCTCATTTTTCTGGCCACTTCTGAAGCTGCAGTAATCCTGACCACAAAACCATTATTCTGAGGAAAGAGGATTTCCCTACCAATCCACAGCATGCAACCAGCTTCCACATAACGAACTGTAGCTTCCACAACTACACATACACATTACAATTTTGTGCAACCAAAGCACAAACCTACTCTCCAGTTGATCTTTAAACAGCAAGTGAGGTTGGGTTAACAGATGGCTTTAAATTGCAAACGTAAGCATGAATGGTTGTTTGTGTCTGTTTCTCTCCATGTGTCAGTGCAGATACATATTCTTATAAATATTAACTGTTTTGATGAAGTTAAAGTTCAAGTGAACAGATCAATGGTCCCTGTCTTGAACACATGCAGTTCAACGTTTAACCTGCGGGGTCGCTGTAGAGTTCAATGACGGAGACAACACCGGAAGTGGTTGTTCGCGCCGGATCTCGCGATGTTTTTTGTTTTCATTGATTGAAACATGGCGTCTGAAGGAGAGGCGGGTAGTGCTGCTGCCACCGAACCGGAGGCAGGAGAGGGGTAAGTCTGCTTCACGTTCAACGATTTTACTGTCAAAAGTGTGTACACCTACTGTTCTAATGATGTGCGAAAATATAAGGTGCAGGTACGTTTTTAGCAATAAAAGCAAACTGGGTAGCTGAATATAAGCTAGCGTTCAACATAACGTTAACCGGTGAGCTGTATAACGTTCCGAGCTAGCTGTTAGCTGCTCTTTGTAAACAGAAACCATCTCTAAATCAACAAAACTAACAACTACAAGTGTTTCTGTCTGTCGGAAAACACATAAGGACTCGAATTATTAAGACTTTGTTTGCACTATTGTTTTCTTTTTAGTTAAACTGTGTGCGCCTCCCGACGCCAGACTCCGTTTAAAAAAATGTCAGTTTTAGCAAACAATATATTTTCAGTAGAAAGAAACGTTAGCCAGATGGTATATAATTACAAACCACTTTTAATGTGTGTGCCTCTTTATAATGAATTAAAAGTTTGGCAGTCGTGTAACTAATGTGCATTTTTTATGGAGAAAAATTAAGAGGGGGGGGGGAACAAGAATCATTTGTTCAGGAAAAATGATAATAAGCCTTTTTCGCATTCAAGATATTTTTTAAGAAACAAAAACTTTTCATGATGTTTTCTTTTTTCCACTTACTTACCACCTGTGCAGTTATGTGATTAATCTCTCTGTTGACCTTCAGGGATACTGCATTTGGAGATCTCCCTACTAGCATGGATACTGAATCCTCAAATGGCAAAGAGGCAATGGTAAAACTCTGAATAGGCGATGTTTTTTTGTCTTTATTTTAATTTTAATAATTTGAAATCCATGTGATACATGCTCCCCACGGCATCATACATGCACTGTTTTAATAGCAGATTTTCACTGTTGCAGGAGACGACTGGTGATGGCTCGGAGGCTGCAGACGCTCTGACGGGATCAGGAGATGAGGAGAGTGGGAGGCAGCTAGGGGAGGTGGAGCTGCAGTGTGCCTTGTGTATGAAGTGGTTTACCGCAGACACATTTGGCATTGACACTACGTATGTATATTAATCAGTGGAGAAATCTTAAATAATTTTGTGACTACACTTCACCTTTCATGGTACAGATTTTGACTCTCCCTCTCTGCAGGACTTGTCTTCCCTTTATGACCAATTATGTGTTTCACTGCAACGTGTGCCATCACAGCGGCAACACATACTTCCTTAGGAAACAAGCAAGTAGGTGTTCTGTGTGCTACAAATTACCACCAATAAGCATAATAATGGATTGCTATTTTTAGTCTTCTGCAAACTGATGGCTGCTTTTTTTGTTTCAGACCTGAAAGAGATGTGTCTCACAGCCCTAGCAAACCTGACATGGCGTTCAAGAACACAAGATGAGCACCCAAAGACCATGTTCTCCAAAGATAAGGTGGGTACAGTTAGCACAACGTTGCTGTTAGGGTTATGGCATGAAAAGCCAATTTTATACGTTGAATGTGATTATGTAGGGGTTTTCAAATAAATAGTGTATCACAAATTGAGACTAAATCTAAATAGACAGAACATAAAGTACATAATTAATAACATAGTTTAATTCAAACTAAGTGAAAATTGATGTATAATAGTTAGAAATGCACAGATATATTTAAGATTATTGGTCACGATCATGGCACCTAATGCTTATACTAATGTTGCTTTAAAATTATAATTTTAAATTAGAATGTCATAGTTCTGTCTGTATGCTGCTGTCATTCAACACAACAATCAATACAATTACTCCCCATGCTCAAAAGAGACTGATGAACTTCACTATGTATTTTAAAACATATGCAATATATTTGCAATTGTCTGTTTTATTTTAAATTCTTTGTTGCAGGATATCATACCGTTCATTGACAAGTACTGGGAATGCATGACAACCCGTCAAAGACCGGGAAAGCTCACGTGGCCCAACAACATAGTTAAGACAATGGTAATGTCCTGGAATGTGCAGAAGTTCAGTCGAGTGCACTGAATATTTTGTTGCAACAACTTGCTTTTGATAACAATCCATTATTAGTGTGATCGTTTTGTAAAACTCTTTTGTTTTCCAGAGTAAAGAGCGAGATGTTTTCCTAGTGAAGGAACATCCTGACCCAGGCAGTAAAGACCCAGAGGAGGAGTACCCTAAATTTGGCCTGTTGGACCAGGTATTTGCCACTCAGCTGTCATACGGAGTAAATATTGTTGAGGCTGTTGAAACCCCATATTTAACACATAGCTTCAACCGCTGTCACTCTTTTATAGGACCTGGGAAACATTGGACCTTCATATGACGCACAGAAGCAGACCACTGCTACTCCTACATCTGGTGGGCTCAATGGTAAGAATATAACAAAATGAGAACAAAATATTCTCTGCTTGTGACACTAAAGATTACAGCTGCACTGTTTGATACTTGTTGTTTCAACAAGGCCAAGGTAAAGAAATTTTTCAGGGTGCTTCTACACCTGTAGTTTGGTTCATTTGGACCAGGCCAAAGTTTAAAAAAGTGACTCATTGCTGGCTGTTAGTTCTGACCTGGTTCATTTTCAAACCTCAGTTTTACTTTTTCTCATCTTGCATCATCAGTACTGTGAAAAGTTATTGATTTACATAATTTTCTCTGTGTTTTTATGAGAGAATAGTTACTTTAAAATACACAGAACCAGTGCAGATTGGCTGCAAATGCATTATAAAGGACCAAAGCAAGAAAACATCAGTAAATAGGTTTTAAGATAAGATTTAAAACATCTGAGAGAGTTTGCTAATCCATAAACAAGGATTTTGGATCCAGGTATGTAAAATTCTGTGGTCTACTTTGTGTTGCATCACAAAGAAAATTCACCAGAATCCATTTGGAAACTAAACTTCTGAGATCAGGGTCCTCAACAGAGTTCGACAACTGCAAGCAAACGGTCCAAAACAGCCAAACAGAACCAAACAGGTGTAAAAGCCTCTTTACATAGTAATGGTCAGTATGAACTCTCCAAACTGAGGTTAAGGGCTTGTTAAATGTCATGACCTTGGTAACTCTGTGCATTGTGTTCCAGGTGGATCTTCTTTCTCAGGTGAATATGTGGTATTTTGGATTTGGAGCCTATCAGTGTGTTTTTGTGTCTTGTAACCCTCTGGATAGAAGTTGGCCCTGACGCCCCCCCTTTTCCCGCAACTCAAACTGAGCATAAGTCAAACTGATCCTCAATAAGCACCTTGTGGGCAACTTCATCCACGTCCAGTTGTAACCTCCCTGTCTGCTCTCTGCATCTGTTTGGTCCTCTTCCCAAAAGCTTTGTCCCCTTTGATCGGTGAACAGTTCTTCCTCGTCTCTGGCTTGCTGCTAACGGGCTCTAAAATTGCTGAAAACTTCCCTGATGAAATGACACTCTGCTCTCCATACCACTACATATGTGAGAACACGGTGCCATTTTTGATTTGCTGTTGGCTTTCATCCAATGCTAAATAGCCTCACCCTCTTTGTCCTGTTTGCTTAATTTACATAAAATTTAATTAGATTTGAGTTAAAAGGGAAAGACTTAATGCATTTAACCACCTCTGAGACTTGACTCTGTAGCTGTCAGTTGGGTTAGTGGTGATGTTTTTAAATATTATGGAGAATAAAATAGACACATGTGTAACACTTGAGTCTACACTAGCCGATTTGATGGTGGTGTGCATAGAAACAGATCATACATCCTACTAATAAGCCATGTATGTTCTTTCGTTAGTATGTCCTAATTGGTGTTTAGGAGGAAGGAGAAGAATATCTAACTGGTAAATCCTTGTGTCTGGCTCCCTAAAGTCAGTGTTTCTCATTGACAGATGTGTGGCAGGGTCCTGCAGAAGAGGCTTTATAAGAGGCTCATAGTGTTTGGAAAATGCCATGCGAACTAATTCCTGCCTTTTTGTGCCTGCTGTCTCCCTGTGTACACCAAACGCCTAATAACCAGCTTTTACTGTGTGTGTGTGTGTGTGTGTGTGTGTGTGTGTGTGTGTGTGTGTGAGTGTGAGTCTGAGTGTGTGTGGCAGTCATGGCATTATTGATGTGGAAAGATGACGTCAATTATACATTAATATTAACTTGTGAATATCTCTGGCTGTTGTTCTAGAAACCGTGGAGGTGGTTGTATAAATACACTGTGAAGAGGTTTTTGAGGTTCTGTAGACCAATATATCATCCCATAACACAATTTACCTCTTGGTAGCAACTTTGCCACCTAGCCTCATGGTGTTTCTACACCTTTGGTAATCTAGTACATGTTTTAATGGTTCTCTCTGCAGTCTCCAAATTCAGTGGTTCTAAAGCTCCAGTGCAGTGTACTGCTCGACTTATTATCGTATTAGTACATTTATATAATGTATAACTAAGACAGCCTTAGTGTTTCTAACTGACCATATGTTTTATTTGCCACTGACTGCCTGTGTTTGTACGTGTCTGTGTGCATTTCTTTACATTCAGGAGTGTAATCTGTATTGTGCTTTTAAGGTGCTTTGGCGCCTGGCCCAGGAAAGGGAAGAGGGGCTAAACGCAAACAACAGCAGCAACAGGAAGGCACAGCTGCAGGAGCAACTAAGAGAACCAGGAGGTAAAAGAAACATCAGTAAACACACTCAGTCCATGTTAACAGCAGTGCTTCTCTACTCTTTGTATGGGCAAATCACTTCCCCTCACCATATGTCTGTGATACAATCTGACCTTGTACTCTCCCTCCCTCGTTGCAGCGACCCTCTGTTCTCGGCCCAGCGTTTGCCTCCTCATGGTTACCCTTTGGAGCACCCTTTTAATAAAGATGGGTACCGTTACATCCTGGCAGAACCCGACCCCCATGCCCCAGACCCAGAAAAGCTTGAGCTCGACTGCTGGGCTGGAAAACCCATACCTGGAGATTTGTACAGGGCCTGTCTGTATGAGAGGGTGCTCCTAGCCTTGCACGACAGAGGTACTGGTTTATTATCTACAACATATTTCAGGGCTTTTCAGTCTTAAACTGGTTTTTAAAAAGCATTAAATTTGAAATGGTGTTGTAAACACAATTTATTATGTTCTTTTGCTCTTTTACTGTTTAATTATATGCATTCTGCCAACTCACCAGTAGATGACACTATTTACATTTTATACACTGTCCCTTTATTTGATATGTTCAAAACCACTGTATGTTCCTGTTGCAGCACCTCAGTTGAAGATCTCTGACGACCGTCTGACAGTGACCGGGGAGAAGGGTTACTCTATGGTGCGAGCATCCCACGGCATACGGAAAGGCGCCTGGTACTTTGAGGTCACTGTAGATGACATGCCTCCAGAAACAGCAGCCAGACTCGGCTGGTCGCAGCCACTTGGTTAGTGGAGTTTTTAATACTCTTTACTTTTAGAATAATGTGAATATTTATGATGCGAATAGAGACGCTGATAAATCGTGAAGGTAAGTTTTAAGTGCATTTAAAGTGAGGAGGTCACAGGTAGCATTATTTTTTTGGTAGAATGATTTTTAAATATATTTTTCTGTGTATTCTTTAGGCAACCTGCAGGCACCTCTGGGTTACGACAAGTTCAGCTACTCATGGCGCAGTAAGAAGGGCACGCGGTTTCACCAGTCGATAGGAAAACATTATTCCTCGGGCTACGGTCAGGGAGACACACTGGGCTTCTACATAGATCTACCTGATGGCACAGAGACGGCCAAGGCTCTGCCTGATACATACAAAGACAAGGTAACACCTGAGACATAATGAGACTATAACATGCTGGACACACAACCTTGATTTATTCATTTTCTTAAATCTGGTCTCTCTTCAGGCACTGATTAAGTTCAAGAGCTACCTGTACTTTGAGGAGAAGGACTATGTGGACAAAGCAGAGAAAAGCCTCAAGTCAACGAGCCCCAGCAGGGTTAGAAACCTCCCCAAAATAAAACCTAGTCAGAACACTTGGCACTGTTTGCTGCCGTTAACTTGTGGATCCTGTTTTTCAGATGGTATTCTACAAAAACGGAGTGAACCAAGGTGTTGCCTATGAAAACCTGTTTGAAGGCATCTACTTCCCTGCTATCTCACTCTACAAGAGCTGCACGGTTGGTACATGTGTTGTGCTGCTGCTGCATTCTGTGCCTTATTGTTATCCTCTAGTTTAAAGTTTACTTCTGTATGTTTTCAGGTTTCAGTCAACTTTGGGCCACATTTCAAACACCCTCCGAAAGACGTCAAATACCAGCCGGTGAGAGATTCTGGGAAGACTCCGTACTTTTCCAGATGATGTTACAAACTTCACACTAACATTTACTGAGATATAGTTTGTGACTTGTGTGCATGCTTTATTTTATTTCCCTCCTTACAGATGAGTGACATGGGTTGGGGAGCCGTGATCGAACACACACTGGCGGATATGCTGTACCACGTGGAGACGGAAGTGGACGGACGACGCAGCCCTCCTTGGGAAGGATGAATGCAGCTTGAATGCAGTACGCACACGCCCCTTGTCAAAACACAGTTCCACGTTCACACAGTAAAACTAAAGCACCACGTTGCAGGAAACAGTTTGTGAATACATTTCAACTCTTGCAACATTAATTTTGCCAAACAGGAAGTTTAAATTCTGAAGTGATGACACCATGCTGGTGGTGGCTGCATATCATTATTTGTTTGCAGACATTCCATGTGAAGATTTAACAAAGACAAAATCAACTTATTTTTGGTGCTCTGCTTTGAAATATGTATATTTTGAAGTTCTTATCATACTGTAGAGTCCTCACTATTTGTCATTTATAGCATATTGTTTGGATTATTTTTGAACCTGATGTTCGGCCAAACAAATGAAGCAGTTCACACCGTCAGGAGTTGTTTCTGCAGTCTTTAGTGGATTCTGTGCTTTTGCTAACTTCACTTGTTTTACAGTGTATGTGAGTTCTTTACTGTTTTATACTCTGGGTTAAATAAAAAAAATGCCACATTGAGAAAGTTAAATTTTGATTTCAAACAAAGATTCATGCATTAACATTAAAGAAGTGACTTTCCACACACATGACTTCACGTGGACATGTTTAAAAAATGGTTTAGAAAACATCATAATGCAGCTGTGAGGAGATAGATGTGTTGTCAAGAATTCTTATTTTATAACTTTATTATCATTCATTATGTGTCCAGTAGGGTGTGTTGTAGAGTGTTAGAAAGCGTTTGTTAAATTCCCAAATGGGGAAATGTTAAAGGTTAGGTCACTTTTTACCCCGGTTAAAAAAATAAAACACACAAGCAAATAATTAAAACAGCTTCCACAGTTTGACAACACAACCCAATACACAAATCTGTATTTCTCTTTTTTGTATCACATCATATTTAGCATTTTATTTTCTTTATCTGTAGCTCGTATGTGTATTTGGTTGTTATCTCCTTTTATGTTTTTTTACGTTGCTCCTGCAGGTTGTCAAGCTTTTTTCATCTTTGTTCTATATAATGTCAAAAATATTGAAACAAGTTCAAGTTTTGTTTTGTTTTATCCAACCAACAACTGCAAACCCAAAGATATCTAATTTAATCTTAAACAAGGCTAAAATATCCGAGAACCAGGTTGGGTTGTGGATTTAGTGCATATGGCCTTTTATGTCTTCCAGTTCTCAGTCTCTCTATTGCTCATGTTTGGGTCAATAACTCATAACTCAACTAGTGAGACCAACTTATGACCTGCTTCTTGATGGGTTCTGTTCACTGTCAGTGTTTCATTTAAAGGATTTTATGATCCCCATACTTGTATCTCGTAAGAATAAATACAATGTGGTGCAGTCAGAAAAGGCAAATTTAATATTTTAACATATAAAACACAACAGAACAAAATACGCCCATGTGGCTGCTGGAATTAGTCTTAATGTCATCAAGTAGCTTCATTTCCATATTTGTATCAAAATTCAAGTTGTTCTTCTAAAAACTTCTGATGCTTAAAAATTGGTGGATATGGGGCTTGTGACTGACGAGAACGTGTCTAAAAGAATAAATGTTTAACAAATTAACAAAATAAGTGCAAACATAGTGAAGGATGAGTGAAAGGAGAACAATACGAGCAGAAACGAATGCTATGCTGTGATGTAAAGGCTCAATCAGAACAGCTTCCGTTGTCCTTTGTTGCTACAGTGGGTGGCTGCTAGTTTAGGACAGTCTTCACAGGGCAGTGCCGAGTAGTCCTGACTTCATGTAATTTTCACTGTGCGCCAAACTGTGTTTGCTTTCATTTGCTGGATCTGAAGGATGCTGTTGTAGGAGAGAGGAACGACACGTTCAGCTTTCATATACATAACTACTCACACACACACACACACACTCGCAGAGAAGCAGTAGACTCTTACACGTCTGCGGAAGATTCGGCCCAGCAGGCTGCGTTTGGGGCTGTCGAGGCCTCTTGGCGCCTGGGACCAGTCCAGGTCTGTAGATCGACTTCCCTCGGGGCTAAAGATATTCAGCTCTCTGAAACATCCTGTCTCTATTATCTACAGGAGGGTGAAAGTCCAAATATGCAGTTAGCAGGTTTCTGTCTTTTCTTTCTTTGGATTTTCATTAGAAGAAACTAATAACACAGACAGAAACATACAGTACAACCAGCTCGTCATCTAAGATATTAACTTAAATTGAGACAGGAGAAGACTAATATTATAATAAATTACTGGTAGTTACCCTCAGTTTTAATGTGAACAATATGTGCTGGCCATGAGCTTCACCTTGCCTCTGCCCTGTGTCCTACTTTTTGTGTCTGATTTAACGTAGAAGTGACTGTACCTCGTTTTGCCAGGCTATCGGCACGCTGCCTGTGTTGAACTTGGAGTAGAAGCTGCTGTCTGTTTGGTCCAGAACGACTCCCTTCACTGAAGAAAACTCATCGATGTCCTGCACGTCGCTGCAGTACACTTGTCTGGGCTAAAGGAGAAATCAAGTCACAGTGTACTGTGAGACCTAAATTCAGTGTGTGTCTGTTTAACTAATATACTGTTTATCACCCAACTCCACATTTATTAAAAAATCAAATAGTTGATTTGTATATTAAGGTTTCATGTACTGGTCAGGTTAATCTGACTAACAGCTTAAAATAGTCCAATCTCAAGCATCTAACATCACCTCCTAATTAGAAAGTGGTTTTATACAATCTAGTTTGTAAATTACTACTTAGTGTGATATGTTTTAACTCAGAGTCAGAATCAGGAGAAACCAACAGGATACTTACATCAGGTTTAAACGGAGGATCAACAAGTCCTGCCTCCAGCATCCGGAAGTTGATATTTCTAAAGAAAGGATGTGACTGTACTTGTTTCCCCTTTGAGCCCTGGCAGCCCAACCTCTGTTTGGGGTCTTTGGTCAGCAGCTACAATAAAGTAAAGGAAACTTTTTACTTTTCTAACTGAACTTGACTGAGTTTGAAGACGTAGAAGCTGGATGTTTGAGCTGTTCTGTGATTATTTCAAACTCACCATACTGCAGAGTTCTTTCATCATCCTGCTGAACTTGTCACTGTATTCCTCCTGCTCTGTCTGAATCCTCCGCTCCATCTCTGAAGGTTTAGGATGCTCTCCTCTGGCCCTGAACGGAGGCTGACCTGCAGTCATTTCGTAAATAAGGCAACCGAGGCCCCACCAGTCCGCGCTCATCCCGTAACGCTCATAGCCGATCACCTCAGGAGCTGGAATTAGGATTTAAAATGAACTGCCATTAACTATTTGTGATAAATATGCAAGAACTGTGGTGGATCATGTGGATGGGTCATGTAGCGCCATCATCAGGTCAAAATTAAAGATGTTCAAAGTTACCAGCCTCAGGTGCTCCCATACTAAAGTAAGACCGGGCTCTCAGCTCATTCTTCTGCCACATTTTTAGTGGGATAAAACCCTACAGGCTCATACGTACCCATATATCCCAGCGTGCCCACCCTGCCTCGCACCAGACCCCCGTCAGTCAGCCTCACAGCCAGGCCAAGATCAGAAATGCGGATGTGTCCTTGAGGAAACAAACAGAAACACACTCGATTGGTTTCACGGTTGAGATTTTGTGCTGTTATAACACACTTTCCCTTTTGCTTAATGAAATCCAGCTGCCCGTAGGCGGAAAGCAGACGTTGGTGCTAGTTCTAGGAACTAATACAACTAGTTTTGACAACCGTACATAACAAAGCTAGTAATTTCCAGTGATTAAGGCATGTAAAACCAAAGTGTCCAGTGTCTCCACACATGCTGCCAAGAATGAACAGGTGCTGAGGGTTCTTAAAATAGATGAAACCACACCTGATTCCCACAGGGTTTTCACTTCCTCAACCTGCCTTGCTTGTCAAAATACCATCAACTCAGATTCCTTCTTGAGAACAGGTTGATGCATTTAAAGATCTGATTGGCTGAGTGATTGTCTGGCAGAACCTGAACTGTTATCTTTTAAATCACCATCAGACTAATTTCAGAGCTAAAAATAACCACGTCCGAAAGTGGCTGTCAAACATTTCATTCAGACGTGAGCTGCACGCAAATCACTCAAACAAACAAGAGCTGTCGACTATACCTACACGTACCGTTGTCGTCCAAGAGAATGTTTTCAGGTTTCATATCCCTGGAAGAATAAACAGCAGTTGAGTCAGTACCTTCGAGATGGCAGAGGTGTGATTTAATGTGATGCTGATGCAGAAACATACTGACCTATATAATATAGACTTCTGATGCAGGTGAATTAAACCACAACAGACTTCTGCAGCGTAGAAACGCACCCTCTCTTTGTCCAGGCCAGGTTCTCCAATGTTATAAATATGATACCTCAAGTCCCCACCGCTCATCATGGTCAGAACCATACAGAGAGCGTGTTTAGTCTCATAGGCATACGCCAGATTCACCTGAATGGAGAACAAGAAGGTGAATGTGAAGTTTCGATCACTGAGCCCATGAAAATACCAAAACAATGGCTCCAGCCAATGATTCTACTGAAGGTGTCTTTAAAAAATATATAGTTTCATTTACAGCAAATATCATTCTAAAGGAAATCAACTATGTTCAGCAGTGGATTGACTGAAATTTATTTATTTGCGGATGTATGGACACTTAGCATCTCTATCTCAGTTCATGCTGCACAGACAATAGGTTCAGTTTATTGAATTTGAAAACAAAATGATTAAACAGAAGAACAACTCTCATGATCTCACCACAAACCGACTGTCCAGGTCTTCCAGGATCTGTTTCTCATTGAGAGCCATGGCCTCTCCTCTCCTTTTCTTGACATGGGTCTTGTCCAGTTTTTTGCAGGCGTACATCTTACCTGTGGCACGCACCTGACAGGCCCACACCTACACAGAAAAAGAAAGTGTCTCCACGATATGAATAAATAACTGGGTCAACATTGTTTGCAGCTATTGTTAGTATGTGGGCCACTAGTGAAACCTTAGTCCAAATGAGTCAGGTGTTTGAAAGGGGCAGTTTCCTGAAGTGCAGAACAATAACAGTACACAGAGCAACACTGAATCACAAATCACTGCTTTATGAGTATTCTAGTGATTTCAAGTTGTTGTAAATGAAACCAGATCTTGAAGGAAGAGTATCTATAAAAACATGGAGCTTAATGAGACGTGGATGAAGACAGAACTTCATCAAATGAAACCAAAACTATCTGTATGGTTAAATACCACGATAGGTGAAGGGGAAGAAAGCCTCATTATTTAGTGTCTTATTAAAAGAAAACACCCTGTTCCGTGTTTAAGACTGACTCTCGTGTTGGAGGGAGGAAAAGCAGCTCATCATAATAAGGCTAAGCATTCCTGGTAATTACTCTCATGTCGTCATAGAATCTACATCGGGAGAATGGCAGGAGTGTGCAAAGTTTACGAAGCAGAAGAGACGGTTACTTATGTAGTAAGAATTTACAGCATCATCTCTTATTTATAGTTTGATGTCTTCATTACTAATGTTGAAAACAGTCCTTACCTCTCCAAACCCTCCTTTCCCCAGCAGTCTGTACTGTCTGAATGTCTGTTTGGTGATCGGCTGCCTTGAAGAGAAAGAAAGAATAGTCTTTATTAAACCCGGAGATAAATAGAGGAGTTCACTGATCTGATGCATCTTATTTCATTTACTAAGACAACAACAGAACAAACAAACTGACCTCTCCAACATTTTCCACTGTAGAAAACGGTCAAAAAACATGCTGTCCTGGTACTGGATGAAGGGCTCTCTGCTGAGGTATTCATGTAGGTCTCTGATCCGTGGAACAGGAGAGTTAGTCGATATTCACAGAAAACATGAGCACATCTATATCCAGAAGGAGCACGTGTATATGAACTTACTCTCTGCACTCATGAAAGACATCCCCACAGGGATCGAGCGCCAGATTGTGTCTGCAGGTCTGGTCATGCTTCAGCAAAATGGGCAAACTCTGATAGGACTGAGGGAACATTGGTGAAGTAGTTAAAACATGTGTTGAACAGCGGCAGCGACTAGAATCAAGTAGTATTTACAGAGGCAAGAAAAAGTATGTGAACCCTTTGTAATTGTGTAGATTTCTGAATTTATTTGTCATAAAATGTGATCTGATCTTCAACGAACTCCAGAATATTAACAAATATAATTTGTTTAAAATAATAACACACACACAAAAAAAATCAGATCTATTATGTCTTTATTTAGAACAACCATAAAAGCCTCATAGTGCAGTTCTGTAGGAAGAATGGGCTAAATTCCTCCTGAACAATGTGCAGGTCTGATCCACAGCTACAGGAAGCACCTGGTTGAGGTTATTGCTGCCAAGGGAGGAGGTCAATCTGTAGTTAATTCCAGGGGTTCACAAACTTTTACCACTAGCACTATGAGGTTTGTATGGTTGTTCTAATTAAAACATTAAAAATCGGATTTTTGTTTTTTAGGCCCATTTTATTTGTTAATAATCTTGAATTATATGAAGATCAGAGCATGTTTTATTACAAATGAATGCAGAAAACCATTAAAATCCAAAATGCTCATATACTTTTGTTTCTATCCATTGTTTGTACCAACTTACTATAAATATATTTACCTGGCAAAAAGAACATGTGTGAAAAAAAACAAGGAGCATGAACAGGACCAAGTAAGTAGCTGTGTCAGGATGGTCAGTTCAATAGAATATAATAACCATAATGAACACTCAGGGTAAAACAACTCTCAAAGTTCTTGTTAGTTTGTGTCATAGCAATGAATAAGATCTGGTTCTTCCACCAGGACACTGCTAATGGCACTCTGGGTATTTCTCACCGTTTTGATCTGGAAATACTGCTTGTAAAATAGTTAATTGAGATGATTATGAAAGAGACGTCATGGAAAGTTCAGCTATGTGCAGGTGATTGCTGTGTTAACTAGCAGAGTGATGCTAGTGTGCATGAAACCCAAAACATGTTAGGGAAGTGGTCGGACCTTAAATGGACTTGTAACTAGGTTTTAGGGCAGTTAACAGTGTGTGTTTGTGTTTGTGTAGCTCTCACACCTGAGTTGTGAAATATCTTTCTATGATGCTGAAGCCAAACTCTCTTCTCTCCTCGTCTGCCTTTGTCCCGAAGGCTTCCTACGAAGGAGACAAGGAGTCATCGATACACAAGTAGAAAAAGAAACCCCGGCTCTGCCCCACCTCCAGTAGGAATCCTTAGGCAGGACCCCCCCTACACTTAACCCGCCTGTGCCTCGCTCCTTGTATCTCACTTGATAAATGACTAAATGTAACTGGAGCAGGAATGTGCAGGTGGTTTTAAATACAAATTTAATGAACACACACATCTTTAACTCTAAAATCTTTGAATATAAAGTTCTCATTTTGACTCTATTCAGCTTTTATTTTTTCATTTTTCACTTTGTACCAGAGCTTCCTGTAAAGCTATGTAGTTCTGCAGGTCCGGCCGACTCCGACAGAAGAGCTGAAACAGTTTCTTGCCAATCGGCTGCTTCACACAAAGACTGTGGTAGTCTCGTTCTGAGGGAGACAATAAAACGTAAAGTCAACTCACACAACAGACTGTGACATTTATCTGCTTATGAGACACGTACCTATGTTCATCGCCAGGTCCTCACACTGACTGATGTGAGGAAAGCGAAGCATCTCTTTCCATTTCCAGCTTCTGCCTTTGCTCCCTCCTCCTGCAAACAGTCAAACATTCAGACAGTCAGACAGCGAGAGGTGGAAGAAGTCCTGAGATCATTTCCACAGGTTAAAGCTGAATGTAACAAGTAAAATGCATTTAAAGTTTTAATTGAATGTCTCAATGAGATGCAAGATCTGTTTTGCAGGAGGCACCTGAGATGAATATATAGAGGTGACATAGGTTTTAGTCCGACTTCTGAGTCTTTATCTTCCAGTAGTTTGGTGCAAAACAGAAATTAGTACTGGAAACCGTGTCCCAGAGCAGGTATGAGGAACTTTTAAAGGCAGGTTCTCCTCTGAAACAGTGACATGGTTACGAGATCTGGACTCAAGCAACTATCTTAAAAATCTTGGCATCAAACTTACAGAGGAAGGCACAGAGGCACCGTTGCCTTCTAACGCCAGAGATGACCGTCCAGCTTTTTCATATAACTCTCAATAACTGTCTGCAGAAGGACATTAAATGCACTCAGTGGTTTAAGGGCAGCAGCAGCACGAGCGGACAAGATAACTTCATAAATCAGACTATCGTGGATCAAAAGTATAAAAGTATACGAGCATGGTGGTGCTGATTAAAAGTGTAAGTATCAGTGTATAAAAGTGTATAAAAGTGCAGTAAAGAGCTTCCTGTCAGTGTTTTACTGTCTGTAATGTGTTGGCTGATATCACTCATACTGTATTATTACTTCTCCACTTGTAGATGATCATATCTTTGTGTTGTTGCAAAAATCCACTAACTTAAGCAACAGGCTTGTACTTGTACTTTTACTTCTACCGCCTCTGCAAACATTTAATCCTTAACTCTGTTAGGAAAAAATGTCCCTGGACCGACATCATATGAAAAGTTGTGGTCTGAAAAGGAACTGGTTTTAGCAGCTGTCAGACGAATGTGTTGGAGTAATAAATAAATCACTGAGGAGAGTGAAATCAAAAGTATAACAACCTTCAGCAGGTGTCAGTGCTGTCAGCGTGTGAGTCAGTGTGTCATCACCGTGCACGCGTACATTCGAGCCCGGCCCGTCAGGTTTCAGACAATAGTAGTAGTGAATGAACTATTATTAGCTCTGGGAACAGGTAAGTTAAGCCTGTGGGACCGCATTACTCTGCACCTTACGCTCAGACCTAAATAGCTGCGATGTCACTTTGAGATTCTATCGTTTACATTCACTAAGAAGGAAAAAAGACTGAACGTGGAAAATAAAACCTTCTGGTTGGTGTGGGACAATCAAAGCAGCATCAGCACAGATGATTTGATGAGTCTCAGACCCCTGAGCAGTCAGCTCCTCTGTGATCAGTTTCATCATCGTCCCTCATTCTTTGACACCGTGTTGTTTGGGGAAGTCACTTTCCTTCAATCACTCAACCAAAACAACCTGTTTCCACCTGAGATTCTGACCAAGATAAGGTCATGAAGAAGGGAGATCACTTCTGCAAACTCTGTGAGCTGTTAATCTACAGACCTCTGCAGTGCATGCTAACATTTCCCTCATTTTTAACATGTAAATAGAGGAATATATGTTTATAATACATGTAGATATAAAAAAAAAACCCTGTTACGTCTCATTTTGTCCCACTGTCACTTTAAAATGACTTTTTAAAACATCTTGGACACATGCTTTTAAAAGCATAGAAAGGTTAAACACTTACCTTCCCTGGCTTTTATAAGAGCACTATTTGCCACCATGCTTTCGATCTCCATCGTGTGTGTGCGTTTGTTCTTGTCGTGAGTACACTGGCAGGAATAAACCCAGAGCTCAGCAGCAGCAGCCCGGGTGAGTTGAGTAGAAGTAATGAGGTGTGCCGTTTGGCTGCCGTCTGACCTTCAGCAGCTGTGACTCACTGATGAATGTAGAGGCAGACGTTCGTCACAGAGGCGGGACAAACACTGCACAGCTCTCATCATCTGTGGAGCAGGTTCACAACAAGCACTGAAGGCAACTTAAACTATGTGATGATGTGTTATTTACATTTCTGCACATGTTCTGCTCTTTGTAGAGCAGCCATTCAGTGGAATGATTTCCTATCATTTATTTACGGGTCACAGACCAAGTTGGCTCTTAGAAAAACACACAGGCTGCATGGACGGCATACTTTTAGTCCTATATAATTGTTTTCATTATACAGATTCATTACTTTAGTGTCTCATTTAGTGTGTTTCAGTGTTCTGTCCACTAACCTGCTGCTGCTTTTCACTCAGTTAGACCCTGAACATTCCCACTGGTTAGTAGAAGAATGCATAAATGCAATATATTATATTATTATTATTCTCTTCTCCAGTTCAAAACTTTAATATAACTTCAGCTTAATGTAGAATTTACTGACATGAAGGTTTTATAGTGAAATAACTGGATGTAAACTGTCTCAGTCAAGAGGTACATTGTTCAACATTCGTCCTGCAGCTCTGAATAATCGAGTAGTGTTAACTTGAAATGATTTTAATGAGATTTTAAACATGCAGATCTGTGTTTGTGTCACAGATTCTCAACAGATGTTTTTACATCAGTGCTCAGTCTGACACCTGGTGGTCGGATGACAACACTGCAACTCACACCTGTCTCAACTCCTGCTCTGTGTCAGATATTAATCATCTTCTGTTTGTATCTTCGAACATCTTTCTGTTATCTATATATTACTAAGTGTCTTTAGGGATAAAGTGGTGTTTTATTACTGCAGTGAACTTATTGAGTTCAAAGTTAACTCACTGTGCAAAGTTTGGTGCAAAACTACCAAGAAGCTAAAATTAACATTAATATGTATTATATCAAATTGATTTGTATCCTTGTCTTGTATTTTTCTGCATTTATTCTATATAGATTTAAATCCTCTACTGTAGTAGTTTGTGTAGTTTAGTTTTATTATGGTCTGACAACCGTTAGTTCACAATGCACTCTCAGGTAGCATCCGTCAACATCACCACTGAGACGTTTCAGCTGCTTTTGACCCAGTAAATATCCACGCTGTGCACAGCATGCTAGTTGTGCAGCTACAAGTTCTGCAAAGTCTGCAGGTTTAACCAGAGGTGACAGTATTTGACTGTTTGACAACAAATTTTAAATCCTAAGACCTAATTTTGTGATTGTACACAAATATGAATAACTGTATTCTATTTAGCAAGAAAGGAAACGGTTGAACTAAACTAAACATAAGTTAGTAAAGGGTCTAAAGGACAGTCCACACACAGACAATATTAGGAATAAGGTGTAGCTGTTCATGGAGCTTTGAAAGTTCTAATTCTGGGGGGACGAACATAAACTGAGGCCAAATGTTTATAAGTAACTGTGTAAAATGAGAAATGAAATCTCTCCTTCATAAAGATGAGAAGCGTTGGTGACGTGAGGAACTGAGGCCAAACTAACTGACATCAGCTGACTGTTAGTTCTGAAACATGTTCTGGGAGCCGCGTCGAACCGATGTTTGGCTTCTTTAACGCCTTGAACGCAGTAAAACAGTGGTCGTCTGTTGATGATCGGCCCCGGACACAGTTCATACACATATGTCTGCGGGTACAAACCACTGACTCACCTGGCTTCGATTTGTCCTGTGGACTAGTTTCAGGTCAAATGTTACCGAGCTCTGCTTGTTCTGACATGGCCTCTTTTATTTCCTGTTTTGCTCTCATGGACTCTGAAGAAGTTTGTTAATTGATTTAATAAAGTCACGGTTATGGGCTCAGAGTGACAGACGCTTCTTTCTTGAGAAAATCTATTTAAGACTTTAAAATACTGATGGTCGTTCTGCTCTTTTGGAGTCTTGAGAGCACAACATGTCAGCTAGTGCAGCTCTATGGGACAGATGAACACGTTAAAAGCAGCTTCTGGATTCAGTAATCAGCTGATTCGATTATGTGGAGACGTTTAGGAAAGTGAAATTAGTGTATTGACCATCACCTGTATGATGACTCAGTTCGACTCTGTGTAAAGTTTATTTTAGACCAATGACGCATAAACATCAGATCAGAAACAGATGATGTTGTGTGAAAGCTTAAGGTCCTTTTGTTAACACTTCCCTTTTATTTAATGCCACTATCAGCATTTAGGAAGGAAGGCATGTGAGGAAAATGCTACTTCAGTTTAACATGATGCACGAGCAGACGCCTTGCTTTTAAAAAGTGATCTGAGAACTGGAGATTTCACAGAGCAGTCAGATGAGGGGCTGTGGTGGGCTGCTGCTCGGACCAGTTCACGAGTAGAGTTCGAATGAAAGAACCTCTTCATCACCCAAATTCACCAAATCCATGAATAAAGACGAGTGAGCATTGAGCATCATCAGTGGTTCTGGACGGTTGTGCTCTGTTTGATGGAGTCACGCTTCACTAGACTCATAAGCGTCACTTGATTTTTCCAGTTAGTCTTTTTACACTTTGAAATGTTTGGAAGATGGAAGATGATCCTCAGAGTTCATGACTGTGCAGCATGGTTAAGAAGACCATAATGAAATAAGGATTTGAAGGAATAAACCCGAAATAACTGAGGTTCAACACTAACAACACCTTCAGAAATCAGGACTGATCTGAAAAACAACCTAAACAGCAACAACTGGAAAAAACTCTCAGCCAGATCCTTGTCTGTCTGCATTCCTTCCTTGTGCATTTTTGCATTTCTGTCTCTCTTGTTCATCTGGATCTAGATTTTTTTAAACTGATTTTTAACTTTACCAGTGTCTCGTTGTTTGAGTCTTATCCTGAATTAGGACATTTTCTTCTAATCATCACTATAACGTGTGCTGTACTTACAATGAAATACCAGTTTTTCTTCTTGTCACTAGGTCTCATTGGATAACGCTGTATAAACAAAGGTTGATCTTCAATATCAAGAGAACATTGTATTTTCTTTCCAGTTTACAGATCTAGGATCTTGTTTCAGGAACCAGAACACAAACTCTGCCCAACCCTTTTTCCTTTTCTGAAGGAGATCTTCAAAATGAAACCCTGTCTACCCTGATCTGACCTCATCTGCTCTGTTTTCAGTTTGTCTTCATCTTAACCTTCATCATTGAGTTGGTCTGAACTCTAACCCCATGTCATGTACAGGAGTGTGTGTGTTGAGCTTGTATACGACTTTTCCTCTGTTCGCTAAATACAATAATTACCTTAAATTGACCTTTTACTCTGTTTTCGGGAGTTAGGAGTGTGTTGAGTTGTGTGTTGGCACCGTTTCAATGACAGGATACACAGAGTACTATCAGAGGCCATTTTAGAAAGGACAAACAGAGTTTGGAAAGAATCTTATGCCAGTAGCCTTGATCAGGTTTATTAATGTCATAAAAGTTAATGTGACCTGCACGGTTATCAAGGTTTTCATAACTCTGGTGAAGACAATAGGTGGAAATGTCCTGGAGTCCACATTATATCTTAAATATAACTCACTATCACAGTAGATCCCCCGTGGGCCCTATTGTTTACTGCACATTAAAAGACATCTTGACATTCAATCATTCAATCGCTTCAATCGTAGCAGAAGGAACCAAGAATTCTTCTGACATAAAGGCATCAGCTGTGTGCATCACCTCAGTCAACCAACCAGCCTTCAAAGTGACTTTCCAGCATTCAGTTCCCTGCCTGGCCTGTTGTCTGCTGTGCGTTTTCCCCCCTTGGGCTCTGCTTTTTTGTCTGAAATGAATTTCATCCTACAAGGGCTAATAGTATAGTATAGTAATGTTGTCAGGTACATCCTGTTTTTCCCATTTACCATTAAAAACAGGATGTACCTACAGGACCCTGTTCTTGTGTGGTGGTTTTTTTACTGAAGTTATAAAGCTGCAAATGAATTCACCTTAAGTCTGAGTGTCGGGTTTGACGCTCTTTGACAGTACAGACTCCTGAATTGTATCAAATGTTCTCATCTCATCAGGGCTCTCAAAGTACTCAGGTGGTTTTAAAATGAGTTTGTAGGATCAAATGCAAACAGATATAATTTAAACTTCATAGCTGAAATAAGGTCATAAACAATCAGGTCTTGATTTTGTTCTGCTTGTACTCTCGGCTCCTTGTAGTTCGGTGTGTGAAGCAGAAAAGTAAAAATAAGGTGGGGGTACTAAAAAGGTCAAGTTCAGAAACCTGTCACCTTTAATGGCTGAAAGTGGCGTCTCATTACACTCTGAATATTATATTACACTCTGAATATTTGCTGGTGGCAGTTATTAGGTTACAAATGTGGTTTCATCTGTTGAAAACTGCTTCATATATATTGAATAGTTACAGTAAATATTACCCTAGAACGATTAGTCCAGTCTTTCCTCCCATCTTCCCACTCCACCTGCCTTTAGGTACCTGTAAGTATTTTATTTTGTGTCATATTTATACAGTGAAATTGCAACTGAACTGTACCAGCATTTTCAAATCATCATCTGCTTTGTGAAAACTTGAATTTAGACAAACACGAGTGCAGCTGTCATCTGACTGTTTGTGTGACTTCACGTGAATTGGGATGAATCTGGGATAAAAGTTCTGAAGATGTGCACACACACCCTCAGCGAGGGGTTGGGTCTGTGGTGTATAAACACAGGCAGCGTGCCTCGCTGCAGTTCATCCATCACTGTTCACAGCTGGACTGTAAAATACAACAGCACAGCATTCATATTTCAGGAGGCACAGACACAACTGGACACGTAGATTTTCTTCTGTCTTCAGGTGTCACTGAATTAGCAACCATGCAGATAAATAAATCCAGAGTAGCTGTTGGATTTATAGTGGCGGGAATCCTGATGGCGATTTTTGGAGCAAGTTTCATATTAGTGGGACAAGCTGTAATGAATGATCAAGTAATAAAGGTAAGTAACGCTAACAGTTGAATTATACTCATGAAAATCACATCTTGATCAGGATATTTATACTTATTTAATGTTTCATATCATTTTTCTCTGAATAATAAAGTCTAATATTTTTATTTACTTAAATGTTCTTTGCACAAGACAAAAAGGAGTAAACACATTTCTTTATGAGGACGAGTTTTTATGAACAGACTCTACTGGAGACGCATATTTGCATGTTCATCAGTCAGTGCACATCTCATTGCATTTAAAATAGCAACAGTAAATCAGCTTTCTCTGTTTCTTTACTGATTTAAATCATCATAAAATGTTATGTAACTTTAAAGCACCATAAAGCAGTATGTGGTAGTAGAGATAAAACTGTTCACCTATAGCAAAACTTCACAAATACTAGAACAGAAATGTAATTAGAGTACCAAAAGTATAAGTACTCATGCAGAATGAGCTATTTCAGAATAGCATACTGTATTTTACATGATGGATTATAATTATTTATTAATGTGTCAGTTTTAACAACTTAGTAAACATCTGATTTAATTATATATTGTTCTGTAATAATGCATCATAATTAATCTGTTAATTATTATTAATTATCTGAATCAGAAAAATCACATAATAAAGTGAAAAGCACAATATTACCACCAGAAATGTAGAAATACACAAAGTAGTACAAAGTAGTACTGACTAGAAATACTTACACTTTGTCACAGTACAGTATATGTATTATTCTCCAGTACTGACACATCAGCAAATATAGTACCGTAAACAGTTTTATACTTTATACTGTGTGGAGGTACTTTTATTTCTGTGCTGTAATCATATTTGGGTGATAATATTGTACTTTTACTTAATTAGAATCTCTACTTTATCTTCTATCTTCCACCACTGATGAGCAGTAGAAATACACAGGAGTCAAAGTATTTGCTTAAAAATACTTCATTATCAAATACACACCACTTAAAATTCTTTAGTCCCGTTAAGTAAAAAGTACTAAATCTAATTTTGAATTAATTGAATTAAGTACATTACTTCATAAAATCTACTTTATTACTTAACAACTGTGTAAAAACATCAGTTCTAAAAATATCTCACAACAGAGATAATCTTACTAAATTATAGTATTATATTCTAACTTCACTTTTACCACGTTGCTACTTTTACTGGAGTACCCCAAAGTATCCGAGTACTTCTTCCACTCCGAACTATAATTCCCAGAATCCTCGGCGCGTTGTGGGCGGAGCTGTGACTTTAAATGAGGCGACAATGGGCTCAGGTCAACATGATCGATCCGAGGGATCCGAGGGATCACAGGGATCCGAGGGATCACAGGGATCACAGGGATCTGGTCTCATCTGTCTCTGCAGACTGTGACTTGAAACGTGCGTGTTGAACGAGCACACGCGTCTGTGGACCGTGTCCGAGCCTCTGGACGTCAACAAGCTGCACCGGCCTGCGAACACACACACACACACACACACACACACACACACTCAGTGTCAATAAGAAGCGATGGCAATTAACAAATCCGCGCTCGGTGTGTCGGTGGTAGTCTTAGGAGTCCTGGCCGTGGTCCTTGGGGTGGTTCTGGTTTTCGTGGGACCAGTAGTTATCGACGATCAAGTAGTGAAGGTAAGCAGCGACGATCCGGACCTGGACCCGAACAGAGGGGCAGAATCTCAAGTTCTAGGATCATCTAAAGTGTATTTTAATACAAGAAGTCCACTAATACATGAATGTAGGTGTTTATTTAATATAAATATATGAAATCTAAGATTAAAGATCAGAAAGTTTGAATAACTTCATGTACTAACAGCTGGTTGGTTTGTTTTTATTAAGAATCTGCAAAAACTAACTAAAGCTGTGAAGTACAAGTACCATAAAATGGAAATACTTCCATCCGAGTATTTAAAACTTGTACTTGAGTCAGTGTCTAGTTCTTTACTGCCGAGCAGGTCAGAGACCAACAGGGATCTCAGCTCAGAACAAAGTCTGTTTCCTCCACGTTTGTTCACTTTTCTTTGTTTCATGTTGTAAATGCTGTGAACTCACATGTGGGACTTTGAATATATCTCTTTGTTGTGGTATGTATTTATTTTCTGTGCTGAACAGTCATTTGATCACATGAAAAATGATCAATTAGAATGAAGATAAGACCGTTCACCAGCTATTGTACAGTGCTTATGTCCAACAGTGCAGCTTTTAAACGGCAACAGATGTGATGAACCAGTTAGAAATGAAAGCATGTGAAGTGAAGTCAGCTTGTGCTGACTGCCACAGTACAAGGAGCAACTTTAAAATTAAAGGACACAGAGTCCATTTAAAATTTAAAGACTTGTATGATAAGATAACAGTCGACTGGTTAATACTAAAAATGAAGCCGTGTGGTGCCAACGCCGGCCTCTTTGTGGAAATACAGCAGAAATGTTGTCTGTAAATAGGATTTGTTAGTGTAAAAAAGACTTGTTGTTTTTACGTATAACTGAACACGTTTTGGGCAAAATGAGCCTTTTGACGACATGGCTCCTGGAAATTAGGTCAATTTATGAAAAGACTGATTCATATAATCGTTTGCACATAAATAATAAATATAATGGTTTTGTTTTGTTGTTATTCTTCTTCTTCTGTCAGAATACAGTCCTGGACCCGAAGAATGAGTTCTCCTACACCATGTGGAGGGACGTCCCTGTCCCCTTCTTCATGGCAGTTTATTTCTTCCACGTCGTCAACCCCAAGGAGATACTGAACGGAGAGAAGCCGATGGTGGAGCAGAGAGGACCTTATGTTTACAGGTACGCTGTCCCCGATGATGCTGAACGATGTGCTGAAACCTGCAAATGTGTTGTTGTCAAATAGAAATTAAAAAATAAATAAATGATTGTCCAGACTTCTTCTGCTGGTTAAGTGAAGCAGAGCTGTGTCTTTGTGTGGGAGCAGCCGTCTTCTTGTACGCTGCATGTGGGTCATTGTTCATGAACACAGCTGAACTTTCGACCAGTAACGTGGTGGGATGCAGCCCAAACACAGTTTCATAACCACATCATGTCTCTCACAACAGGGGAAGTGGAGAAGGTTTGGTACATTTAGTATTTGTAACTCACCGTTACGTTACTCACTCGTGTCCTTCAGCATGTGTTGAACGTATATGATGGTTTCCACTTTCTGCTGTCAGACTTCATCCTGCTGCAGATTAATTTAGAGCCAAGTTCATTTCCAGTGCTCAGGGGGAGAAATGCTCCACATAATGTCTGAACAAACAACTTCTGGAAGTCTGATATTACTTATAGGTTGCAGCCTCTTCAAAGCCAGAAACTCTAAAGAGACAAACAACAGATATTTAAATATGAATTTATTGAAACCCGTTGTGTAATTTATGATATAATATAATATAATATAATATCAAACGGATCATTTTAAATTATGCTGGCATCTAGTTCTGCAATGAGACATAACCAGTGATGATGATGATGTATGGCAAGTTGCCTTTATGTTCTTTCCATGCATTTGTAATTGTCAGTATTCAGATTGTACTCAATACTTGAGTACATTTACTTTACATAACATGAGAGGGTCCAAGGCTGGTTATCAGCGTTCAGACCTGCAGCCTCGTCCTACAACCACATCACAGCTGTGCTGATATTCAGTACAGAACATCTGCTCGTTCTTACTTTACACGTTACACTAAGACGTGGCTGCTACGTTTGTGTAGTTTTGTTATATAAGTCCATATTTTAGCAGAGTTTGTACTTGGAAAGCCTCTTGTCCAATCAAAGTAGTTGGATGGAACTAATTGTTGAAAATTATGATATATATATTATAAATATCAGTGATCAAATGATTGTTCTCATATTTTATACTTTTGTCCAATCAAGTTTAATTTAAAGAGCCCACTAAGTCACACGTTTGCCTCGGTGGGTTTTAAAGCCGGCAAGTTTAAGTTGAAGGTTTAAGGAGAACAGATGGGAACTGAGAAGCATTTCCACAGGGAGCCAGTGTATAGAAGCTGAGAGCGGTGACATGTGGTTTCTGGATTTAGCTAAAGTTCTAGCTGAATTATTAAAACCACCAAGCATCAGTTAAAAAACAGGTTGACAAAATAAAATGGTCTGAAACTTGTGTGATACAAACTATGGCTGGATCATATTGATCCATTCCAATCATTGTAGTTTCCCAGTAATTAATTTAATCTGAATTAGCCGTCATTTGATCTAATCTAGCTTCGTACTCCTTATCACATTAGTAGGATTCTGTGGTCGAAGTAGACCTTGGACCCAAGTGTGAAGGTGTGTGTATGGAAATACATTATCTTTGCTAGATAATGTTGTATTCACAGATTCACTACAAACAGCCTGGAGCTTTCTGTCTTATCTTTGAATCATTTAAAGCACTTCAAAGGCACAGTGTATATATATATATATATATATATATATATATATATATATATATATATACTATACTATACTATATATATATACATACATACATACATACATACATACATACATACATACATACATACATACATACATACATACATGCACATGCACATGCACATGCACAAAACTGTCTTTTTAACAACAACCTTTTTCTTTCTTGTTCACCTGTTCAGCCGTAGGTGAATAACGATGAGTAAACAAGTTTAAATGCACTTTTATTTCGTTTTCAGAAAAACCATTCAGAAGGACAACATCACGTTTCATCCCAACAACACCGTGTCCTACAGAGAATACAGGAGTTACTTCTTCGAGCCTTCCATGTCTGTAGGGAACGAGTCTGATGTTGTCACGATCCCCAACATGTTGGTGCTGGTACGATTATTTCCCTTCACTAAACTTTCTTTGGTGAATTCAGTCGCCTGCATCCTCACTCCCGTCTGTGTTTTCAGGGCGCATCAATAATGATGGAGAACCTGCCCCGTGGGCTGCGTGTCCTGCTCAGCGCCACCTTCAAGGCGTTCAACGAGGAAGCGTTTCTGACCAAGCCAGTGGGGGAGCTGATGTGGGGTTACGACAGTAAACTAGTCGACTTCCTTAATAAGTATCTGCCGGGAATGCTGCCCACATCAGGAAAGTTTGGCCTCTTTGCTGAAGTGAGTGTTGATTTATTTTGCAGGTTTTTAATCACCATGTGTGAAAACAGCAGGTTTTTGACTGGAGAATTCACAGCATGCGAGCTGGTGTTAACTATCAGCTTCACTAAGTCCAAGTCCAGGAAGTATGTGAAATATTTACCCAGCATCCTGGTTTTTCTGGTGGCGCCACATTTCTGTCTTTGAGAAAAACACATGCATTATTTCTAATCCTGCAACTGACTCTGTTTTAATTAGTTGTATCAGAAATGAATTGATCGTGGTGTTCATGCGTTGTCTTTATGTAGTTCAACAACTCCAACACTGGCCTCTTCACCATCTTCACGGGAAAAGACGACATCAGGAAAGTTCATAGAGTCGATTCCTGGAACGGCCTGACCACAGTGAGACCTCAACCCTGCACGTTCAGGTGTTTCTCTCTTTTGTTCCACGTGTTCTTCATCTGTTTTCTGACTGTCCTTTCTGGTAACAGCTGAGTTACTGGCGCACTCCTCAGTGCAACATGATCAATGGAACAGCTGGACAGTTGTGGCCTCCCTTCATGACAAAAGAGAGCACTTTACCTTTCTACAGCCCCGACGCCTGCAGGTAGGACGCCAGTTGTGCTTCTCCGTTTGTTTCTCTCTCTGTTCTTCGACTTACACTTTTGTTTTTCAGATCTTTAGAGCTTCTTTATCAGCGTCAAGGCTACTTTAAGGGTGTTCCTCTCTATCGATTTAATGCACCCAAAACCCTGTTTGCCAACGGGACCGAGTACCCGCCCAATGAAGGTTTCTGTCCCTGTCGACAGTCTGGTCTTCTGAATGTCAGCAGCTGTCGCCACAGTGAGTATATGTGACAAGATCACCTTATCTAGTGTCTTAGGAGTAAATCAAATGACTACATTTTAGGTAACGTGCAGCCTGCTACTGTACATAACAATTACCCAGTAAGTCGTAGTTATTACGTCGTTGGCTCACTCTGTAGCTTTTGATATTACTACACAACATGCAATGGGGCTAATCTGACATATAAATCAGTGTGTGCTGAGACATTTGTATTTATCACCTTGACTTGAACTGTTTCTGTGCAGAAGAGATTTATATCCACAGTCTGAGTAACTGTGTCTTCTACAGACTCTCCGGTCTTCATCTCTCAGCCTCACTTCTTTAACGCTGATCCTGTGCTGCTGGACTATGTTCTGGGCCTTCACCCCAGTGAGGAAGAGCATGAGACCTTCATAGAGATTCACCCAGTGAGTACACACACAGTCTCATGTGACAATAGAGTGAAACACAAAGTGGAGTGAGGATTAATAACAACATGGATTTAAATCAAATCCTTTACATATGATTGTGTTGCTAAAATGTCTTTCTTCATGTACTGATACGACTCTGGGGAACACGCCGGGGGGCAGTCCTGAAGTGGACCGGTCTGATCTGTACAGACTGAAAGCCCAATGACAGCTGACATCAGATTCAACACCCACACAACTCTTAACCTGATCAGCAGTTTAACTAACGGATGGATTGTTTCAGATCACAGAATCTGTAATCAGGACAAAACGTTCACATTTGAACGGATGGATCTTGACGCCTGGTGAAACCAGACAGTTTAGCTGCAGCTGTTGTCTTGTTGAGGCCTGATGTGGTTCTCCTCATCAGAGGTGGACTGTTTTATAGATCATGTACTTTCAGCCGTGTCATGAGTCACATTTGTCTCTTTCTAAGCACAGACAGAAAAATCTCCAGTTGAGTTTGACTGAAAGGCCAAATCCCCACCTGATAGTTTACGTTAGCTCGTTGTTAAAGTCCAGTCCAACAGTCCTGCAATAAATCCACATCCACGAAGGTGACAATGTTCAGTTTTTGTCCAAACTCTTTCAGAGAGATGTTGATTCAGCTTTATAGACACTTGGCAACTGCGGTTTGCAACGCTGTTGACTTACAGTGGGTTATATGAAGGTAGTGTTTCTTCATATTCACTCTACTATTACTTATATAAATGCGATGGACAGAATATTTGAATTATTTCTCAGTATTAGATTGTTGTAGCACAACTTACAAACAGATTAATAAAGAAGTAGATGCATTATTTATCTACGTATCTGGTGAGGCAGGTTTTTGTAGAGTATACAATGTGTTATCATCATATAATCTTCCAATTATGATATAGTTAAAAAGAGAGATAATCAGTCATTTTATCTGTTGGCGCAGACCTTCTGATGATGATGACACAGATAAACTGAGACAGGTTTGAAGTTAATGTTTGTATTTTTTCACGGTAAAGTCAGGAGGTGTCCTGGGAAACATCACATTGAACCCGTTGATATCTGATTTTATTGCTGTTCAATCACAGTAAACATGTTTAACTGTAAATGTGAGTCACTGATACGTTTGATAACTCTGCCATGAATCATCTCATTAAACAGTAATAGTAACTCCACCAGTGTAAACCTCATCAGCTGTGTGTTATGTTGGCTGTAATCTACATCGTGATAAGGTAATTTGAAATTGGGCTATTTCTGCATAATTGCAGTTGTCAGTGAGACAAGGGTTGTTAGAAACGTTCTATGGTTCCAATAAAAATAAATTGGGCTCGATAACAAAATAGTTTTTTAGCTCATAAAATGTTTCAGAGTGGATGAGAGGACAGCGTTCAGTGAAATGCAGCAACTCTGTCCAGATATCAGGTTAATATTTAAATTAAAAATGAGTTTATCTCAAATGGGAGAAAGAGAAACGTGCACCTATTCGGATGGACTCCTTAAGTAGTTCACGAGGTGGGAACAGAACAGTCAGTTGTAGTTGTAGCCACCATCACGGGAGATTCTGCTGGTGTGTGTCCGTGCACTGGGCCACATCTGGTTTCAGGATTCACATTTTCCCTTTTAAACTTTCATCTTACAGTATCATACTATTAATTTAAGCTTGAAAACTTCTGTAGTTTAGAATCAACACCTTCAGTATTTGAATCAAGTGCACTGCAGAAGTCTGCAGCTCCAGTCTGCATTTAGGTATAAATGGGCGACTCTAAACTTCCCATAGTTGTGAATTCTCCACAGAACTGTTAAAGATACATGAAGGAATGTAGGAAGAAAGACACATGGAGCAAATATGAATAAATAATTACTACAAAACATCCTCATCGTAACCTGGGGTGGGCGACAGAATAATTAATTTAGAAACCGTAGACTTACACTCTGTGTGTTGACTGACATGGACAGAGGAAAAATGCGTCAAACATATTCAAACATACAGACCAACAAAATAAAACCTCATCTGAGTTCGATTGAGGTCAAATCTTTTGTTTTGCAGTTAATTTACTGATATTTAACTTGTTGACACACATTATACCTCACACAGTAGTAATGATCGTCACAAATAAAAACAAATCAACCGGCCAGGTTTCTATAAATAAGGTGTGAGAATCTTTCTTTATATAACTGTTCTGGAGTTTGGGGACATCTCATTACTTTCCAAGGTAAAAGAATAAAAGGTTCATTTCCATCTCTTTCTCCTGCCGGAGGTTTCTAGTACTGATGTTTATGAGGGAGAAACATTAGGACGTGAACGAGCCACAGGAGAACAGTAAAGGAAGTGTGTGTTCCTTTTATACCAAGAGCTTTTCACACAGTAGGAAATAATAACTTTAAATGGATTTAGTTTTTTACTGTGTGAATCTAAGTTTGGGAAAGTGTGCCAGCTACAAAAACACATCCTGGTGATGACCCCTAGGGTCTGACCCGAAGGTCGGGGCTGGTTCGCATCCTAATTCTGTTGGAAACACTTCAGTTTCATTATTATAATGTTTTGCCACCGGACAAACTGTAGTTCTTCGGCCAAATGGAGTTATTTTAGTTTATATTGTTTGAAAAAAAAAGGAATACAAACTCTTATTCTTTTAGGAATTTAAGTTTATTTTAAACTCCATCTCTGGGTCGACATATACAGGCAAACATTTGAACTCATTTTTCAGATTTCTGTCTTTTGTTTACTCTGAATTTTTTATGCCAGTAACAAATTTTTATTATTTTTTTATATGGAAACATAGATATTTTCCATAGTTGACAGGGAATTCAGTTGTTCCAGTTACATTTCTCCAGTTGAGGTGTGATGGTCACTAATCTAAACCTCTCCTTGCAGCTAACAGGCGTGCCTCTAAATGTGGCTGTCCGCCTGCAGCTCAACCTCTATTTGAAGAAAGTGGATGGAATTGGGTAAGTGTCGTTACCATGTGTCGTTTAAAGCTTGTATACATCATTCATTCTAAAGGCTCGTGGGTTATTGTATGTAATGTAACCTGAGTCCTGTGCTTGCAGAGAAACTGGCAGCATTTCTGAGGTGGTGATGCCCATGATCTGGTTTCAGGAGGTAAGTAGTTAGAATTCCTACTGGAAACGGAGTCCAAACGATCATAAGATACGTTACACACTCACTCGTGCTTTTTCTTTTTCCTTCAGACCGGGTATATAGATGGACCCGTCCTCTCCACATTCCGCAACAACCTGGTTGTTCTACCCGCTGTGATGGAGTATGCACAGTACGGCTTCATAGGTATCGGCCTGGTGGTATTATTAATCGGCGTCCTGCTGCTTTACAAAGCAAAGGTAAAACTTTTTAATCAAGCTAGTGTTTGTGCAACCTTTTCACTTTTTTATCTGCATGTAGCATGCTGCAAAGTCATGCATGTTCTCCTGCAAAAAGAAGTGGAAAAAGTATGTATGTGTATGTATGTGAAAAATATGACCCATCACAAGAGAAGTAGTAGCAGTTGTAGCCAGCAAATATGTGTTATTAAAAAGCCAAATGTACCCAGGTTTTTAAAACCTGGCTACCTGTTTCATATGTTTAAACTTTAAGCCTTCAGAATTTATTTTATTAACAACACATCAGCATTTATTTGGTCATATTTTTCAGACATTTCCATCTGTAAAAAGTCACCAGTAACTATTTGTCCTCTTTTAACTTATTCTACGTGGACGTTGACAAGTAACCAGTGATTCAAAAGAACATAATAATAATAATATTATTATAAGTGATACTTTATTAATCCCCTTTGGGAAATTCTTGTGGACAGGCAGCTCACGTAAAGCACCAAGGGTTTGGTTCCTGTGCTCAGTAAAGCTCCAGCACTGGAGTCCGTCTGTCTACAAGTTAAACTCTTTACCGCCCCTCCAGCCCGGATGCTGTGCTTTTTATGCTTATTTATCTTCACACCGATGGTAACATGTTAAGTCTTATCAGCTGTAGCAGTTTGCTGTGTCACAGCTGTGCTTATCAGCAAGGACATGGTAAGTCATGTTGTGTCATCTGGGATCATTAAGGTTGTTTTCAGTAAGTCAGCGAACCAGAGCAGCACTACTGTACAGAACGTATGAAGATGTGGCTTCCACATTCAGATTCAACAGTTTTATTGTGAAATCAGACGCGTGTATACGAATGGACGGCATCACTGTAGTTTGTTGAATCATTCTGCAGAAACAATGAATGCTCCTCTAAATCTAAGTCTGTCTGGGAAATGTTCAAAGTTACAGAGGATACAGCAGATTACAGTGGATCAGTATTTATTCTAGCTCCTGGCGCTAAGGAGAGACATCTGGAGAAAAGTCTTAGTACATTAAATAGTCGCCTCAGGGTCTAATGAGGAATTTCTTAATTGTACTAGATGCTATCTTCCTCTCAGGGCGGAAGGAAAAAGATGAGTTTGATATAAAGCTCTGATTTATAAAAACAAGTCTACAAAATGTAATTTCCTTTTTCCGCTCTGTCTCTACTGGGATCCCCAGACCAACAAGAAATAATGTGTTTAATTAGTGAGGTTTCGTGGTGCTGGCTGGTGGATTTCTTTTATCCTTCAGCAGAACCAGGCTAGCTGCTGGTAGGAACGTATTGTTATGAGAGTGGCTCAGTCTCCATGTTCAACCTGAAAGACACGTGTGCATTTCCCCAAACTCTAACATATTCCTTTGTGTGTGTGTTTCTGAGCGAGACAGATCTGTTGTTAATCACATAAGTCGATGTGCTTTAACGAGATAAATGAATGCGGATCCTGATGTTTTATGTCTGTTTGCAGAGAACTCGTACAAACGCCACAGTGGTGCTGGAGAACCCCGGGGTGTGTAAAGCATAAAAAATAAAAAACATGGTTTCAATCATTTCAAATCAAACAAGGTTCACTTACGATCTCTCACAGCTGATTTTTGTTTTGTGTCATAGCAGGTTATCATTTATTTTTACCTTGAGTCTGATTTTTCCTGATTGATTTAGGAACGTCAGTGGTAGGTGGATGTGATGGGCGTTAGCTTTTTATTTTCTCATTTAGTTATTTTATCTCCTGTTTTCGTGGGGATCACCTTACCTCAATTTGTGGCACCACATGTAAATGATATATTTTAGTTCAGATGCACATTAGCTGTGTTAACATCATTGCAGAGGGGTTTCCTAAACACCAGTCATCCTTTTAAGTTAATAAACTTACATTAGCAAACCTTAACATGCTATTGGACGACAGTACTGTTTGCTGATGATAAACCTCTGAACATTGATGGAAATATCCCTTTAAAAAACAGCTGTTTCCAGCTACATGAGCCTATTCTAATATGAACTATGTCCACACTGAATTTCATTTCATATCAATTTGATTTTATAAAATCATTTTGCAAAACCATGGTCAGTTCTATGTGACACCAAACGTATGACTGGTTGTATATGGTCACACTTTCTAAAGAGCAGCTGATATAAAACCTTAAAAGCTGGGGTTGTAAAACGATGGTCGGGTGTCCATGAATGATTAGTCTGATTTAAACAAATCAAGTGGAAATCCTCTAGTTTATCTTTTTAGTTTCCTCTCAGCGTTGCATAATTTTAGAAAGAGAGGAGATAAAACACCTGATGTCGAAGTCGACACTAGCCGCGGTTTAACCTTTGTGATATGACAGGGAAGGCATGCCACACGTCTGACTGACTGATAAACTTCACATGCATGCTTTGTCAGATCACCACCCAAACTAATGTTTGTCTTTATACCCGTCAGTCTTATAATGCAGCTTTCAGAGCCAGTGTTGTAGTCCATCAGTCCATCAAACAAACCCAAGGCCTTCACAATAAAAAGACACTGAAATAACCAATCACCTGCTCTCCCTAATTAACTGCATGTCCAGATCAATTACCATCAGATGCGACTGATTACTGATTACTGATACCTCTGCACGTCCACAAAATCAAACCCGATGCTGCTGGTTTCACAATCATAACCACTCAGATCAGCCCAGCAGCTGATTGTCTTTGTGTTTTGGCCGATGTGTAAGAACTTTGGTCGTGTTTTAGGCCTCCGACAAAGAGCCGGTAAATGCCTCACATGACCATGAAACAAAGGGGAAATATGAAATTAATAAGTCAGGTGGGTGCGCACACAAAGGCATACACTTGTGTAAATGGATTATTTTGTTTGGGGTGTGTGTGTGTGTGTGTGTGTGTGTGTGTGTGTGTGTGTGTGTGTTTTGTTTTTGTATCTTCATTTAATTACAATTCAAGGTTAGGATTTGATGTGACTTCTGTTGAAGTGCAGTGATGTGTATTCAATCAAGAAGCAAGAAATCTGACAAACATCTGGAATAGTAATGACTAAAGTACACCGCTCGTCCAAAAAGAAGCCACACACTCTATTTCCATGGACCACCTTTTACCTTTGATTACAGCATATAAAATATAATGTATTTATTTGAAAACTTTATTTAATCAGCTCTGTGGAGACGGGTTAAAGCCTGAGTGATGGTGACACCTGAACCATATAACACGGTCATTTCCATAAAAATTAACGTTAAAGTGTTGATCCAGGAAAATACTTACAAAGTATCTGTAATCAAATATTTCTGGGATCATTCAAACAGAATATTCAGATTCATTTGTAATAAATTATTCTTATTTGACCTTTGAATAAGGAAAAAAACTGCAGCGTTCCCTTTTCTGTTGTTACTTTTGTCATTCATTGAATTTTTAAAAAGGCGTTCATATCAATGTAAATACAGTATCTCTAGAGCTGCTCTTTTGTGTTTAGTGTTCAGATTAGTGAAATACAGTATGTTAATGTGTGTCGGTGAAGATTCTGTCATCCCGGTGAGCTGATCTAGAAGGTGAGTGTGACAACAAATCTTTCTCTGACTGAAGAAGCTACTTGGATGAGAAGTGAAATGTTTCAACCTATCGAGAAGGAATTCCAGTTAGCATGACTTCTCTTCAACACATGTTGTTGTTATTATTATGCATGTTATTTGTGCATGTTATATGCATATCAGATGCATGAACATCTCTGTGTGCATGTGATAATGTACAAATAGATGTTAATAAATGTAACTACTGTATTGTATTGTATTGTATTGTATTGTTCTGCACTGTGACACTACTGACTACTGAAGAAGTGCCAGATTAAGGATACAGGATTTGAAATATTTGTAAAGTCATGATCTTGTGAACGCTTTGTAACGACCTTTTTTTTCTGTCCCAGACACACAAAAATAAATCTGAAGGTGCTGCATCAGCTGCCCATGTGAGTACCTCGGCTGGAGAGAATGACCCTCTACTGCAAGATGAAATGGACTGAAACACACATATTCATAAATAGACCGTTGGGAGTTGTGGACGCACCGACTGCAACGTAATTCCTGTATCATGAACTGACAAAGTTGTCACAAGCTCTGCAACGAAACTTGTGCACATGAGAATCTCAGGTTCACTTAATTAAACGTGTTTATATCTGTAGCTCGAACCTACTTTTTGTATACAGAACTGCTAAAAAACTGTATGTTATAAACATGTGGTCAGTGTTCAGTGATTATCAGTGTTGATCTGAACATTTACAGCAGTAGACAGTCGGCTGTTTTTAAATGTTTCTGTTGTAACAGAACAGGAGCTAACAGACGGACTAAAGACTGCCAGATGTTTCACAATCTGCCTACTTGTCTAACTTCACGTGGATCACAAAGAGGACACTAAATTTGTTGACGTTCAGTCCGACTATCAAACACTCCTGACATTCAGTGAGTCAAGCAGAGTGAACACGCTAATTTTTGTATTCTAATGTCTTCTTCAAAGGTGTGACTGTGTTTCTTGGATTTAAATGATGTCATTTGGTGTCAAACACCTCTTTATTATAGGTGAATTACAAGAAACTTGGAGGTGATAAAATCCTGTTGGAAACTCTAATCAGTGTATGAGCTTATTGTGATGCTCTGTTGCCAAAAAGTGTTTTTTTGAAAGTATGATGATGTGCAAATTGAAAATGCCAAATGATTATAAGGGATCAATAAATACCTGTAGTTTAGACTTGTGTGCTGTGTCGATCATTTACACTATAACAGATTACAGACAGAGCTGCTAGCATGGCTGTAGAGTTTAGTCTTGTTCGGTGACAGTCCTACTCTCTACCCCAGCAGAGGGGGTCCAGCTGACTGTCACTAGTCCTGTGGCTTTCGTGACAGTAAAAGCTACAACAACAAACCAGTTATTTAGTTCCAGCAGCTCCTGGAGCAACACCATCTGTGGGTTTTCCAGTTTTCAAAACAAACAGATCCATGTTTTTCTGCAGTTTCTATTCTAATATAACAGGATCGTGCTAATTCAAGTGAGACCCCACCTTGTCCACACATTCTCCTCCTGTCTGTCTCCCATGTTGGAAATGTTGTGTATGAGCTCACAGACTGTGGTGTCCATTTGATTTGAAAGCAGAGGAATTTGACCTTTTTATCTGTACTGCTGCCTTTATCTTTGGTGATAATGATTTTCCAGGTCTTCTCACTGAAATGCAGCAGGGCTGTAAGTCAAAGTCTGGAAAAACCTCTTCCTGTTGGCATAAATGTGTTATTTATTTTATATTCAGGCAGCAAATCGAAGCAGTAAACCATAAGAAGTGGGATTATTTGCTATTCACTTATCAAACCAATTTGTTTCCCTAGAATTTATTTAATACAATGTGTTCTGATATTTTTTATGTTAAGTTGCTGTATTATTAGATTATTGAACAAATTAGGTGGAGCCAGTTTGTGGTACTGTTAGTGTGTTTGTGGTACTGACAAGTACTGTACAAGTCTTCCTTCCCAGGTGTGATTTTCAAACACTAACTAGTTCTAAATGTCAATGAAAGAAACCACTGGTGTGCTGAGCAACACATCATAGTGTGTCAATCAAGCAAAAAACAACAACAGAAAAACCTAAAAAAACAGCTGGATGGATGCTACTACAGAAACAGTAAATTAAAAAAAAGCCTTTTTTTATCTTTGTTTCTGTGAACTGGTTCTTTAGGAACAGTTATAGAACTGCTATTTTCCAGGTTTTTATGTCAAACAGAAAAAGTATTGTGAAAATATTGTCATGAAATGGTTTTAAACGATGAATTATAATGTACAAAACCTTAGGAGGAAACTTGGTGATGACTTGGTATCTTGGTGTCAGAACGTAATAGCTGCATTCAGTCAAATATATTAGTAAAAATCCTAATAAATCCTCATGTTTTAATCACAAATGTGAGGTAGCAGTGGGTCAAGAAGCTTTGTATTTGTTTGAGAAGAGCCCTCGTCTGCGTGACCCTTGCATCCAAGATTACTTACAATGACAGCCATGAATAGCTGCTGGGCACAAAGTCACATAAATAGAAAATATTGTGGATTGTAAAAGTCAGAGTGGTTAAACAATACACTACACTGCACCTCCTTCTTACATGGTCCCGTGTATTCTGCACAAAATGTTCCAGATTTTTATCACATGGTTTATTTTTGTTACAAACCATCAAATCATGGAGTCAAATCAGTCATAGGGAAATATGGTAGACCAGTGTTTATGGACTGAATAATCTGATCATCTCAAACATCTCTGCTGTCGCTGTTACTTTAAACATGTTCATTTTAACGCACACTAACACATAAAGCCAGGATTAATCTATAGCACGAACTAACAACTGTAACAGCACAAACAGTAGTAAATGAATCTATAAATGACAAAGACGTCTTTGCACCACAACATCAAAATATTTAGTCCTCAGAGAGTGTGTGTGTGCTCGACAGGCGTCACACAGGTAAAACAGTCCAGTACACAGTGAGCTTTCATTCCTTGAGTCCTTTTGTGCAGCTGTTGTGTACGAGGGTAAAATGGCATCATTACTCACCAGTGACGTAGCACTTCCCCAAATCCTGAAGCTCCTCGTGTTTACTTATCCTCCACCTCGCTGGTCCATCTTTCTGTACGTGTCTCTACATTTAGCTGGCCTGTGACCTGCACGCTGCACTGAAGTCTGCTCCACACATTGTCAAAACAAGGGGCTAATTCTGTCCAACAGGTGCTAGCTGGACACACGCGCTCTCTGAAACTGTCTGCACAATTTCCACACAACACAAACACAGCGTCACAAACTTAACTTGACATGACACTGTTGCCAAGGGACGAGGAGGGTCACACTTTCCAAAACCAGCCCAAGAATGCTGGGGTCAGGTGTCCGTGCTGCCCTCACGCTGAGTGACGAAACAAGCCAGAGCGAGGACTACTGCAGTGCTGCTACTGTTGATATCAGGCCTCCTCATGTCTGTGCTGTTGACAATTCGGGATATTACTGTGTGTTTGTGAGAGATTTCCGCAGCCTTTGGTGTGCTGGTCATCCCCGAGGCAAGGTGGTTGGAACAAAACATCATTTGACCTGAACAAAAGAACTGTAGATTTCTTTCCCTTGCTAGTTTTAGGCTTGAGCCACATACTGACACTTTGTTTCCACATCACGCTTGACAGCGTTTGATCTACTGTTGGGGGCTGTTTGGGCTTTTGCTCTCTGAGCCTAAGCCGTTGGATGTGACCTCCGCATGAGGCTGGCTGTGAGCGGCACAGGATGGCAGCTCTGCCCTCTTTTGCTCTGTTTCTCCTGGATGGACAGCAGTGGGAACCACGGTCTCCATCCGACTGGCTCGGTATGTGCTCACCTAAAAAACAGAGAGTCATTCAATAATCCTTGTATTCTAACCTTGTTTCTTAATGTTCTGTCTGGACCAGCTCTCAGCCTCATAACGTTATGATGTGATATGATGAAACATCAGGATTGTTATTTAAACCTGTTTAGTTGCTCGTGTTGACCAAGAAGAGAGGTTCAATTTATGGGATAATGATTCTGATTCCCACACATTATGTATCACTTTAACCTTACAAAGGAAAAGCCTATAGAAGGATGACAGACCAATGTGTCCTGGGAAATCCAGAGGAATTTCTAATGTTAGCCTAGCCTGTGATGTCATCCATCACTGGCTGTCATACACACAGTAGAAACTGACTGGATGTGCTCTTGTGAACTGACCTTTGTGTATTAAGTTTTTATCTTTATTGTATGAGGAATATAGATTGTAAAAAAAATTCTTTCAACTACAGGTCCACATTGCATTATCTAATTGGATAGACAGAGTCTGTTCAGTTGAGGACTTCAGCAAGTAGAAAAGTTCTCTTTCTCCTATTAATCCACTCAATCTCCACTTTTCCCACACACCTGTGTCTGCAGGTAGCGCGGTGATTTGAGCTCTAGCTCCTCCTTAGCGACAGTGGGAGCACAGCAACAAAACACCTGCTGGAAACCTGCTCTGAACCTGCCGAGCAGAAGACAAATATTTCATAACAGGATGGATTAAACGAGCAGAAAGGATTATAGATAAAAATACAGTATCACTACTGCATGAGCAAATCACTCAGTCACACAAATGCCAATCAGACAGATAGGAAAATAAGTTAAACTTCATACTTGCTGTTGAGGCAGTAGTAGATAATTGGGTTGTACATGGTGGAGCTCATGGCCAACCACATGACGGCCAGGTAGACCTGCTGGATGTAGCGCTGTTCAAACAAATCGGGGAAGAACTGGTGCAGTAAGAAGTAAATGTGATAGGGCAGCCAACAGACGGCGAACGTGCACACCACCACGATCATCATCTTCACCACCTGCTCAGTCAAACACAGAGGCAGTGGGTTTAAAATAAATCATCTTTTACATTTAGTTGTTTTCACGGATTTGGGGATTTAAAAACCATTACATTAAATGACAGGCTACAGCAAGTGGCGGCAGCGTGTGGGTATCACCTTGCGTTTGGCAAAAAGCTGTTCCTTGTAGTGTTCAGATGTGTCTCCGGGAATCTCACTCGCCCAGAGGGTGAAACCCACAGTTGTGTATGCGCATCCCATGATGCAAAGGGGCAAGAAGTAGATCAACAGAGTCACGCACACATAGTATCTGCAATGAAAGTTAGAAAAGATAAAATCAGGCAAAACTTGTAATTTGTCCAATACTTGTGTTTTTAACTATTTACCTGTAAAACCAACTATCCTCCCATCTGTCCCAGCTAATTCGTGTTTAGAGTTAATTAGCAAATGTTAGAATCCTATGTTGGAACTATATATCTGGAGTATTTAAGTGATTAAATACTACTAAATGTAATGATGCAGTCTTATTTCTTTCCCTGCAAAAAGGAATCAGGTCCATTAAATGAAATATGCTTTGAGAAGGTGAGTTACGGAGGCGGCCATGGGTGATAATAAGACAAGATAATTTTAGAAGCTAATTTCTCAAATCCACTTTTCCTCTCTTAGCTCCGTGGATATTTCCTGAAGAAATCGACTAGACATGAGGACGATCCTCTTCAGAGATTCATCACTGGAGCAGGAGTTATTTTAGCTACCTGGTCTATTGTCTCATATTAATCCCTCAAAGGACGAGTTATTGCACTGGTTCAGCCAGACTGCAGTGTCTGTGAAGTAGCAGGTATCATGTTGGTGGTCACATCTGATGTACTGGACATTCATTTCCTAACATAACTTCCTTTTTAGGGGTTTCACCCCAAGTGCAATAAATGATCGTGGAGAGAGGTTAAAGGCAGGGCGAATAGCAAGTTAACGACTAACTGAGTGGTAAAGTGATTTATTTAATTGTATTTACTTATTTATTATTCTGTCTATAATCTAATTCTGCTTTACTCACATCTTCTTGAAGTCCACAGTAGAGTATTCAGGCCAGTCTATGTAGCAGACAGTGCGTCCAGGCAGCACGGCAGTGGATGAGTAGTAGTACTGAGGGAAGGCTAGAAGCAGAGCCAGCATCCAGATCACACCGATCATGACACAGGTCTCTGTAGAAGACAACCTCTGCTGCAGCGGGTGGATGATAGCCATATATCTACCAAACACACACATATTTTATCTTGCAGTTTGTGCAGACATTCACGGTGCAGATCTCCATTCTGTCAATATTCAAATGTGACAGTAGCTTGAGGCTACAGAGGAACCTGGACTCCAGCATACATCAAGTGTATGATGTGTGGAAATAAGTCTTAGCCTTTTGGTGTTACCCTTGATATCTTGCAGAATTGTAGGACATTGAGTCTCTTATTTTGTCAACTAAACAAAACTAAACTAAACTAAGAGCCTCCAGTGAATCCATGAATGACATGAAATATTGGTGCAATATAGTTTCTGGTAATTTACTGAGAACACTCCAGCTGGTGAACATGGAAGCTGTCCCACTTACATTTGATTTCCTGAGGTTTCTAATGACTTTAGGAGCTGTCTCTATCTACTTCCTGCCATTTGGTGAGCTTGTATTTTCTGATCTTTCATCTGTTATTAGCAGATATGTGACTGAAACACACAGGCACCTGCAAAACTATTAACACAATAACACAGTAGATGATGGTGAACATGGTTTAACCTAATAAACGTTAGCATGTAACTATACTTACTGATAGATAAGCATTTCTCTCAAAGCACCACTGTGCCTCAGTGCAGCCTCACAGAGCTGTAGTCTTATTTCTTGTTTATAACATTTGTTTATAACAGCTGTGAAAAAAAAAGCTGTTATATTGAATAAGGGTTCCTCTGCGATGCACCAGTAGTGGAAGAGATCCATGCTATAGTGGCAACATAGCCTTGAGGCATGCATTCTCATTTTGATTGCAGCCCTGTGGTGGACAGTCAAATGTTCTGGGCTTTTGGAATATAAGAGGCTGCTTCTATATATATACTAATCTAGAGACATATAGTCCCACAGTGCCGTCCCTGCAGAAAACAAATACACACCTGTCAGAAGCAATTGCTGCCATGGAGTAAATGCTGGCAAATATGGCTGCAATAGGGAAGAAGTTGTGGAAGCGACAGTAAGCCAGGCCAAAATACCACTCATTGTGAACAGCGTAGACAAAGTTGATCACTGTGTTGAATGCTGACATGGCAGCTTCTGCAAAGGCCAGGTTCACCTGCAGAAAAATGACAGATTGAAAGAATTAACTCCTGATAAGACTCTTGATATCATTCCCACAGAAATGTAGCTGTGAAATCTTGGCTCAAATAACATCAGTCAGTATTAGTTGTGACCTTTGATCATTAATTTTCAATGACATATCCGTTCATTCATCCATTATCTCGACAGCTTTTCCTCTTAAGGGTCGCAGAAGTGCTGGAGCCAAACCCCCGAGTAGATAACCAGTTCATCACAAGACACAAAAACATATAAATTCAAACTCCTTATGACCCACAGCAGTTTTTTCTGGCAAAACACATTGTTTGCTTTTGCAAACAGGAAATCAGACTCTTTTATTTGATAAGGAGGGTTAGTTAAGGAATTTCCTGTGCATTAGGGTGTCCATGTGTGCACTTTGGGCATTTAAATCTGGCTGTAAAGCTTGAAGCTTGAAGGAACAAGAAAACTTTGTGTTGTATAGAACGAATTAAAACGTAAAAGAGGAAACACCTTTGGATGAGACAGCATCAGTAATATAAACACCTGTTTAACTATTTTATGGCAGCTTTAAATAAAAACGCTCTGGTTCTGGTCCAGTCCAACTTTATATATCGAGTTATTTAAAAACAAAACTTTTTTTAAACTAAAACCTAACATAAGTGCTGCATATAAAACGCTGTGAACATATATTACTAACCAGAAAGTAATTGGTGACGGTCCTCATGCGTTTATGCGCCAGGATAATCCAGATTACCACCACATTTCCGACCACAGACACCGCGACGATGCTACAATAGGCGACAGCCCACAGTGTGATCTGCCACACCGGCTGGATGAACTGGTTGAAGCCGTTGCTGCAGTTAACGGGCACGTTTGTCTCGTTTGCGGGGTCACAGTCGGTGGAATTGTAGAGAGGGTCCATTTTCTGGGCATCAGACTGTTTGCTGATTCGGATGTTAAAAATAGGCCAGTGTCCTGTTACCTGTAGAGATCCGTTCCTTTCTGGAAAATGAAGGAGCAGCTCTTATTGTAAAAAGCAGTTTGCTCATTTTAGTCTACAACTGTCTTTACGCACCGTGAAGTCAGGCGCGCTCCGGAGGACACCGCACCAAGGCGCACGACGCAGCTCACCAGCCACTGACGCTCTTCACTGCTGTTCAGCTGCACTGGTCACTCCCCCCTCACACACTCACTCACACAGAACTTACTTACCTGTAAACAAACCAAATGAGCAGTCTTGATTTAGTCTGATCGGAAATGCAGCATAACTTATCTGGACCCCTAAAACGCCTGATACTCTGAGCAGGATTAGTCCTCAATCCCTCTGATGATATTGGTTTATATAATGCGATGGGTTTTTAATGTCCTAAACAAGAAAACGGAATATATGAACAATTACTATATGATATATATATATATATATATAATTTACACAATTAATTATGGCTGTGTCATCAATCATTCATTAGCTGTTTATACAGCTGTTATGGACATAGCAGGATGAACAGAAGAGGTCAGACGACCCCTAGGCCCCAACCTCTGTATAAAATGAGTTATTTCTTGTTTGAATTTCATATAACTCAGTTAAAATGCACAAAATGGCCAAAAATAGTTTTAAAAAAATTACACAACAACCAAAGAGAGAGACACAAAGTCATTACAAACAAGAACAAAACAGAACAAAACAAAATAAAATAACCATGAGAGGAAAAGAGCCTAAGAGAAACGATCAAATGTAGACACAAAATGACAAAAGAAAAGGAACAAAGTGATCAGAAAAGTACCAAAAAGAGACATGCCCCATTTGTGGATGCTTCGTGTCACTATCAGTCTGGGGGTCGCAGGAGGGTTAGGGACCCATTTTCTCCCATGGTTCTGTAGGAGAGGTTTGAAATGACTGCTGCATTTATCATGTCTTTATATACTTTTTATTACTTTGCCCTGTTGCCAATTACCCCTGTTCTCATGTTTATTGATTTCATGCTTCAACATCTGATGCATTCTTGACAAACTAGGTTAATTTACATTCTCATTGGCCAAATCAAGGTCAGCACACATGCGTCAAGCTATTGCAGCAGTGACTTAAAGGCTCGATGAGTTCAGGGCACAGGGTCACCAGACTGTGGCCAAATTGCACGCAGGCTCAGCAAAGTAATGGAAAAACAGATCCATCTCTCAGCACCTCTACAACTCACTGTCTCTCTGTCGCATCAGATCGGAGCTATTAGAAGCCACTGCAGGGAAAACGGGAATCCAATCTCATTTGTCACCTGCTCCCTCACAGCGGCTGCATCTAACACCACAGTGCAGGTATAGTGGAAGCTCATGTCTGAACAAGTGATGAGGAAAAGATGTGATATGAACTAAAGGGGCAGAATCCACTTGAAAAGGACGCAGAGCTTTCTTCATTTATCTGTACAACTGCTCAAACCACATTTTGAGTGAGACTCAAATTAAAAAGTGAGAATTTGGTAATATGAACATGCCAACACAATTCAAAGGTTATTATTGAAATAATATTGAAACACAGTAAGTGGGAAAGAAATCAAGAAGAGAATTACTGGAAGTGATTGAAAAAGAGGAATAAATGTTATTATTCAGAGGAGCTCTGGGATAAAAGTATGGATCAAATGTTCATGTCTGCATTTTGATGGACGGTGTCATTTGAATCCTGTTAGAACTAGGATCAGCCTTGCACATTTTGCCCTGGTATCGTCACACGCAGCAGCAGCTGAAAGAGGAGAAAACTCATCTTTCTCATTTTTGCCCTGTGGTCCTGATGCTGGTGCTGCCACGTGAAAAACTGGTCACAGTCACATTCAATTATTCTGCAGAAAACTCTTCAAACTGAAGGATAATGTCTTATCTGATATGCAAATAGGCTGATTCATCGCACAGCGCTGCAAGAGATGAACGTCGCGCTGCAGATGAACAGAAGCACCAGAGGGAGGAAACTGGAACCAGGAATTTAGAACGACGTTCCATCCTCCATATGGATGAACGTGTTGGAATGACAGAAATTAAAGGAAGACGACTGAGGCGATTATTCACCAGTTCATGTTGGAATAATTCAATATTTGGAACATATGTTTCCTGCAGTGGTGGAGGAGTATGACACATCATGTATCATATGTCAATAAATATTAATCTTTCACCATAATAATAATGTGAAAACAATTATTAAAGTGTTTCGTTTGTGATTTTTAAAGTCTTTCATTTGGTAAATCTGCACAAGGCACTATTTTCTAAATTAAACTTATGGTATCTGCAGTTTTCTTAACTGATTACTGTTGAACTTGATTGAAGTCAAATACAGGCCAGGTTAAATATTAAAAGGTCAACATTATGGCAAAGAGAATGTACTGATCCATAACAATCATTCAGTATTCAATAGTGAATTAGATTTTGTCTTGAGAATCTACATATACAACTTAAAGTGCCATAAATGTCCAAAAGGGGGAGGAAAGTCTGTGATCAGCGGATTTTAAAACGGCGAAGAAAACGAATGGAGTCTGGTTAGCTGTTCCCTCCATGGCTTCCACTAGCAAGCTAGCTTAAATAGTGTGAAATAAAATTTGTTTTTGGTGCCCATAGCTTGACAATGAACTTATCTATGATAAAGTTAATGAATTTCTGGGATATTGTCGTTTACCAGAAAATTAAATGAATCTCAATTTGGCCAATTTTAATAACTATTAGCCAGTGAGTGGATTTTTGTTGTTTATGCTAACGCTAAAACGATATGAGCTAACGTTAACAAGCTTGTTAGCTAACGACAAACGGTTGGTGGTGACAGTAACAGTTAGCTGAGCACATGTACTCCAGTGCTGGACTTAAACTGGACATGTCAGAGGTAAATACATCTTAAACTTTATACTCAGCTGCAGTTATTTTATAGCTTAAGTTACTAGTTGTATTTAATAAAGAGCTGGAACGTTACCTATTAACAACTAATGCTAGTAGTAAAACCACTAGTTAACGTTAACCAGCTTCCCAGCCTTAAGGTGATAGCGTTAGCTAAGATAATTCAGATCCATATAAATTATTTGACTCAAACATTAAACAAACTAAGCAACACAGGATGTTGTTATTAATGTTATTAATCTTTACCAGCGCCGTTAGGTATCTTAGTAACTAACCTAAAAATAAAATGCACCTTTCTGCATAATTACTTAACTTACTTATACGTACATTTTAAAACGTGTTGTGTCTGTAATCTGTTAAAATACATTTAGTTGTAAAAGATAATAAAGCTTCTGTCTGAGTCAAACTAACATGGTGACATGTGAAACCTAATTATTTAACATTTACATATTTACATTATAGCACATTTTTACCATTAGATTCCATTTGTAGCAGAAAGTCATTTATTGTATAACTGTGTGGTCCGACTTCAGTTTACTGACAAGTTAATAATATCCAGTATAATAAAGTAAAGTACAAGGTAAAGTCAAAACTGTAAAAATATAAACTAATGGTGCATTTAGATCTAATTAATTTTAACGTTTGGGGAGATAAAATTACACAGTTTCATATGAAGCCAGGTCTTACAGTGAGTTGAATGTATTTAATATTTGATCAGCATATTAATATCACCATTTTGTTTTAGGACCACTGCTAAAGAAACCAGGGTCCACTCACACTGCAGATCAGAGAAAACATCAACATAACAGGTCCTGACCTGACCCTGACCTGAACCTGACCTACACACTGAACTACAATGTTCAGAGAAGAGAAAGTAAACGCTGAATATTTGAACTACCCATGTTTGGTTAGTTCAGGGATCTTTATGTCTAAACAAAGGCCATGTTTGTAGGAACTGGTTTTTATTTCAAAGATTTGTTTGTCTGGTGCTGGAAGAGCTAATTAAACTGTGGCAATGACATTTTCTACTTAAATTGTCCTTTATAACAGCTAACATATTCATTTGCTCCAGAAGTTCATTCACTTTGTCTTTAATTTGGCAATTTCCACAAAGTCCTCTGGGTTTTAAACTGCTCAGAATTGAAGGGGGAATGAATGCAGCTGAACTCCTTGAGGTTGTTGAAGAAAACCTGCCCCAGACTGGATGAGACCTAAACCTGTCAGCTTGACAAGGATCTGAAGCAAACAGCCAAAGCAAAATTGTAGTTTCAGAAAATGTCTGTGACTGAGTGATCATCTCAAAGTTCAGGCTTATAAAACATCTGAAAATGACATTTCAGACACTTCCTGTCCAGTCTGGTGGAGCTTCAGATGACGTGTCAGGAAGAATGTGTAAATGCAGGTATGTGAAGCTTGTAGAGACATACCCAGGCCTCAAAGCTATGATTGATGCCAAAGGGGCTTCTGTAAATTACTTATTTAATGGTCTGGATACTTTCTTAATAAAGATTACATTTGCAAAGATTTGTAAAATATCTTCACTTTGGTATTATGGGATATTGAGTGTCGATTGGCGTACAAAGTGCACATTTTATCAAATAAAAATGTGATAACAATTTAAAGTGAAGTGCTACACCTTGCTTTTGTTTTTTCAGTTGTATCATCTTTATGCAACTCATCAGAAATCCAGAAATATGCATCTAATTTATAGACACAGCTCCAGTATGTGGGAAGCACCAGCAGTGATCGTTTACTGCTCCATCTGCTGGTCTGGAAAAGGAAACCAGTTCATTTACAGCCATCTAGTGGTGACGTGCTGCCACAGTTCAGGTGGGTTTCAGATACAGTACATTTAGCATGAGGCCACAACTGCATTTATGGGATAACTATAGTTACTAGTTACTTTTCAGATTAAAACGATTAATAATGTGATGTAGTGTAAATTTATCTCTGTTGAAATTCAGCATGTATAATTAACAGATTCAAATATATGATCATGACAACAGTGTTAAAATCAGCTCCATCGTTACTGATGGCAACATTAAATGACAAACACATTAATGCAGGAATAATAATCCAATAATCCTATTCATTAATGTGAAAAGACCCATTATGCATAAAGAGTACTTTTACTTTTCATACTTGGAGCATTTCTTTAGCTAATACCTTGAATATTTCTACACTATGGTAGACGATTTGAGTACTTCTCCCACTGCTGTTAACTAAAGCTGTCTGATAAATGTGGTGGAGTAGAAGAATAAGTAGCATTAAATACTGCTTGGAAAAGAAGTTAATGTAATACAGAATTGTAGTACAGTACTTAGTTACTGTGCACCACAGATTAGCTTCAGTGGTTGTGACAAAACAGAAGCCTGAGGAAATATGGATGGATAACCCACAGAGAGACGTGATCACTCTCTACACACTGTTACTCAATCTGCACACAGCTCTGAACCCCTACCATCACACACTCAGTCCAGTTTCATCCAATACTCAATAATCAGATTGTCTGTACAGCCATTGAGAGCGGTTTGCTGGAGTTTAGCTGCTTCATGTTGCTCTATAGATTATATAAAGAACAGTATTGAACACTGTACTATTCTGGGTTTTTGTTCTTTGTTAGACAGTAAAACTTCTTAAATTGCAGGTTTTTACTTTCTCTGCATCATCAGTCAAAACAGGTAAGACATTGTTATTTAAAAGTTTGCTTCTTACAGTGTCGGTTGATATGATTCTTTTGCTGGTGTTTGGTATTTGAAAGTATGTTTTGGTGTTGATTTGAAGCTGTCTGCAAATTCTGTTTGTCAGGTAGAATTTGAATCACTGATTCCTTCATATGAGGTTTCTCATTTGAACTGGTGAATTAATTTAAATATAAGAGGAGCATCATTAGATGTTGGACAAAACTGTGTACTGTAATAGTGCACTACAGTCATATTGTGTTTGTGTCCTTGGTCTTAAACTTAAAAATAGAGAAAAGTGTCACGCTTTGAAAATATTTGGTGTTAAATCTGTGTCCTTTCATTTAGATTTGGTTATTTATTAGTTTTCTAAAAACAGAGAAAATCTTCAGGAGATTTATCATTTGTAAGCGTTCTATTAGAATTCATATATTGATGTTTGAATAACAAACTCCTATAGTATTGTTTGCATGTCAATTTGCATATATACATATATTACAAATATGTACTGCAAAAAATAAAGTGAAGTCCTTTTATTTAGAAACAGGATTGTACAGTAAGACTTATTACTGTGAAAAATAATTAGTCAACATGATGTAATCAGCATCAATAATATATTTGAATAACACTCACTGCGCATGTGTAAAAAGTATAAAGCCCTTAGTATTTTAAGTGGGAGCTGTGCCATGTCGGATAAATGTCCATGACAGATGCCACTTGTGTCAATGTCGTTTGGAAATAATATCCCTTCATAAGTGAACAAGTTTTTTTGGCAGGTGTCTGAATTTGTAATGATGGGTCAGTGTAAAGTCAATGTAGTTTGTTCTGTGACAAACACAGAAGGCTCAGAGTGCTTGTTCTGCAGTAGTTACAGTAAATCCCTTACCTTACTCAACAAGCATCTTCTTCCAGAACACATATTTCACTAATATCTTTTGAAAGGTTGATGAATGTTCAGTATGTTGTAGGCAAAAAATGCTTCTCATTATAATGGGCATGTGCATTTGCTTGCATCAATGATTGTCTGCATAACTGCCTCCATGTGACTGTCCTTCACAGTCAGTGATCAGGCTTCAGGGACTAGTTAGTCATCAGAAATGACAACTATCGATCAGCCTAGAACCCCCCCCCCCCTTTCAGAAAGGGGAAAACCTACATCATGAGCACACAGGAACACTGTGATCAGTTTGTCATGTACATCTAACATTTAGAGGAACATGTCTGGATTTTTATTATATCTTGTAGATTACTCCCTTTTATTCATTCATATTTAATATCTTTGTGGCAGAACAGCAGGAAATGTTTTCATTATAACCAACAAAAAATAAGGATGCCACAAAGTTATAATTACTCTACGGTTAATTAATCATTTACTAATGACGAGTTAGAAGCTGGTAAGATGAACAAATGTTTGCTTGTCAGGTTTTAATTGGTATTAATAGAGTTATAAATGTAACATAATAATAATAATTCTAAACAGTTTTCATTTGATTCCCACGTTCCGAGCTTTAGTCTGGTCCTGGAGAGCTGCTGGGGATTTCCATTGAGTTTTCCTCTAGGTCATCCATTGATCTGTTGAGGTTACAGTGGCACATGGGTTTGCACATGTGGTGCCACGTGGGCTGGCAGTTCTTATGGTACAGTAAAAGTCACTGTAAGGCCGGGAGGATTCCCTGACCACAGAAATCTTTACAGAGAACTAACTGAGATATGTTATGAATTATTTCTGGTTTCTGTATCAGAATGATGCAGAAAGTGATGATGGTCTCTCTGTGTCTCTTCCTGTCTCTATGCATCTATTTTATCATTTATTTTTTTTATAAATCTTTTCATCCTTTCTGCAGGTCTGTTTCAGGATGGATCATCATGAGTGGCAGCGAGGAAGAAGTAGAGGTCACAGGCGCTATGATGATGATGAGGGTGAGAATGAAAATGTTAAGCTTGCAGTTAAGGCTGGATTACCAACAGGACAAAGTGGGCAACTGACTTGTTCATGGTTAAATGTGTGGAAATTGAGTTAAGATATTATCACAGTATACATAACTATACACAGTATAAGATGCAAAAAACAATATTTAAAAAAAGTAAATGTCAAATAATAAATCAACATTGTTTGTGCACTAGAAATTGTGCTAATCAGACTTTTTTCCTTGAAAGGAGCTATGTCAAAATCTAGACTTCAGACCATTATTTCAGCTGATTCTGTACTTAAATGATGAAAACCTGCTTTAATTAGTATTTAATGAGATTACCAAACGGTAAACCTGGGCCCTGCAGGGACAGAGAGTAAATAGCAGCCCAGCAGCTCATTTTTTCTCCACAAGCTGTTACTGTATTGATTTGGCTCTTGCATGTTCACTCTGTCTTTCTCTCAGAGGCTCAGCCAGTCTACATTGGTGTTCCAGTTTCACACAGACGGAAAAGGCGCAGACATCGCTCCTATGCTGGTGATGCTGACCGTGACACGCGGCACACACACTATGATCACCATACACACTGTGACCACTCACACCGGGGATATTGCCACGACAGGGAAGAGCACAGTGATGATGAGGAGGAGAGTACAGAGCATCAAGAACATGCTGACCCAACAGGTTAGAAATTAGAGGTATATTATATTTAAGATGTGCACTGTAAAATGTTTTCTCAACCTTAATAATTAAAAGTAAATAAAAGCCAAATAACAACACGTCAGAATAGTACTGTTCCCAACAATTTCATTGAATAAGAAGAAATAAAACTCTACAAAACTAATGAAGTTATAAAACACAACGAGAATAGAATTAGAGAGAATAGTTTAACAAAACAATGTGGCCATAGTGTGGTGGTTAAATCAGAGTAATCATACAAAATCTACACAAAAACTGTAGAATAGCAGTAATGGTTAACTGGTCTGAAGCATCCCTCCAAAGCTACCTTCTGCTGGGCGTCCACGAGTGTGTTCATCATGTTACACTCAGTTTTTCAGTGATAAAACTTGTCAAACATGTGGTCGTTGTTAATAATCCACACTGTATTTATGCTTTTAGACAGATAAGTCAAAGGTCTGCCTTAATTTATCACGTGTGGTGAGGGTAGAAGTTGCTGGTGCATGCATATATGTGATGAATATTTTGCAGCATGATCCTTGTTCCCATGGGGCCACGAAGTCTGAAGCCTGTAAGCTGATTAAAGCTGAGGAACTCCAAGCTGTGTGTGCATGTTATTTTGGATGATTGTGAGTGTTTTGTGTGTGGTCTGCTATGATTTTCTTTTTTTTTTTTCTTTACCTTTTTTAGTCAGGATTCATAACAAATTAGAACACCAAAACATAAGGCCAGAGGCAGAAAGTTAGTTGCACTGATACAGAACTGGAGAGGTCACCAGAGCAGTAGTAGAAATTTCTTGCAAGTGTGTTTTCTTGGAATGTGTGTATGAGTGTGTGTGTGTGCATGGATTCCCGTGAAGAGTGTGCTAGAAGGCCCTGTGGTGTGTGTCAACCCTCTTAAAGACTGTGGTTCTTTGGAGATTTCAGTGGATTTCTGCTCCAGCTTAGAAAATGGGGCAGGCCTGACCACTTAGATCGACTATGGTTAATTGAAGCAACAGAACTGACTTTGGAATAAAACCCAAAGAAGACAGCTTTGAATCAGCAAGAACAGAGAAACAATAAGAAAAGACGCATGTGCTAAGGAGTGAAAGTGTGTCACGTTTTCTCCACTCATGGTGGAGAGCAAGGAGTGGTGATCTAAGGACTCTTGACTGCAGGACGAGGACAGGAAGCTAGACGGCTCATTCTTTAGCTTAGAGCTCACCGGAGGATCTCTCTAGTCAACGCTGGTCTTATTGTCTCATATCAGAAGATTTAGTGAGCATGCAGGAACCCAAGGATTCTGCTCACTTGAATATGGCTTCACGCTGGACCCTAACAGGCTCCCAAATAGGTAAAGGTGGCATAAGAGAGGTAAAAAAGCTAAAAAGGAGAGTAGATTAATACTGTAAAATGGAAGCAAGGGTTAATAGCTATGCTAATGATAAGAATTTAATTCTAGTATCATGGCATTTATTTACATTTTCTATGATTGCAAAATGAGAGAGGAAATGCATGCATGTTAAGCAATAGTAGAAAGTTATTTTTATTTTCACGGTTAGTTTATACTAGTTGTAAAATACATTGCATTTGTAAGATCCCTGCTGGTAGGTCATGCCATGCTATTTGTGGGTTTTGTGCATGGATTTCCAAAACATTTTTTTAAGCTACCAAAGTAAGAAAAGTCAATTTTCTAGGATTAAGGTAGTAGTAATAACACAAACCCAAACTTTTCAGGTTAGAAATAGTCTTCATAATATCATGATCTTATTATTATAGATCTGCACTACTGTTTGTGTCTTGTTTTTTTAAATTATTCTTTTCAAAGATATTACTGGCCTATCAACATAATGCAATTTTCAATTAAAGCCATTTCTGTCACATGAAACTAAAGCATTGCTCAGTGAACCTGATGAACCTTTGCCAGGGTCTTCAGCAGCCACAAACACAAAATAACTGTCTCATCTTAAAGCTAGTGTTTCTTATTCCTCAGCAGTTTAGGCGTAAAATTATTAACCACCATTAACTTCCAGTTCTGTGGCTAGAACACTAGTTGCTAATAATTTATTATACTGTACTCTGAGCTGAAAAGAAATGTTTTCCACTACTTTATTACTAATGCAATTTGCTTAGTTTAGATACTTCTGAAAACAGATTTTTGTTATGTGTTGGGCCTATTTATGAAAAAATATTTAAGTAATGTAATATCATGCGCCATGCTCTAGTTAACCTAAATTACATAATTGTTCTCTCTGCATAGAAGTCATCATCATTTGAGACTTGTGGCAATCCCAGTCAGTTGGTTTGTGTGTTATTGACTCTGTTTTTGTAGCTTTTGGGAGAGCAACAGGAAACTAATGACACACACACACACACACACACACACAGTGGTGTGATGCAAGTGGATAATGCCCCAGGCTTAAATGTTAATGGAGATTGATTTGCTCAAAGTAAAATTAGAAAAAGTTCCCAGCATATAGATTAAACATTGCTATCAGAATGTCATTAGAAGACCTGACTCTCTTGTTCGCTTGTTAAAGAAGTGTCATGGGAATTGTTTAGATTAGGTCTGACTCCTTCCAACGTCTGGGTGTCAAACAATTCTCCAGGGGTGCCTTATTGACTCAGTGATCAAAAACACATTCTGTCTAATTTGTAATGTCCTGGATTTTAATCCAACACGGACTGTTGTCCATGAAATTCCACTTCTTCCTTTACATTTGTGCTGTGGCCCTCAGAAGTAGCAGTTATTACTCTACCTTAAGGACTGAACAGAGCCTTACTGGTAGATTAACAAGATTAAAGCCATGCTAGTGACTCTCCGAAGGTACTTTTACTCATCAGTGCTAACATCACTATGCTAACATGCTCATAATGACAACATTAACATGCTGATGATTTCTTGAAGACGTTTCGCCTTATAGAAGGGTTGGAATATCCTAAAGAACAAAGAAACCTGTGGTGTACTGAGCAACATACATAAAGTAAGTCGGCCAAGGAAACAAAAAACAGCTGATGACAAAGGTATTGAGAGCTGTGAAGAAAAGCTCAGAAACAAAAACACTATTGGAGGGAACTGTGTATTAGTTACTTGGACTTGGCTTACATGTGGATTTAATGGTATTCTGATTTGGTATCCATTTTGTAGTGTCGCCTGCTGCAGAACGACTGCGTCACATACTAGGAGAAGATGACAGCTCCCCAACACCCACAATATTCACTGAGATGGACACACTGCAACATGAAGGGGGTGAATTAGAGTGGAAAGAGTCTGCAAGGTACACACGGCCGGATTCTGAGTGTCAAAGGCTTCATTAGTTCAGGATTTGGGGGTTGAGTGTTGTTTTTTATGGTTTAGGACATTAACACCATGTTATTGGAGCCATAGTTTAAATGACGTAACAAGATCCTGCTGGTTCAGTCTTTATGTGTCTCTTAAAACAGTTTTAACACAGCTCATTTACCGAACATTGTTAACACTCTCTGTAGGTGGGTGAAGTTTGAAGAAAAGGTGGAGGAGGGAGGAGAGAGATGGAGCAAGCCTCACGTCTCCACGCTGACCCTCCACAGCCTGTTTGAGCTCAGGACCTGTCTGCAGACAGGAAGCATTCTGCTTGACCTGGAGGGATACTCACTGCCACAGATTGTGGGTTAGTCCATCAGAATTTCTCCACTATTGTATCTGTAGATCAGAACTAAACACGTCAATGCTGCTAACGCAAATTACATGTAATTTTTTTATAGAGTTCCTACCCCCCAGACAAGAGTTGATGTCCTATATGTTTCTTATTTGATTAAATTTAATTGTTACAGTAACTCATTTTCCGTGTTGTACTTAACTGGTTAGCTACTTGAAAAGTAGAAAATTAATGATAAAATCTTTGGCATTGCATAAAAATGGTAAAATGTAGTTATTTGTAGTAAATCGTATAATCCAAAACAAAAATCACCTTTGTTGTTCTCATAAATTCAGCTGTGCTGTAAACTTTGACTGTAGATGAAATCGTGGATCGGCAGATAGCTGACGGTCTGATCTCTCCGGATCTGAAAGAGAAGATCAGTTTTGTGTTGCTCAGAAAGCATCGTCACCAGACCAAGAAGCCCATCCACCGCTCGCTGGCAGACATAGGAAAGTCATCCAACACTGCCTCCAGTAAGTCTGTGTTGTCTGTGTGTGATTTCAGCTTCCAGTCAACAATCACCAAAATACTCAACCTTCTTATTACATCCTTATGCTTCCTTTTGTTTTCTGCCATGTTGATCACCATCATCACCCTTCCTATTAAAATCACCTCTTCTGTGCTCATTGATTTCACATCTGCCGCTGCTGCTCCTCTCAGACCGTAGTCCTCAGGTCAATCTAAGTCGTAGTACTAGTTCAGCTTCTGGGATCCACCGCTCCACAGAAGACCTACGCTCTCGGCAGTCAAGCAGCCTTGGCCGCCTGCGTGAGTTTAAACACAACAAAACACAACACACCACGCAAGCATGCACAGTTTCAAACTCAAGAGGAAACGGTTTCCGTTTCTTATTTCATCTCCCATTTTTGATGTGGGTTGTGTTGTTTTGGTTCCTTTTCTATACTATCTTAGTACATTTTCCATCACAAATGCACGTAGTATTTGCAGCCATTTACAAAAAACTTTCTTCTCACTTTCTTAAGTTCTTTGCTTTCTTTTGTTTTTAATCAACACTGATCCCAACTAAGTCCCAGCCACTGCATGATTTCAACACTACAGATGGCTTTGTGTGTGCGTGTGTGTGTGTAATACTCACCATAAATACAATGTAGTGAACATAACATGTTTATTTAAGAGATTTTGTTCCTATTGTGTGTACCTTTGCTGATTTCTTTTGTGAATCTATCTGGCTGAAGGAGATTATGAAAGTATTTTTGGCCTCTGTGTGGTATGTTCTTGTTCTCTCGCTCTTAGACTGTTTCCAAATCTGTATGAGAGGGAAAAGGAAAATGAGCCATTAGAATATAATCCTCCACAGAAACAATTGGTCATGAAGGTTCTATCACATATGAAAAAATAAATTAGCCATTGTTGTTATTACAAAACAAATGTCCTTTGATACACAGCTGTGATTATTTTAAATATCAAAATTAAGAATGTGCTTCATTTACAGATCATGCCCAGAGCAGAAGCATGAATGATATTTCAGACACGCCGAGCACAGACCAGGTAACTGTCATGTTCAGTGTTTCATGAATGTGTGATGTGTATGAATGTGGCTACAGGTACTTGTACACATGGAATGGGCTTCAAAGAAGCATTCATAAGACCCGGAATAATGAGGTTTCTATATTTACTTTATATTCTCTATTTCTGTTGTCAGCAAAGTCGAGATGAGATTAGAACAAACATCATAAATCCTTGTAATATCAAAGTGGGAAAAGCTCTTCATGTTCATGTGAAACACGTTTATTTAGTGTAAACTCTGCAATATTTATTCATAACTAAAACAGCTGTTTTAACATTAATTTATGTTCTGTTTACAACCACATGGTCAGTCCAACCAAATCACACACTGGCATCTTTTCACATGTAATCCTTGGTGGTATGTAGCTTTACAGATACAGTGGCAAGAAGAAGTATGTGGGGGAAAAAAAAAAAAAGCAATATTTCAATCTAAAGTAATATTGTGGGTGTGTTTGACTATGTTGTCAAGGCATGTTCAAAGTAAACTGTCACAGTCTTGAAGCAGATTTTTTGTAAAATTGATGCAATGTCCCTTTATTATCTGTATATTCTTCTCATTCAGTTGTGCACAGAGACACTATCTGTGTTGTTATTGATTTGTAATCCGCTAATCTCCTGTCGCCTGTGGGAAAATAACTACAATAGATTGTTTCCGTTTCAGTTCCGTACACAGTTAACAAAAGGCATACAAGGGCATATTCTCTTACCATTAGTGTGTGTGTGCTTTTCATGTTGCTGTTTGTGTTATAAAAAGTTGAGCCTTGTTTTATGAGAAAGTATACAGCGTTGTCAGAACTAATCCCTCTAATCCACACAGCCTGGTAGCTGAGGTGGGAATTTGTTAAATTATGTTGTACATGCGTGCATGTTTCTATTTGCGACTGTGTTTCTGTGCAGATTTCTAAGCTTCTGTTGTTTCTTCAAGCTTAATTATTTGAATCTCTCCACAAAAAGTGTGACAATGAAGAATATTTCAGTTCCAGTCACTTGCTTCTCTTTTTAGTTTGTGCCACAGTATGTAATAACTTGAGGTTTTAATTCACTTCATCCAGTGTAACAACAGCAAACGAACTTCAAAGCGAGAAAGACATTAACTCATACATGTGACCGCTTGGTCTTTGAATACATTGCATAATAACATATAATTTCTACTGGTGCAATATAGCACTGTGACTTGATGCACTACATTATAGCTGCAGACTGCTTGACTCAGTGGGTAGATTATTCTTGATCAGTTGATAGTATATGATAATGAAATGTTTAGCTTATGATTGCTTTGGACCAGAAGAAAGAAAACCAGTTGGTGAATTGACTCTGAAAGCAGCATTAACAGATTATGAAGCGATTTTAATTTAAGCACCAACCACACGACTGCCACGTGCTTCCGTGGTTAGTAGGAGGAAGCAGAGTGCACCAGAAGAGGTTCTAGTTGCTGCCATGCTAGTGGCTCTATAAAGTTTTTGTTGGATCTTAAGATGTTGCTTGCATTCTAGCATCCTTGCAATAGCAGTATTAACATGATGATGTTTAGCAGCACATTTATTATGTTCCCTATCTTGTATCGCTTGCAACCATTGACTAATCTGCACTGAACATAATGTATAGCTAGGGTTAATAGGAATATCCTTAGTATTTGAGGTTCACCACAGTTATTATAATTCATCCTGTGGGGAAGATAAATATATGAGCCAAATATCATGTAATTATTCAACCATTTGATTTTAATCATAAATTATAACAACAAAATATGAACAGGATTTCTATGCTTTCCCTTCGTCTACCCATTTCTGTTCGTCCTTCCAGCTTAAGAATAAGTTCATGAAGAAGATTCCTCGTGATGCCGAAGCTTCAAACGTCCTGATTGGTGAGGTTGATTTTCTGGACAAACCTTTCGTCTCCTTTGTGCGTTTGGCTCAAGCCACAACGTTGGGAGGCCTCACTGAGGTCCCTGTGCCCACTAGGTGAGTGTCTGATGTTTTCCTCTGTCATTCTCTAGTCCTAAATGTATAAACCATTTAACCTTCTGTCTGTTCTGACAGGTTTCTGTTCATCCTGCTGGGTCCCTCTGGCAAAACCAAGTCCTACAACGAGATTGGCAGAGCTATCGCTACGCTCATGGTGGATGATGTAAGTGACTGCCATCACCACACGTGTTTTAAGCACAGTTTCAGTTTTGTTAGTATTGATTTCATTTCTATATTTCATGCTAGCTGTTCAGTGATGTTGCCTACAAAGCGAGGGACCGTGAAGACCTGATTGCAGGTGTTGATGAGTTTCTGGATGAGGTTATTGTCCTCCCTCCAGGGGAATGGGACCCAAAAATACGCATCGAACCTCCCAAGAAGGTTCCGTCGGCTGAAATGAGGCATGTGCACTAACATACAACACATACAGTTTAACTATACAGCTACTTTCAAATGTAGTGAAAAAGAATATCTGTAAAGAACACAATACAAATTTAAACATAAATTCAGATAAAATAAATGAAAAGTAATAAATGTAACGGGCCAGAACAGCAGTTGCTCCAAATTCATTAAAAGAAATGTGCAGTAGAGGAATTAATACATCAAAGACACCAAACTAATTCCAATTAGTTTGAGATAATAATGATTTAGTTATTGCCCTGCTGTGACTGCTGAAGCCTATATCTAAGTCAGTTGGGAAGTTTAACATTTCTGACTGGATCAGTTGTCTTTAACTCTGGAGTCAAGCTGAGCAAAAATAATCTAATTTCTCTTTATTGTAAGATGCAATGGAGGAAATGCAATAGCATCAAGTTGTTTGAGTGTGAAGTGATTCTGAGTATTGTTCGTCCTTCCAGCTTAAGAATAAGTTCATGAAGAAGATTCCTCGTGTATCATATCTTAGAGCAATGGCTGAATAAAGAATAAATATGCAGTGTGTAAGATTTCACACATCACAACAAGTCATCTCGTGGAACTTTATAATGTAAAGTTTAAGACCTCATGGAATGTAACAGTACAACAATACATTATATAGAAAACCCAACAATCCCACCTGAGCAGCACTAGGCAACAGTGGAGAGGAAAAACTCTTTAGACATTCTCACAGAGGACCCGAACTCTGAGTCATCTGACTTGACAAATAATTGCAAAGTCTAACGTCACCACTAGATGCCACTAAATCTTATGCACCGCACCTTCAAGCTGAACCAGTACCAGTGTTTAACTTGTACTAGTAATCGGACCAATGTAATTGTCTTTCTCAATTATCTTCATCCCAGGAAGTCGGTGCTGAACCTGAATGAGCTGGGTCAGATGAATGGCTCGGCTGGTGGGGCGGCTGCAGGAGAAGATGAAGAGTTTCCAGCTCAACATGAGCTCGGAGAGGAGTTGAAATTTACTGGGAGGTCTGAGAGGACCACTATATGTGTAGACTATATGTCACGGTTTCCAGTAATGTAAAGGTTCTTGTTTCGATCATGTTTTAATTCATTTTAATAGGATTGGTGGTGGATTATGGCTGGACATTAAAAGGAAGATCCCATGGTTTTGTAGCGATATCTACGATGGCTTCCATATCCAGTCCATTTCTGCTGTGCTGTTCATCTACTTAGGCTGCATCACCAATGCCATTACATTTGGAGGACTGCTAGGGGATGCTACTGACAATTACCAGGTCTTCATAACACTGATGAAAGACACGTAATAAAATAGTCAAGAATTGGGTGAATATGACAATTTACACCCGAGGTAAATTGATGTCCTTCTGTCTGTCCCTCCTTTTTCTCTCAGGGTGTGATGGAGAGTTTCCTGGGCACTGCTTTAGCAGGAGCTGTCTTTTGTTTCTTTGGTGGACAACCTCTTATCATCCTTAGTTCTACTGGACCCATTCTCATCTTTGAAAAACTGCTTTATGAATTCACCAAGTAAGACTTAGACATGCTGCTGCGTACATATAGATACAGCACTAACAACCAGAGAAGAGGGGATACAACCACTTTCTGTCTTCACAGGGGCAGTGATGTAGACTATATGGAGTTACGTCTGTGGATCGGCCTGCATTCGTGTCTCCAGTGTCTTGTGTTGGTAGTCTCAGATGCAAGCTACATCATCAAGTACATGACTCGTTTTACAGAGGAGGGTTTCTCCAGCCTCATCTCTTTCATATTCATTTCCGATGCCATTAAGAAGATGGTGCGTAACATGGTGTTATTTGAAATGAACAAACACCACATTTCTTTCACATTATCACACAGACACAAAGTGTGTACATGCACAACATTTAAGATACAGTATGAAGTTTTGTAAACGAAAAAATTGTTGTTTGTTTTCTACAGGTTGGAGCCTTTAATTATTACCCCATTAACCGTGGCTTCAAGCCTGACTACATAACAGCCTACAAATGTGAATGTGTCGCTCCAGACCAGGGTGAGTGTTGTTTTTTATAAAATCCTTTTCATGTTTTGTTTTCTGATAGCTTCAAAGAAGGTGTTTAAATAAAATCTGATCCTTTTGATGACATCATAAATTGACCCTTCAGGGACCGATTTGGCCAATAAAATATTCAGAAGTGGACCTGACTAATGTTAGCTATACAGAAAGCGATAGTTCACCATTCTTTTAGAGTCAGATGAGAAGTTAAATACCGAACAGAAAATCAGTTATCATTCAGAAACAGCCTTGTAACTCCTCCTAAAATCATAAACAGCCGGGTTTACATATTTTGTGTGTACAGATTAATTAAAGACATTAGTTATCTTTGTGGATAGATACAAATATTTGGTCTTAACTCTGTGATGATTTGTACATCTTGTCTGTTTCTGCCTCATATTTGGATGCTTTTCGAAAAGTGAGTATGCATCTATAGACCTTTGTGCAGGCCCCTCAACAATATTTACCTCCGAATGTTTTACCTCATGTTACTCATCCTTCATTGTTGTTTTTCTGACCTGTGGTTTAGCGTCTGACCTGGGATTTAATGGTTCAGCTCCACTCGCAGATGATAACATGACTCTGCTGGTAAGTGGCAAAAGACAGAAGCTTCTGATCAACATCACAAACATCTTTCCTATTTCTCATTGGATCAAAGCTGCCCCTTCTGTTATTTAACTGGACTGCATCTCTGCTTGTTTGGGTTTGTACTGTTTATGTAGTGATCTCACCAAACAAGGGATGAAGTTTGACTTAAGATGCCTACAGATGGAGATTTCAGTAATGAGCTTATTGTCACCCTGTGACATTGATCTAAGAAAGTTGGGTACGACCTCAACTTCATTGTATGTACGATGACACCTACTGAATCTCTCAGTGATTCCACAATGTTTGACAATTACAGGTCTGGTCTTACAGTAAGGAGATAACCCGAACAGAGCTTTGGTGCTGTTGTTTCTGTGTTCTGTATTCTATTTTCTTCTGTTATCGCTTTTCTCTTTTTTTTGTCTGTTTCATTTTCACTCCTCTACCAATCCAATTCGAAATTGTCCCCACAACAACTTTCCATGTCTTCAACCCCCCATCCCACCCTGTAACTGTTCTCCTCCTCCCACACTCTCCTGCCTTTCTAGTTTAACTTGACAGACGTGGACTGGAGTCAACTGAGTAAGAAAGAGTGTGTGAAGTATGGTGGGGCGCTGGTAGGGAACTCGTGTAAGTATGTTCCTGACCTGGCCCTCATGTCCTTCATCCTCTTCTTTGGCACCTACTCCATGACTATTTCGCTCAAGAAATTCAAGTTCAGCCGCTACTTCCCTACAAAGGTAAGACAGCCCAACACCTTAGCAGAAATAGTCAAATATTGTACCTGATGGCTTTAATGATGTTAAATTCCAAAAGGTTATGTATGAAAAATGCTGAATTCTTGTATTGAATTTAAAGACTAAGGCTGGTGATATTCCTTATTTCTCCTATTGCTCAAAAACACACTGGACACTTCCAGATATTTATACAGATTTTATGTCAATGAGCCACTGACAGAGAGGACGTCTCAGAAATTAACGACAGACAGATTTGATGACAACAGCATACAGAATATCACCAGCTTTTTCTTGTAATTCTGCCGAGTATCGCTGCCCAGTTTCCCTCTCCTTATCTAAAGTAGCACCCCTAAACCTCCATATCTGTACATGAGTGTCCTCTCCCATGTTCTCTCCTCCGCTGTGCCTGAATGTGCCCCAGCTCCGTACGCTGATCAGCGATTTTGCCATCATCATTGCTATCCTGGTCTTCTGTGGGTTGGACTACCTGCTGGAGCTAGACACCCCCAAGCTGCACGTGCCCACAGAGATCAAGGTGCACTCCTCCCTAAATATGTTTCTCCTCATTCCCCAACTCGTTGAATCCAGCGCTCGGCTGCATGTTTTTTTTTCATGAATTAACTTTTTTTTTTTTTCTTAATTTCAAATCAGTCCTTTTTTAATCTTTGTTTATTTATCAAATTAATGATTCATTTACAGACCATCTTCTCTTTTCTCTTGTCTTTGTTTCTTTATGTTTGCACCATTTTCCATGTCTCCCCTCCTACTACACATCTTTGTTTGTCCACCCTTTGTCTTGGTGTGTGTGGGTGTAGCTGAGGAAGCTAATCAGTGATTTTGCCATATTCATGTCAATCATGTCCTTTGTGGGTCTGGATATGTTGATGGGGTTAGACACACCTAAACTAATCGTTCCAACTGAGTTCAAGGTAATTGATTCAGTTATGTGTGTATTTGTACCATGTCATGACTGCACTTCTGCATGTGTATTGATTATCAGACTTAATTTATCTCATAGCTTACTCTCATTGGAAACCACCACATGATATTAAGTCTGTACTTTTACTTGTAATGCAGTATTTACACTGTGCCATTTTGTTTCTTTTGCTTAAGTAAATACGTCTTCCACCACTGCACTGTTACGTTTTAGCTACAGCTGTTACCACAGTGGTTTTGTGCAGTGAACTGTTTGATCTGACCTGCACACCTTTATATCTTATATCACACCTTTATATCTTCTTTTTTGTGTGTATCTCATCAGCCAACGCGTCCTGACCGTGGCTGGTTGGTGATGCCGTTTGGTAAAAACCCCTGGTGGTGGCATGTGGCCAGCTTTGTTCCCGCCCTCCTCGTCACCATCCTTATCTTCATGGACCAGCAGATCAGTGCTGTCATAGTGAACCGCAAGGAAAACAAACTGAAGGTCTGCAAAGGAAATTTACTCAGCTTTAACTGATTTATGAAAAAAACTGATCTGTTTTCTGATCATCTGATTTGTTTTTGTATTTTTTTGTATCTTGCATTTTGGTCCAAAAACAGCACTTTTTAATTTTTAAAAACAAAAATAAGAAGTGCACTGTTCATTAAAGAAGGTTCAGAATCAGGACCTCCAGGATACTGGAACTGATGCTAAAGTCAAATCAGGTGTAACCTAACTGGGCAGCTTATTATCATTAATGTGTTTCACTTTTGAATTTTATAATTCTCTTTACATGTTAATGAGTAATGTGAAGTATACCACTAATACTGTTTAATATCTGAATATTTTTTAGCTCCAATTTTGCAGTATAGAATTATGCAGCTTTCCGACTTAAGACGTTTCCTGAATTGGTAAAGAAATGTTAAAAATATAAGATGCGTCCACAATGAAAAGTGAAGGCTGCACATCACAAACACTCATAGTCACCTTAAGTATGGTGGAGTTGATCATTTTCCTCAAACATTTCAGTCCTGTTATGGTATCCAATTTCAGAAAGGTTGTGGCTACCACCTGGACCTGTTCTGGGTGGGCATCCTGATGGCTGTGTGCTCCTTTATGGGTCTGCCCTGGTACGTAGCTGCTACTGTCATCTCCATCGCGCACATTGACTCTCTGAAGATGGAGAGTGAGTCCAGTGCCCCTGGAGAGCAGCCACAGTTCCTGGGAGTAAGGTAAGACTATGCTGACATGTTCTCTTAAGGTCTATTTACTTGTTCTTTCAGGTGCATCTTTTTATTTGTTGTTTTTGTTTGTGTGATTTTTTTTTCTACCTCTTTACATTAATATTATTACACTGCATGATCATTCATATCCAGGGAGCAGAGATTGACAGGCATTCTGGTGTTTGTTCTGACTGGACTCTCAGTCTTCCTGGCTCCTATCCTCCAGGTCAGTTTGCTGATGAAGTTTTACACGATGCTGCTTTTTCTCACTGCTTTTATTTTACACTTTACCTTTCTGCTGTTCTGTTTAATTCAGTACATCCCTATGCCAGTCCTGTATGGAGTTTTCCTCTACATGGGAGTGGCCTCACTGAGTGGTATCCAGGTAAGTTATGTGTTGTATGTCCACATTTTACCCCAATCGTGTTGTAATAGCTAACAATTAGTTTCATTTAATTTTCTGATAATTAAACATATATTTGACATTTCTGAGCACAAACAACATCAGAGAACATCTACTGTATCTTTCTGTTCCAGTTCTGGGAGCGTATTAAGCTGTATTTGATGCCAGCCAAACACCAACCAGACTTCTCCTTCCTGCGTCACGTTCCTCTGAGACGCGTCCATCTTTTCACCCTTGTCCAGATCATCTGCCTGGCTGTTCTCTGGATCCTCAAGTCCACATTCCTGGCCATCGTCTTCCCAGTAATGGTAAGTGTGTTACTAGTTGCTTCCAGCATGTCAGACCTGCACAAGACTCGTGCTGGGATTTTGTTGCTACAGTATCCAATAAACAAATCCATCAGCATCACATTGATCAGAGAGGTCAGAGGAGAATGGAGTTGTGCAAGTGCCAGATCTGTATTACTCAGTTCGTACAATTCATCAAGCTGTGTATTAGGTGGGAAACAACTGCAAAACCGCACAGGCTTCCATTACTGTCTGATAACAAGAAATACAAGAAGCTACTGAGCCGTGGAAAACCAGCACAAAACTTGATTCAGTCAGACTGAAATGACTAAAAACACCCAGTTCAGTTTAAGATACTTTATTTTACTTTGTGTAAACAATGCACAGAGAGTTCAATGAGAAAGTACAATCATTAGAGGTCAAAAGGATCTATACAAAGTCTAAAAGTTAAAATTAATGTTGAAGTGCATTTGCCGTCGACACGAGGCAAACGGAGAGTTTGCTACTAGTTTGTGGAATGAAACCAAACTTCAAAGGAACATTTTGCTTTATTTCTGCTCTTCATGCTAAACTATCTGACTGATGCTGTAACTTGTATATACTGCACATTGTACAGACGAGAGTCTTCTAATTAACATGAATTTTGAAGCCATTTTGCTTGGTTTTATCACATATCACAATAAGTTTCTTAATATGTCTGCTGAGTTACTTAAATTGTCTGTGATCTGGTTCCAGGAGAAAGACGGTAACTCTATAAATTTCATTAGCTTGTTAGCCCTGTGGACGTTTAAAGCAAAGTAAACTGGGTACTGATGTTAAGTCAGTGTAGGACAACATACCTTTGAAAGTTCCCAGGTGCATGAATCCAGGCTTTGATCAGTTCTTGAGGTTCTAAACATAAAGTGAGACCTGACTCCTGTTTATTAAATCGGAACTGTCTTTGCACCTTGTGTAGATTCTGGGTCTGATGGTTGTACGGAAGCTTCTGGATCTGATGTTCTCACAACATGACTTGGCCTGGCTGGACGACATCCTGCCAGACAAAGACAAAAAGAAGAAGGAGGATGAGAAGAAGAAGAAGAAAGAGAAGAAGGCGACAGAGGCAGAAAGCGACGAGGAGGTGAGGGACATGTCCACAAATGCAAACGTAAAACTCGAGAGTACTCGTTGTGCATGTACACACAGTTACTGTCAAACATACAGCTACCAGGTTAGCGAAGGAAAGGTTGATTCTTGGTATTTAAATGTGTGTCACTCCATCTGTTGTGGGTGTGTCGTTCCTGGGTTTGTTTTTTGACTAATACTGTATGTTTCTCCTCTCTGTCCCACAGTGTTGCTGAAAAGGCACTGTATAACACTTATTACAGTCATTTTGTCTGTCCATCCCTCTTTCAGTGTCTCTGTCTACCTCTCACTGTGTTCCTACTCTGTAGAGACAGTCTATTAACATCTTTGTCCCCATTTGTGTCCACTCGTCCTCATCCAAAAAACAGAACTGAAGGATACTGGTGCTATCTACTGATCATTCTGATTCTGGTTATTAGATGAGCCTGGTGCTATGATTTTGTTATTGTCACAACAAATCCAATACAAAGACCAAAACTAACATGTAACAGTTAATTTAGGAAGCATTTCACTCGTCCATCATGTGGATCAGATTGGATCCTTAGATCTTAGTCAGTGAACCTGTAGATTTTGGATTCCCTGCTTTCTTTTTGCTGTCACGACGCAGCAAAATGCAAGGAAATTCTCGACTAGAATAAATAACGCAGATTTATTTTGATTTACTTTTCCCTGACATTTTTAACACAGCTGTGGTTGGACATGTCATTTCTCTCAGTGTGTGAAACATGTCACCCAGTGCAGAGTTTCTGACAGTGGAGCTCTATGACAGAAGAACAAACTGTTTGACAATAACAAAAGTTTAGAACGTATCCATTCAGATCCCAGTTTGTCCTGCATGTCCACCTCTTTCTCTGTTCGTCACTCAGCCCAACAGCTCTGTCCCTCCTCCAGTGAAGATTCCTATGGAGGTCATAGAACCCCACACAGACCCCCCCACTAAGAACCAAAGCTCTGACTGTGAGTACACCGACTGTCTCCTTCACCTCCTGTGTCAGTTTAATTTGTGTTTTAAAACGTTGATGCCATTTACTAAATGTGGCAGATGAAGTGTTAATGAAATGAACTATGGATAAACTGTCTTTTATATACTTGCAGTATTTAACATTTTTTATCTTTACAAGCAACCTAATTATGTGACTGTGAGCAATTCTGAATATTCAACTTTAAGGGTTTGTTTAATTGGCAACTAATTAAAATAATAGTTTGATCTTTCTAAATTACAAATAATCACATATTTGATGTGGCTGTAAACACACAGCCAATGTATGTACAATATTAAATACACACTGCCCGTCCAAAAAAAGTCACAGATATTATTATTATAATATTTCGTTGGACCGCCTTTAGCTTCAATTATGGCACGCATTCATCAGGGCACTAGACATGATGGGTACATCACTTCACCTCCTCTCTTCTTACCCTGATGCTCCCATCACTCTGGAACAGGGTCAATCAGGGTCATTAGTAGTTTCATCAGTCTCCTCAGATGTTTTCTTTGATTCATTCATGACAATAATTTGACCTTTCTGAAACAACAGATTAACATCTTTTCCTTGTTTAAGAAATGAGAAGCTACTCACTGCATCAGTTAGGGTTAAATAACTTGTTGGCTGAAAAACAATCATCCATTCAGTAATTATCCAATAGGAGGCTCTTACCTATTTGCTTAGTTAAATCCAGGTGGTGACTTTTTGGACGGACAGTGTATTTCACAGTTATAATACAGTCAGTGACGCAGAGCAAGCTCTTCACCTAAAGCTGAGCTGTTTGTCATGAAATTAATGTGAAGATCAGGCAACAGATGAAAATTCAGTCTGACAGTTCTCTTTGTGTGTGTGTGTGTGTGTGTGTGTGTGTGTGTGTGTGTGTGTGTTTGTTTTGAACTGCACACGTGTTTAAACACTGGTGTGTGCTTGTGTTTGTTTTGTGCATGTGGTTTTTTTGTGTCTGTGTATTTTCCTACAGGAGACGAACCTTTACTCAACAGTCACGTCCGACCAAAATGAACTAGACCGCAGGTACTGTGTGCTCAAGCTGCACGTTCCCTACAGTGATCTGATTTACTCACCTGACACAAACACTGTCCTGGGACAACAGACATCCAAACACATAGTTAAAGCGTAGAAACACACACTCTCTTCCGTTCTCTGCTGCTGCATCACTTGAACTTAAATGTATGTTGATCATGATTTTAGATATTTTATTTTCGATCATAGATTATTTTGCTTACATTATTTTTACATTGCGAGCTTGTACAGTAGAGATTTGCACAGAAATTACTGTGTACGATGCAGTGCACGAGCGCAGGAACTTAATGTTCAGTAAATTGTACATACTGTTGGTCGGCATTCAGAACCGCCACTCAAAACAATGAATCAGAGGTTAGTTGTTAGTTGTTGCTGCTGCCTATGCAATGAAAACGGCACCGTCTGTTATCACCGGCTTTCTTAACACCAAACCGAGCAGAGAAAAGTGGAGTCATAATTATTTTATAGCTTGATTTTAATGGCTGTTGTAAATATGTTTTTTCTTTGTCTGTAGTAAGTTTTTAAAAAGGCAGACATGCAAGATTAGAAAGACGAACATCTAGAGACACGATAATGTTTTCATGTCATTTAAACTGCAACAAAGGATGAAATGTCTAAAATTCCTATTTTAATGACACTGCTGTTGGTAGATGTGTCACTGCTGTCTCTGTCAGGCATCGTACACAGCATCGATTTCAGCCACATTAGATGTGGTTTGATGTGCAGTGTGAGCAGATTCCTGGCATTTCATAAATCATTTTACAGGTTGTGGCTAAAACGGTTTGACAGTTTGAGACTGTACACTGATATAAAGCTAAAACATGCTGGAGAACAGGCAGGACATCTTCCAGCCATCTGCACATTCACATTCTTTTTACTTCTCCTTGCTCTCAAAGTCCGAGCTTCATGCTTACACTGAGCGTGAGTACCACACTGTGGCTAATTGATTGACAAATACAGTGTGAGCAGAGAAGTGTCAGGTTCTGACCATGCATGAAGCCAATTCAAATCTAGTGTGAGCTCACAGATCTCTGAAACACAGTGTCTGCTCAGCTTCAGAATGTTTTAACATAGTCAAATATACAGTATTTATTTGTCAGTTTTCAGACAGCTGACTGACGTTTGATGCTGCTCATTAATCTATGTTGACCCACAGTTATTCCTGAGCTGCAGATAAAATAACAACACATATCGACTAGGTCTGCAAAAGCAGCACTTGTGCAGATGGAGGCTGTGTAGGATTCCTGTGATGGTGACAGTAGAGGAATCATCTCAACCCAGTGTCTGTCTATTAAAGCTGCCAGTTTATTAGGTACACCAATTTAAAACTAACTCAGTTAAAACTGTTTAGTTTAATTCAGATGTGGATGAAACTGAATGCAGCTTCAGTCTTTTACTCAGAATACTTCTACCAGTACTTCATCGATGACGTTTTTCAGTGTTAAAGATTTTGGTTGTTTCTTTTACAAATAACCTGCCTCGCCGTTTCAATTGGTTTTATTTTAGATGATCTTTTTTGGAGGAGGGGCAGAGCTGTTGGGCTATCTGCTTTTCAGCAGATTATTGCAACAGGTGGAAATAAAGAGCATAAGTATTAGATGATATTGATGATGCTAGTTTTTCTCCATTGACCTGATGCATCTGTATTTGTATTCCCTGAAGGATCTATCTTAAAACAACACTTGTAGCAACCAAACCTGAACTGTGTACGTTTTTCTTTAATCATCTCTCCTGCTCACACTAGACATTAAAAACATTTTAGTGTAACTGACGGGACAAAATCTACAGTCTTTGTTTTGTGTATTTAACTGCATTAAAACTAGTCCAGTGAATATCTTCCAAAGTTACTTTCTCAGTACTAAATTCCCCATTTTTTTTGTTCCCTCTGCAGCAACTTGCATGCATAGACAGTCTGGGAAAACTAACCATCTCAGACTCCTGGAGTCTCCTGTTAGCTTCAGATCAACAGCAGAGGGGAAAATATGATCTGCAGTAATTGACTTGAAACATTGAGTTTTTTGCTTAAGCTTGTAATTTGAAATGCATCAAAACAATGGGGAAAAACACAGCTGTTCTCTACTTGGACTAGAATCTTTTTGAGACATAACAAAGCGTTAGATTTAAAGCCAAAGAATAACTTGTTCTTAACATGTTAGTCTATGTCCTCTAAACTTTCCTGTTAGAAGCTTTAGTTGTTAGAAGAACAGCACCTTCTTCAGCACTTTAACAGTGATGGATGCTCCTCTGATCATCTAAGAGTGTACAGGCCGTAAAATTATCCATAACCAATATCGACTTTTTGTTGTAACACGCTGCACCTTCAGTGATGCCAGATAAGCACACACACACAATCTTCCTCTAAAAGCTGCAGAACTCCCACTTTGTGTATTGTGTATTATGCACCGAGTTGTCAGTTTATTAGGTACAGCAAGCTAAAAAAAATAATGGTTAAATCCAGCATGTGTTGATTCAGCTCTACGATTCTGGAAGCTGCTGTTGAACTGTATTGCGTTAAAGTGACGAGGTGGTTCTGTCACGTAAAGTGGTGGAAATTAACTAATTTGAAGTAGAGTGTTTTATTTTATGCTAATTTATGTTTTAGTTAAACTAATGGATGATTAGATCTCCAGTCTGGTAACTCTTAAATATTAAATAACTACCACATCGTATAGGAAGTAATTAACTTTAGAATACTTAGAATAGACCAAACATTCAAATGTTTCACAGATTCTAATATTACATAAAAGTCTAACGCAGGCTTCACTCTACATAATTAATTTTATAATTTTACATATGTTAATACAACTGCACTTATACTTTTAAATCAGTGTATTTCTGTTTCTACTTCATCTGGTTAGTTAGCCTGTTGTCACTGATATAAATGGGGAGGGAACTTACTTCTCACTAAGGTACTTGTACTTTCCACCACTTTAAATCACAGAAGTACCTGTTTAATGAAGTACAGTCCAGCAGCAGAACAAACTGCACATCACCTTCATGAAGGAGGATTTATACAGGTGTACCTAATAAACTGGCCCCTGTGTAACATGGAGAGTAATATGTAACCTGGCCGGTTCCACCACTGTTCCTCAGCATCACTCTGCACCTGAAGATCTCCTGCCCCCCCTCACCTGGCCACTCTGAGACGAGCCTCACCCACAGGGTCACGTCGCCACACCTGCCGTCTCACCTGCCATCTCACCAGCCCACACCCCAGGTCAGCATCCAGGTGGAGTCGGACAGCGAGGAGCCGGGCTTCCTTCCCACACACCAGCACGCCCTTTACCTTCCTGAAGACCAGACGCCACCTGAAATACAAAGAGACTTTTACCGGAAGCTGCACGCTCAGTACAGTGACTCCTGTGCCGAGACCGTCCTGTAAACACAACCTCCACACACACACAGGGAAGGTGCAGAGTGTTGCATACTGTTAATAATCAGCCTGTTGCTGCCACATATTGGTTTAAAATCGCTTTTTAAAGCTGAATTGCAACAAAAAGTGCTCTTCCACACTGATTTTTATCAGATTTAAGAATTATAAAGCTCCCCAACCTGAAAGTGTCTGAGCTCTCAGGTAGTATATACCTGTGCACTTCCTGTAGTGACGCTAACAGAAAGAAACAACCAAAATGTGTTAATAATAAATGTACGACCCACTCTGAACCCGTTAGACGCTCTACTGCTGATATTTTTCTTTCTTAAGACTGTGATTGTTGTATTTGAGTTATGGAAATGTAATAAAACAGCCTTTCACTCTCTTCTGTGCTCAGTGCTGTGATTAGTCCTTCATGTTCATCTGATCAGATGTTAAATGTCAGATTTTAGTTTCACAGTTAATCTGGAATACTTTAAATAACTGTACTATGTATGAAGCAGAAGATTATTGTCTCTAGTGAGTGGTAGACGTTTAAACACTTTCAATTGTAGTTTAGTTTTTTTTTAGTATTTATGTAGAAAACTACAATTGATAACAGATATTAAATGAGCCAGTGGTGCAAAGTAACTAAGAATATTTACTCAAGTAAATTTGCAAATCACTAATAACTAAAGCTACAGTACTGGTGATAAAAAATCTATTATGTGTCAATGTTGGGTAAAACCAGATTAGACATTTAAAAACACTACTTCATTGAACAGTTAATGAATAAATCTGTAGATCACTCAACAATTAAGTCACCTAAAGTATATAGTATATAAAATCTAAGTAACTAGAAACAACTAGTAAATAAAACACAGTACTGTCCACAGGTTTGTTGTAAAGTCAATGTACTGCATGTTTTACCACTGACGAAGTATCTTTTACAGTTTTTAAGTGATAAAATCAGCTTTGTGATGAGTTTTTGTGTCTTCAGATATTTTCTAAACCAACGAATCTAGAAACTGAACAGATCCGTTGATAATAAGACTTGTTAGAACTGTAATTATATATTTATATTAAAATTTCAGTTAACACTTAAAAACATAAGCTGCAGTGGTAAAAACTACTTTTACATCAAACTGGTCAGAATTTCAGTGTAATGAGTCCAAACGTTTGAACAGTATAAGTAAAGTTTTGAATGCAGGACTTTTACTTGTAATAGAAGTATTTCTAAACTGGGTTAAGGTCTTTACTTTAGTAAAGTGGTGGACCAGAGTACTTCACCCACTACCAATTTCAGCAAATGTGGCATTTAATATACTTATAATACATTTAATTGTACTTTAGTAGATTTAAGATACTTATTACACTACTGAATTATACATTTTACTGTTATTTAACAAATGCTGCATGTTTGGAACAGTAAACATCCGCTACACTACCTACCAACAATTAAGTACTCCTGATACAGTTATATTAATTAGCATAAGACAAACCGGGGCCCATTCTGTGTAATGAGAACTTGTATATTTTGATACTTCCATTATCCATTGTACTTTGTGTTTTAACAAGTACACTTGGGACTAATCTACCATGTAGTTTAACCATATGATACGGATCACACAAACAGTACAAATACAGTAAAAATACTGCAGCAGTAGAATAAGTTGTTCTTAGTTAAATATACTTATGACTGCATAACAAACTACAGCTGCAAGTGTTATGAATAAGCAACTATTTCAATAGCTGATTTTGGTCTTTAGGCAAAAACACCAAACGTTACCTGGTTCCAACCTCTGAAAGTTTTTTGGTTGATTTTTTAACAGTTTACCACGTGTTTGACTAAACTACAGAAACCCTGCTCAATAACAGAACAACCAGGTGCCAGTGACAAGTTATTTATTAGTTCTGTTAAACTGTTGACAGGATTTTCAGATGCTCGGCTTTCAAACTAAAAAAAAAAAAAAAAAACAGCAACACATCAACTCAATGACATTACTGTTAGTGACATTTAGCAATGTTTTAATCTTTATATAATCATCACACCATTCTTCCTGGATTCCTCTGGAAAGCTAAAGCAGACAAAATGCAAACTGACTAAAAAGTAAATTTCAGGAATTCTCAACCTTTATTGAATCTTAAAAGGAATGGCTGCCAAGTGGCTTTATAACTGGAATGAACTGGGTATACTGAGGCATCTTTGAGCTGAAGCTGCTTAGTTTCCACCACGGAGACGGAGCACAAGGTGAAGGGTGGACTCCTTTTAGATGTTGTAATCAGAGAGGGTGCGGCCGTCTTCCAGCTGCTTACCAGCAAAGATCAGCCTCTGCTGGTCAGGAGGGATTCCCTCTTTATCCTGGATCTTTGCCTTCACGTTCTCAATGGTGTCACTGGGCTCGACCTCCAGGGTGATGGTCTTCCCAGTCAGGGTCTTCACAAAGATCTGCATGCCTCCCCTCAGACGCAGGACCAGGTGAAGGGTGGACTCCTTTTGGATGTTGTAATCAGAGAGGGTGCGGCCGTCTTCCAGCTGCTTGCCGGCAAAGATGAGACGCTGTTGATCGGGAGGGATTCCCTCTTTATCCTGGATCTTTGCCTTCACGTTCTCAATGGTGTCACTGGGCTCGACCTCCAGGGTGATGGTCTTCCCAGTCAGGGTCTTCACAAAGATCTGCATGCCTCCTCTCAGACGAAGCACAAGATGGAGGGTGGATTCTTTCTGGATGTTGTAGTCGGAGAGGGTGCGGCCATCTTCCAGCTGCTTGCCGGCAAAGATCAGCCTCTGCTGGTCGGGAGGGATTCCCTCTTTATCCTGGATCTTTGCCTTCACATTCTCAATGGTGTCACTGGGCTCGACCTCCAAAGTGATGGTCTTACCAGTCAGGGTCTTCACAAAGATCTGCATCTTGACACTGTCAAATGGTAGAAAACAGAGTCCCTTCATAAAAGTCAGATACCTGCTGACACTTTTAGGGCTGACGCTACTTTTCACTATAATATGATTAAATCAATGTGGGACAACCACTGTCCAAAGTCAAATGAACAGACATTTCATGACATTGGCAGCTGTTTACTTGCTGCCACAGGCAGACAGGTGTCAGACTGATCTACTCTATTAAAGTAAGTGTTTTTGTATTTTGTCTGTGCTTATTTATTTCTCAGTTAAGATCAGCTGTAACAGAAGATTTCCCTGGGATAAAGAGTTGTATAATAGAGGCAGCTATTAAATTTGAAAACTATTAATTGTCATTACTCAGACTCCACTGACCCACAAACACTCAAACAATAAGAAATTGGAACCAGTAAACGTTTGTTAATTTGACTTAAACAACAAAAACTCTGAATAAATAATTGGATCAAACAGTTGCAGCTGTGAATCATCTGGCTACGTCATGCTAGGTTGCTATCAGTTTGCTGACGCTGCACTTCAATTAACCAGCTGTTTCTCGAAGCTTTGTTAAATAGAAAAACTTCTGACTTTACTTTTGAACAGTTTACTGGAAAAGTCCCGCAACACAAAACCAGACGTGTGTTAAACGTGTTATTCAGCGAAGTTCACCAGACGTTTCTCTAATTGAGCTTGTTAGCTTAAGTGGCTAACAGCTGATGAGCATCATTCCAATTAGCACTAACAGTTACCCAATATTAAAAAAACATCTCAACTTGTGTCGTTTTTTATATTAGAATTGGTGGTAAGGTACCTTTTAAGCCCTTTACTAAATTATGAATGTATTTTATTTGTCATTTTAAGTATAAGACGGCTTCTTTTACGTTAGGCCCCGGTTAGCGGTTAGCCCGGTTAGCCCGGTTAGCTACCAAAACAAACGACGCAGTTACTAAACTGCTAATTGATTCGCCACAAACAACTAATGTAATGTCCCACTCGACACACAAAACGCTGAATATGAAAATTCTGACCTTGATAAGTGAATTAATTGTCTTTAAAAAGCTCAAAGTACTTACAAACAAATTGTTCCACCGGTGTTTGGACCCCACTGCTCCGGAACCTGACCGCTTGTTACTAACGAATCACGGCGCGGCGGTATTTATACCCAACAAGCCCGGTATCCTTCCGCTGCTCCAACAGGTGGGACTATAAACCATGCTGAGAAAAACTTTAAATAATTCTGACATTAATTTAAAAAACATCCTTCTTCAAATACTCAAAGAAAAAAAAATACTAATATGTGATGCACTAAATTTAGACAAAAATATGTGAGTATAATGTGATAAATGTCCTTCAAACTAAAAGCAGTTTGTTGTTGGTCCTCCAGTAACACAGAAAGGTTCATACTTTAAACCTGTTAATTAGCAGATTCAATTAGTGGATTCAAGTAGCAACATGTCTGAAACTGATTGATCATGTCTTTATCAAATGTAAAATGAACTTTTAAATGCTAGATTTCCCTTTTTTATCATTTTGACAGCTGGTCAGACAAAATAAGAACTAGACTTATAAGAACCAACTTATAACTTGGGCTTTAGGAAGTAACAGTCTGATAATATACTGCACAAAGCAACCAATCCACTATTAACAAAAACTACTAGGTGCACTGATCAATAAAAATAAGACAGCTCTTTTAATTTCTTGAATGTGGATATTCATAAGCTGACACACTGTCATCAAGCCCAGTCCCACCTTAAATATTTATTCTGTCAGTTACCGACAAAAAACAAAATATACTACATCTGATTGGTGACTTCTTCTTTCTAATTACATTCTAATTTCATTTCAGATCGTTCACGTCTGAAGTGCATGTACCTTTTGCCTGGGGTCCAACATTTTCCTCCATTTTACAATGATCTGCTTGACAATTAAATATTCACCCCGACATGTAATATTTTCTAAATATCAGTTTCTACCTGAAGCATTTTGGAGACGTCATACACTAAAAATAGGACAAAGTGAAGAAACACACAGAGAGAATGTGTTTCCATTCCAGCACAGCTGTTTAGTATCCAGTTTTTTAATTGTGTGTATCATGTGTGTGTGTGACTCTGTTCCACATGGACGATACCGTCCCCTGAGGCTCATATATGTTTCAGTGATCCAGCTCAGCACATTTGTGGCTCAGATGCAGCAGCTCGACGTAAGTAGTCGTTAAACATGTCCTGTGGAATCTTTCAAAAGAAAAAATCAGCTTCTAGTTGTTATTACTCACCAAAACACATTAAGCACATTCTAATGGCCCCAACAGAACATCTGGACAATGTCTAGTCATTAAGAGTAATGGCTGGTATATAGCAGGTAGCTTTCTATACATTTTCTGGCGTGTTATATTATTTCTTCAGTTGAGGCCCATGCACAGAAGTGATTTGCAGCAATGTGTCTTTTTCTAATTGTCTTTTTATTTCATATAATACAACATTTTGTCTGAAGTGCAAAGTCTCTCGCCCGGGGTTCTGCATTTACATTTTTATAATGACCTGCCTGACAATTTAATATTCATCCCCCTGAGAGAGAAAATATTTTCTAAATGTCATGTTTTAAATATCAACTACTGGAAGTCTTCATTCATGTTTGTGTGCTGCACCTATTGGCTGTTAATTTGAATTAGTGAGAAGTTTTAATGAGTGGTATTTATTGATAAGGTTTCTGAGAGTCCACTGTGGTCTTGGATGTCAAGTTATTTATTACTAGCATTTCTCCTTCGTACAGACCACTATCTGATCTGATCCCGAGGAAAATGTAAAAATGTGATTCTTTGTTAGAAACAACCTGTTTTCAAAATGATTTCCAAGTGGATTCATGGACATTTATTGATGCTTGATATCACATACAATAAAGTGCACCAGTGTTTTTAACGTTATGACACCTTAAAACCACCGAGACAAAATGTCCAGCTGAATTAAACTCATTAAACATCTTTCACCTGAGTTTCTCTAATATACAGTAATATCAGTGACAGATATTTGCTGTATTGCCTCAGTGGTGCAGGTCTGACCTGTGCCGTTAGCTTATTGTAACGTTAATGATCTTTTTTTGTTGCTACACTCATTATAAATCTCTCTGGATAATAAATGTCTTAAATGCAAACATAAATGTAATGTATTTCTGTCTCTCTGAACGTCTTTGGTTCATTAAACTTATGTGGGCAGCGCTGTTTTTCCTCCGAGTGCCTAATATCATCAAGCATCTGGTTAAAAGCTTCTCAACAGTTGAGTTAACCGCAGCAAGAAAGCCTCTGGAAATTGCCATCGTGGCAGGAAACATTATCTTCTTATTAGCATTCATGATGGCAACAGAAGTAATCATTAGGACATTAAAATGTGTTGGAGGTAGGGAAATGCTGCGGGGCAGGATTTGCCTCCCACCCATCAGGGCATATTTGCAACACAAAAGCATTCGGTCCAGAAACAAAAAGTACTTGTCAAAGTGAATGGAAACCAAAACTGCACATGCTGTGGTGGAAGTACAGAGTTCACACTTCAAAGAAACTTTTCATAGCAATTATGCAGATTCAAATCTCTTTCTGCTGGTTTTCTGCTGATGTTGGAGCTGTGTTTTGCTGAGGGTGCCAACCCCCAGGTTGGGAGGGTCACGAGATGATTAACCGGACAGGAAACACGTTGACATTTTCACATTGAATCTTTGCTTTGTCCCATGAATTACTGGAGAATTAAACAAAACGAAAAATGAGGGAAAATCATACTTGCATGGATTCAACAAGAGACTGTTTCATTCAAATTTAGATGCCTTAAATCTCACCTGTGGATGATCTCAGCTTCATGTCACTTGATCAGTTTTCTAGTGTTTGTTTTTCTCCAGTGACCACAAGAAGCAAAAGGCCACAAGATGAAGTGTTTTGCAAGAGAAAAGACTCCAGCTGATCTGTGACCCCCCCAGAGCCATCCAGGTTGTCTCCTACACACTGAATAAGACATTCATGAACCGACTAACTCTCTCCAGTTTTTTCTTTAGTATTAACAGTGCTTAAGTGCTCTTAGGAAAGACGGAGCTGCATCCTCTATTTTCTAAAAGAATAATTATCACAAACACAAATTAATTGTTGTAACAATAACTGATGAATGAAAGCAAATGGAAAACATTTACAGTCCACATCAGATCAGTCAAGGATTAGCAACATGGTCTAAAAAGTCAGTTAGATGCTTAATTACCGCTCAGATCATGTTGATTTAATGTTGCATAATAAGATTTGAACTATATTTAGCTAAATTCAGTTTAACAAAAAGGAGAAAGTCGGCAGAAGCTGAGTAACATCTGGTTTCATATTTTGTCCTTGAAATAAAAATGTGACACAAAGAAATTCACCGAAAAGCCTAAAAACACAGTTTTGTACTTTTTATTAAATTTTACCATTTATTTAGGGAAACTGTTAACATTTGTCTCATAATGAAAATGTACATTTATCAATCTGCATAAAACATCACTTATACAGTACATCAAAATAAATACATCATCTGGTGAGTTGATTGAGCTTGCACTCGAAGATCGGTCTGTTAACTACAGCTACACTATTCACATTGCAGCCTCCACGTCTGCAGCAAATTCATGTTTTTCATTTTCCTTTTTAATCATCACCCGCTCCAGACCTGGGGGCCAGTCTACAACAGTCATCAATCTAACTACATGTGAGAAAAAAGACAACAGTACTGTGCAGGACGTGAAGTCCAAGATTTAAATACCACTCAACTACAGCTAAAAGCCAGAGGTGGAGCGGCTGGAGTAAAAAAGGCTTGAAGGTGTCTGCAGGCAGGAGGGAGTTCAGGGACAGGAGACAGATGACAGGAAGCCACGGCTGATTATTTCCTTCCTTTAGCATTTTGTGGTGAGAGAGGGTGACTCATGAGTGTGGAAGTGAACACAAACTAAAATCCACCTGCATCGTTATAGCTGCCAGGACTCTTAAAGTTGTAATTCTGGTCAAACACGCGTCAAAACTAGCTGATGTGGAGGCACCTGTGGTTACCATGGTAACAACAAGGGCGGCCTGGAGACGACACCATCACTGAGCTTTGCTTCCAATTTGGCCACGAAGTCAGTCGTGCTATTGCAATAAAAAATGTATTTTCTTTGCATTACTGACTTTTAAATGAAATATCCAGCTCTATAATATGAAGACAGTGCCAGCTGAAGTGAAGAAGCAGCTAAATGAGAAGGAAATGCTTCAACGTAAGGGAAAACTTAACTTGTGTATGAATCTGCCCATGATTATAGAGTGAAGACTGAAAGAGAGAAAGAGTCGGGGGGAAATAACAGCAGGAACTGAAGCATATGGAGAGTTCTCATACCCCTAACACACAGTCAGCATGACCATTGTTAGGTAGATTACTTAAAGCTAGTCTACAGCTGGTAACTGCAGCTGTCAAAGAGGCAAAAACGTATTAAACTTTCCACCTGCTATCAACGGATTCAGTGAAGACAAACTGTATTTGGGATAAACAATCACAGCTAATGCTGAAATCATTGACAAATAAATTGCAACACAACAAAAGCCACTCCATGACAGCAACAGTAAGTTAATGTAGCTTTGAGCTGAGCTGATATTAGAGTAACACTGGATTAGAACACAATCATTTGGTGTGAACACTGTATGTGAAGGCATTTTGAACCCAGGAGACGAATGGCGCACTCCACCACTAACAATACTACAGAGTAAACACGCTGAACGGCTGCGACACGAGGAAAATGTGACCAGAAATACATTAAATATTGGGTTTGGAGTCATGTTATGCTCTCACCTAGCTGCTAGTGAAACCCCGGGTGTCAGTCGGTCTAATTCCTAAGTGTTTTTCTAAACTCTATGACGTTCAGTGTTGTGGACCGCGTTCACTTCACAGACAACTGGGTCCAGTATGCAGCTGGATTTTCAGCTAGGTGGTCGCTGTAGGGTGGAGCGGCCCACAGGAAGACTTCCTACGCTGGCCAATCAGAACAGATCAGACTGGGACGAGACACAGGAGTCTCAAAGCCAGAGGAGCTGTTACATAACGAAGCGTTAAAACGTGTGTTTGCACTGTTTTTAACTTGAAAATCACTTAGTGTTGTATCAGTGGAGAACAGGTTTAAACATCAACCTTAAATGAAGTAGAATATGGCCACTTTACGGATTTAACTCCTCATCTTCCAGAATTCTTTCAGTCAATTGCTTACGTGGGAGAACTTTAAAAAAAATACTACAGAATGCATAAATCCCCTCACGCCACATTCCTCATACTGTGTCCTGTCCCCAACGTCTTCCCCTTCTCCCCTCCTTAAGTTATTTTTGTCCCATTTCGCACCCAGTGTAACGTCCTTTGTCACCGTATTGGATGAGTTTTGGACAGAAGACTCTCACCTCCATCACAGATCATCTCCCAGACAGGTGGATCAGCGCCCCCTTCGTCTCCTCTCCTGCTCCACGTTTCCTCTCACATTTCCCATCAATTCAGTTATATCACAGGAGGAGAGAACAGGATCCATCACTGCATCTCATGGCAGAAGGGGCTGGACATCATCTATTTGTATTTACATCGCCTCCTCCTGGGCGGAGAAGGGGGGAGTAGAGGATGAAGAGTTGGGACGAGGCGGTTGTTCTTGGTTCAAAAATGTCTTTTGTGAAGCTCGTCATATTGATACTTCATATTCACGAGTGTCCTGCTGACAATGAGAGAGAAGATGGAAGAGGCAGCATTAGTGGTGTGGGTGTCCCTGTCACTGTAAATCAGCGTTGAAGGCGTTGACAGCTTTCAAATGCATCGAACACTCACTCCTCCTGTCTCATAGAGCGGGTTGTCAAACTCTGTCTCCACAGTGATCTGTCGGTAAGGGTGGGGGTAGATGAGAGGCAGCCTTAAGTTGGAGTTATATCGGCACCTAATGAGTAAGGTGGGAGAAAACATAAAAAAACATTAAGACGTATTGTACAGCGTGAATCTGGCCTCAGAATAAAATTAACCTTCACTTGGTCAGTAATGGAGTTTTGCACGTGAAGATGTAATCACAGATCTTACCGTGTGACATAGACATAAGCACCACCCAGCAGCACGGAGAGCAGAAGAACAAGGATGAAGATGGCCAGAGCTATGTTCCCTCCATCCAGAGAGGAGCCTGCAGTCGCCTCTGCAACTGACACGTAAATAAAATAAGATTAATTGAGGGCATAATGTTAGAGAGAGAACAAATAAAAGCCTTGAAAGCTCTTGTCCAGGGTGGTTTAGTTGATGCAGGTGGATGCTCCAGATAAACAAATGAACACAGACAGGAGGATGGACAACCACACGCAGTGGGAGTGAACTCAGCAGGCAGATGTTTGTTGGTGCAGATCGAGCAGACACAAACACAGAGGAGGTGACGTGCTTTTTATTCTTTGACCTGTGTGATGGCGTGTAGAAAACACAGAGCGTGGTCTTTTCAGCCCACAGCTTTAGAGCATCTCAACATACACAGACAGACTCACCTTCCAAAGCATGGTTACCAAAGCAGTCATGGTTGGCTGCAAGACATCATTCTGTCAGTCAGTGCATATGAACATTTACATCACACTTCCTGTAGAGTTTGTTCCTAATTAGGCTGCTTTTAATTGATCGTTTGCTAGTCTCCTTTACTTACTGTGAGTAGAAGTATTAAAAATACACTGTAAACATTATTCATTACAAGGTAAAGTCCTGCATGTATGTACTTAAGGTATTATAAGTAAAAGTACCCAATGCAGAAAAATACTACTACTAGATTATTATTAATATATTGATTTGCAGGGGACATTTAGCTGTTTACTTATTTAATAGAAATAGACTATGACCAATGTTCATTTCAATTCTTCTTATTTTGCACCATTAAATAATTAAATGTCTTTTAAAAATGCAGAAAACTGCGAAGCTCTACATCAGAATTAGAATTTACAGTACACAACTTAAAAATGTCAAAAATGACAATTCAATAGAAAACAAATCCTCACATTTCAGATGCTGCAACCATGAAATGTTATCAACTGACGATTTCCAGCCACTGATGAAATGATTAGTTTCATCTTCCTGGTTTTACTGTTGGATGAACTGATTATAATATCAGCCTGGAATAGACCTCGGTGTCAACAGCAATGAGCTTTTTTTCTGCACAGAGTACTCATAACTTTGATAATTACAATTAATATTCAGAGCATGATTTTACTTGTGATGGAGCAGTGTGCTAAGAGTAAAGGACATGACCTCGTAAACTCTTCAAATGTTACAACACAACCCTGCTGAGCTGAGCTATGACTAAACTGCTGTTGTTTGGGGAAAAGGGGTTTAGCAAACTTTCAAATGCATGCATAGGAGCACGATCAAGCTGTATCAACAAGCAAGGAGCATAAAAGTCTGAAGAATATTGTGTACGTGCAGAAATCCAGAGGTACTGAAAACAAGGGGTCGTTTCATTCCACACATACAAATTCTGCAAAGTTCTCACCCCTGCAGAGCGGAAGTGGGCCACTCCAAAAGGAAGGGTTTCCTAGGATGCATTTTATTGCAACCTCTCCAATGAGCTCGTAACCCTGGTAACAAACAAAGGTGAGCGACTCGCCGGGCAGGTAAAGCCTCTTGGACAGGATCTGGTAGCCGTTGTCAGGGAGACCGGGGTTTTCACAGGAAACTGAATCCTCAGCTAGAAAGAAAGATGAAATAAAAAGAGGAAGAGGAGAGCTGGATGGATCTCGTTGAGTTTCTCAACACAAATCAGAGGTTTTGCGTCAGAGCTCGACTGACAGCTTTGACAGGCTCCGGCTGAGGTGACGTGACTCATGGATAATCTCCACCCCCTCCTCCAGGTGGCTCAGGGCAGATTGGTACGCTGCATTAGCATTGCATTTACATATCAAACACTTCACACAAACATCAATAACCCTGAAAACACGCACGCGTTGTTAGTCCGGAGACAAAAATGCAGAAGATGAAGCATCGTCTGTGGTACGCAGAGATGCTCTGATCTGTGTCAGCAGAGGAAAGTGAACGCCAGGCCTTCTTCACCAGAAATCACACAAACCCACTCGTGTTAAATCACACAGCAGCAGACAACAAGCCTCTCATCTTCAGTTAACTGCCATGTGCAACTGTCTATCCTGATGACAGCTTTCTGAAATCACAGGGCTGGTAAAGCCCAGGTCCCTCTCAGCACACGAGCTTGATGAAATACAACTGGGTTTTCCTGAAACCCTCTAATCTCTCATGTCTTCTTTTTGCACTGGAAACTGAACTGTACTGCTAAAGACTCACAAACACAGTGAGGGAGTCGAGACGTCCACACAGGCGTCCCTGGCTCGCGGCCGTAGCAGGTGATGGTGGCGCTGCCCTGCAAGATGAAGCCGGCGTTGCAGCTGTACTGAATGGTTGTCCCCACCAGGAGTTTAGGGTCTGACAGAGACCTGGTGGAGTGCTCCACGTGGCCAGGATCGGAACAGTACATGACTAAGATAAAGACAACAGAGAAGGAGGATAAAGAGAAAGCTGAATCACAAAGTATCCACATAGTATGATGACTCCTTCTACTGTGTAAACATCCAGGTTCACTTCAGGTACAGTGGAAATGTCAGGAAAACTCACTCTTTTCACAGAACGGGGGCTGTGAGCTCCAGGAGAGGTCTAACTGACAGGTGAGAGTCTCCCACCCGACCAGGTCATAACCAGGATCACACTGGTACGTGATACGAGCCCCTCGCACCAGTGCAATATGGGACGTCGTCTTCCAGCCGTTCTGGATCTCGGGCAGGTCTGGACAGGAGTCGTTACGAGACACCTCTGGCAAAAGAAATGACAGTAAGAAAACAACACGCCCGGCTCCCTCAGTACCATCACATGCTCTCTGTAACGGGGAATCTGTCTCTTGATGCACTTGTTGTGTGTGCATCACTTTGTTATTACTGAGTTTGACAGGATGACAGATTTGATCCATGTGGAACCGTCTTCACCAGTGAACTCTGACAAGGACGGTTTGCTTCTAATGCTGCTGTTTGAAAAACTCATGTTTGCCTCCTAATATGACAACTATCATCTAATGAAGGCCAAAAACTCTTGACAGAGCTGTGTCAGATTCATGGGGTATATGTTTTCTATTTTTTTAAGTGCAGAGAAAGTTGTGGAAGAGTTCTGTCTTCAGCACATTTTTGAAAGTTGAGAGTGAGGATGCTGAGCGTGCAGAGGTTCGTAGGTCGTTCCACCATCGTGGAACCACAGAGCTGAAAAGTTTAGCCTGGGATCATTTGAGGTGAGGTGAGGTGAGGTGAGGGGACCACAAGACGTCATTAACTTGCAGAGTGCAGTGAGCGAGAGGGACTGCAGACCAGGATGAGGGAGTTCAGGTAGGCTGGAGCTGTTTCTTGCTCATTGTGGGTTTGTCATCATGAGTGACACCTCTCTTATTGCACACAGTCATTAGCCCCATTGTTCATTTAAAAATATGGATTAGAGCTTTAAAGAGACCAGATATTGTCAGAATGCGCTTTAACTGGCGGAAACTTCACACAAAGCTCCATACAAAAGATTCATTATTTTTGTGGAAGTAGGAAACAGAATCTCCATGAGATATCTGAGAAGACCTCACACGCCAGCATGTGCTGATTACACAGGCAGAGCAGCAGCAGGAGGCTCAGACCGACGCTCTCTTGATCGTTCTGAAGCTCTTTGAATAGAGAATTCTTCTGATCTTGCATTAAAAGTGTCCAACTCAAACGTTCCTGCCATATCTCTAGAGTCTTGGCTCTGTATTTGCTGGTGCTTTGAGCTAAATCATTTTGCTCTACATCCACCTAGCAGATGTTGAATGTCTCACAGTGTTTCAAGATAAATCTGACTTGCCGGTGGTGCTAAAAGAAAAGTCGGGGGATCACCGAAGTCATTAGGATTTATCAGGATTCCGACTTTGTGGAACATGATGTTTGACTGTGGTAAAAGATATTTTATAATAAGAGACATTTTAATCTGAATTAACAAACGCTGTTTGAAACACTTGGAGCTGGTGATAGTGTGGCAAAAAACTTATCTCAAACTTAACGCAAAGTAAAATTAACTTTATTATTTACAGAATCAAGGCACCACAGTTGTAGTTTGTTGAACAGGAAGGAAAATAAAGGTACTGCTGAAACTCCTTGTGTTTTTCTTACACTATGCACCTGCTGAAGTGAAGATTGGAGAAGAAAGGAGTTCACCTCGCGAGCTACATGTGCCTCCAGGCTGCTTGATGGAGGGTTGGAGGGTTGTCATCTACTGTTTCACTTACCTCTAAATCTTATTTAAACATAGCTTTATAATATGTGCTAGATATTGCCTACAAAGTTGGATGAAGCAGCAGGACAATGATCCTAAATGTGAGGTTGTTGTAGTGAAAGGTGGTTTAAACAGTTCTTAATACACTGTTTCACTTACTTTTTCCACCATCACTCTGTATGTTTATTAGTTGTGTTGAATAAAAACATGAAAGATTATTCACTTATAAAATATTTCACTTTTTCTTGCCACTGTTTTTTTAAATGCATCCACACAAACAAACATTATTGTATGCATTGGTTTGCAGAGCATGTCTGGCACCGTTACACTCTCCAGAAAGCCGAGGAAACTAAACCCTTGCCAAGAATTGTTGCATCACATCTGAAGATTACTGTTATGTGCCCTCCCAGGCGTTTATGGTTTTGTTTTTCTTCTCCATTCATACATTTATAGGCACATTTGTTGCTTTGTGAATTCTAATGTCTCAAGTGTATAACAGTCTAAAAACCCAAAAAACAAGAACAGAACACCACCCCTCCCCCCCCCTCCCTCCAGCAGCAACTACTGCCAAGAATAAAATGCAGAATATTTATCACAATGAAGATGTTCAAAGACAGAAAATAAATAATAGACATATAAATAAGTGGCCTTTTGTTGGGACTAGTGTTTCTTAATATGTGTGATGATTGATTGAGCAGCACACAGTATTACATTATACAGTATAACATCAGAAGTCTACAGGGATTTGTAAGTTGGTGTTCATGGATCAATTATTCATTCACTATTGACTTTGTTCTGTTCCTCCATGCAGTGTGTGTGGTGAGCACATGTATTTTGAGCACAAACATACACTCATGCACACACACACACACACACATGTATAATCAAAGAGAGTACCCTGCGTATTCATGCTGTGTCTACTAGATTTAATCCTCGGGGAGACGTGTGTGAGTTTGTGGTGACAATTGGATGGTGCGCGATTTTAAATTGGTGTCAGGTGTTGGAAATGAGAAGCGCTGCAGATTACGGTGTGTGGAAGGAGGGAGGGAGCTTATTTGGCTGCTTGTGAAAGTGAACTGGTGTGTAGATGAAGGCCACTGCGAGATGGTGAAACAAATAGGATGTGATTGAATAAGGGCAGAGGGAAATGAAAGCAAAGACAAATAAAGATGAGAAGAGGGGAAAAGGGAAGATGAAAAATGGAGCGGGCAGCTTGAGGAAACCGAATGAAAATAAACCTTTCCAGATCTATTTAAAGGATAAGTGTTATTTTATGTTCTTGTCATTGTCAACACATACCATGAACAGACAGAGGCTTGTGATTACATTAGCTGCTACTGCTCCGAACAAACTGCATCAATCCACACATGACGAGTTCAAACGCTTCCCAGATTTGAGCTCTTCTTCAAGGTTTAATGGAGTTTAATAAGAGCTCTGCATACATTGACTGGACAGATTCTCCATCAGCATTGAGCAATCAGAAACTAGCCCCTGCACCTTTACTTTCTATCAGTGCTTCAGGTAGAATATCCAGGAAGGTCAAAGAGAATTAACTGCTTATTTAATTCAAAGTCTTCTCCAAGATCGTGCTGCATCTGTTGAATCAACCTGTTGCATTAAAGAAGCAGCTTTCACCCAGCTACATTCATGTTATCTGTTCTTATCAACATGCAATCTGCTGAGAATTAGACAGGAGGTGGCAGTAAAATGAGCAGGGGGACGGACCCTGACCCTCCTCTGCAAAATCTCCCAGAAACAACAAATAACAAGCACAAAGACATAAAACAGCTGCATGGTTGTAGGTGGTGTTGTGTCTCACATAGTGGGCGTCTTGCTCTTATAGTAGGCACGGGGGGGTGAACTTTAAATCTGTACAACTTAAAACATTTGGCTCTCACCCATGTAGTTGATGATGAAGCCTTCGCCCTTGCCAAAGACAAGCCCGGCTGGATCCGAATGGAAGGTGACAGTCAGGTCAGGGGTGGTGGAGGACAGCTTGAAGGGGCTGCTACCCCCCACGTACCGCCCCAGGATCCGTGTCGTGACCTCGTCGCCGTCAGTGATGGTCAGCATGTCACTGTCACTGATGTTCAGTCTGAAGACAGTGAGAGAAACCGAGTCAGCGAGAGAGAGAAGTGCAGCCGGTGGTATCAGCTCAAGTTATGATGACTCGGAGTGCCGTGGTGTCGACAGCTGACTGTGTGGGAGACGAGATAACTTCAAAGGCTAAATGCAGCATTCATCCACAGGCCAAGTGTTTAACAGTCTGTAAACACAGCCATGTTTTATTGCCCCAGAGACGTCTGTTTAACCGTGCTGCAGCGATCTTAATGAAGCTATTTGAAAGGTTTCAGAAACTTAAATAACTGTAAATAGGATATGATACAAAGGAGTGGAGCACGTAATTGGAATCATTACTGCAGCGAGTGTAGTTAAACCTGTCAAACCCATTTCATAGAAACAAATTATAGGTGTAAAATGGGTTTGGTGTTGGTGCAACTGAAACTTTATTTAGTTACTGTGGCTCTTACTGAAGTTTGACAGCAGTAACATCTGCAGCAGCCCTCCACTCAGCAAACTTCTTTAATGCTGGAAAGTTCTGAATCAAATGGTTCACTATGAGCGCATATGGAGGAACATCAGTAGGTCCATCTAGACGGAGTGCTGTGCCCCTCACAAGTCCCCACATACATTTTTAATGATAACATTTGGTTCTTAGTTGAACTGAAATTCTGATGTGATTAGTCCCCGTGTTGGTGTTTTTCCTCACAGCTGTACATCAAGCAGCACTCGTTTATCCTCCCCAACATGTATCCTCCAGCTGCAGTCCTCTCCCTCTCCGTACCACTCCGGCCAGTTTGGAGACAGAATCACTCCTCCTGGACCAGTCAGGTCTCCTCCACACTGGGCTGCAGAGATGAAGGAAGAAGGGCAAGAAAAGTATGAGACAGAAAGACAGAAGATTTAATGAGACTAAAGTGCTAAAGTGTCAAACACAGATCGGAAAACAGTAACGAGTCGTCTGGAACAACTGTTCCTAGAAACTAATCAGTTCTGCAGCTCAGTTCATGGTTCTAACAAGAAAGTAATGAGTTGTCTGATGTATTTGCAGCGGGAATTTCTTCATTTTAAACTTTTAATTTTTGCAAATTAAAGTTGCCACAAAGGAACAGGTAGTCTTCCAAACACATCCGGACTTGTCTGCTGCCTCCTTCGTGAGATCAGATCTCACGAAGGAGGCAGCTGCACTTCGTGTCCATGAAGTTGAAACAACTACAAATGATGAGATGACAAGTTTAAGTAAAATAGGCTCTGCTTCCTGGCTGTGCTACCTTTGCACAGCGGCTCCGTGTCGTTCCAGTATGGATCCCGTGCACTGATGCACTCGATAACGGGGGGGCCTTGTTCCAGAGAGTGGCCCGGGTCACAAGTAAACTGAACCACAGCTCCGACTCCGTACAGAGGGTCAGAGGTTGTGAAGTTTCCATTCTGGAGGTACGGCTCGTAGCAGTGACCACGCTCGAAAGCTGGAGGGGAAAAGGAGAAGACAGAAACTCCACTGAACAAGAAAAAGAAAAACCTCAAAGTGCCATTAAAGCCAAACCAATGTTAGCATTTACCCCCAAAAGTTGAATAGATAGTTGTTGTTTTTTCCTTTTTAGTGATGAAGATAAACATATTAAAAAGGATTTTTCCATATGATGCCACCAGACACTCAAAAAAGCTTTAGCTCTGAATATGTTGGACGACCAGCCCACTTCTTGGCAGCTGAAACTGACTTGGCAGCGCACATTGTAATAAATCTTCTCATGGACGGTCTCATTTACTTTTACAATTACACAGTAATTACAGCAAAGCAGTCGATCGTAAGTTTCACTGTCCTGCAGAAACGCTGCTTCATGCTTTACAATAGCTTCAGTACCTTCAAAGCGGATGTTGAATCCCATGTTGTGGTTGGGCTGATCAGTAATGAACTGGATCCTCACAGCTGGACCCTCACTGATTACCCCCTCAAATGGAATCTGTCCCCCCCGACCCGAGTCGAACAGCACCACAGAGCCGGCGTCCAGTCCGCTCCACAACACCAGCCTGCAGGGACGGAAAGAGTGTGCACGTGTGACGTAGGGCGTCTTTAACTCCAAATAAGACACAGCTGAAATCAAAGTAATAAAATATGAACAAAGCTCCAAACAACGTCGATGAATAGTGAGCAGACGTTCAGTTTCTCTTCTGTCAGAGCTCCAACTGATTTGAAGTGAAGCTCTGCACAGTTCATTCACAGCTGTAGTATTTATTTAAACATGCACAGTGATAATGCTTCAGTTACAGCTGCAGGTCGTGTTTGTTCAGTAGACCTGGACCTTTGTCATAAAGACAAATAAATCCTTATGTCCACAATTTTATTACCGGTAAGTTAGTTTTCATTATTTCATGTAATAACATCAACATCAGATCCACTGTGAATTTCAGAATCCAGTTGACCTGTGAGCTCAGTGATATCCGACTCAAACCATCAAAAACTTCATCATCTACACCTAAAACATACAGTCGTACCTGTCAGTGGGTCCCAAAGCCAGTCTCTCCAGGTGGAGGTGCAACCTCTGGTCCTTGGGTGCCTCCAGAGACCAGGAGCAGGAGCGATCCTGGGTGGCATTAGGCCCATGATGGGGAGAAGGGGACAGGACCCTCCCCACTGTCGCATTTTTTATTGTTCCCCCACAAAGAGCTACAGAGAAGAAGTTAGAAGAAGTTCAAATCCCTGCTTCTACTGAAACTGGCAGCGTCTTCTGCTGCAGCCCTGCACACACTCACCCCTGCAGCTCGGCTCCTTGCTGCTCCACACGGGCAGGGAGGCGTTGAGGCAGGTGAGCAGCATCTCCCCCTGCAGGTGGTAACCCATGTGGCAGTGAAAGCGAGCGGTGCCTCCAGGGAGCAGGTCCAGCACAGACACCTCCCCAAAGTGAGGCCTCTTCGGTAGGGGACAGCTCAGCCTGAAAACTGCACACAAAAGTAGAACAGGAGGGTGAACAGGGATTTAAACACATGATGAATGTTAATAAGAGTCAAATCCAGTAGCACAGTTATTGTTTCATCATTACTTCAATAGTTACTGTTATTTTTATAGAGCTCCTGCTGAAACTACTGAGTGTCAGATGCTATAAAGACAAGTAAAGAAAAAAAGAAAACTGCTGTAAAAAATAGAGTTTGATTTAATTATTTAAATTAAGAAGAAGACATTTCCTCAAAGTATCGTTCTCATAACAATGGGATGGACAAACATGTCTTCCACCACGGCTGAATGTGACCTGTACATTGTGTCAGACATTTCCATCAGCTGCAGCTCTACTTAAAGCTAAAGAGGTCAGAACTCGTCCTTTTACCGGCTGTTCAGTGTTTAATATCTGTGATTATCAGTCTTTTCAGTTGATGCTTCAACGCATTAGGACCAAACAAGGCAACGAGTTTAAAATGATAATAGTCTTTATATTAATAATTAGCTTTGGGATCTCTGCTCTGTTCGTGTTGTCTGTGTTAGTTTTATTCTATTTCTGCCGTTTTAAGGTTTTCTATCTTGCCAACATCTCTCTGCTAAGATATTTTAATCTCCCTCCGTCTCTTCCGTTCTTCTACCTGCTGGTGATGGAAAAAGATGAGATTCCTGTGATTAATGGTACAGGTGGGTCTTAACACTCTGATGCTTCCTCCTTTCCAGTCCTTGTCATATCCATCATGGGCGCACACACACACACACACACACACACACACACACACACACACACACACACACACACACACACACACACACACACAAACACTCTATACAAACTCCCATATTCTCAGCCTCCTAATGAGACGAGAGCTAATTAATCACAGCTCTAATAAGCTAATTCACATGACAGATTCAATCACCGTGCTAAGTGATTAGATGAGAAGACTTTTGATTATGCAATTTGCATGTATACAGACTACAAACAGCGCCTGAGGCCCCAATTAAAAATTCACTTTTATTTAATTGGTGTAGCTTGTTTATACATATGCATATTCAGATTTAAGATATATTTGTGTACACTTGACTTCAGTGTGTCGTATGTGTGCACACATGCTGTGCAGACTCACTCTGATAGTGCAGCTGGAAGATGCCCATGGTTCCCTCCAGTGCAGAGCGGTAATAGACGGACAGAGTGTTGGTGGGACTGCGGATCACCTGACCTTCAACTAGCAGCGTCTGATTGGCCAAAACCAGCAGGGACCCTTGTTGATCCATACCCCTGATGGACAGCTGCTCACCCTCTGAGAGGTTCACACTCTTCACCTGAGCACACAGGAAGACAGAAGCATCAAATAAAAACTAACGATGAAGTTATTAAATGCCTGTGTCTCCACTATTGGCCTGAAAGAACCTGCTGCATGAAGCTAATTGCTGCCTCTGTATCTAATGATGCTCATGTCCAAGTCAGGGACAGAGAGAGCAGTATCAACAGCTGCCACTAGAAGGCAGAGTTCAACCTGGGATCAGATCAGACGCATCATGTCCAGCAGGCGTGAGGATGAGTGGATTTCACTGCAGTCTCGTTATGTGCCTGTTCATTACTGTCATGCTTCCTGTGTGTACCTGCAGCTCCACTCCGTAGCCGGTGTACACAGTCACTGTGTATGTGCAGTGTACGAAGGCGCTGTCGGGCAGAGGGGGGTCTTCAGACGAGTCTATGTATCCCTCTGGGTCTGAGAAATTCACCATGCAGCTCGACACAGCTACGGAAAAAAACACAGGAGTTTATTTTGAACTGGCTTTATTTTATTTTATTTTATTTTATTTATTTCTGCCTCTTTACGGTGAGGCTGAAAGAAGCTCACTGGAAATCCCTGCTGTGTATAATTAACAACGGAAATTATAGGGATAAAACAAGGCACAGCAGGACTCGTGGCTGTTAACAGCAACTTGAAATAAATAATCGCATTCTCTATTGTGTATTTCTGTATAAGCTCAAAAGCAGAGACGGTATTCAGACACTTCAGTAAAACGAATCATACCACAATGAAGAAATACTCCAGTCCTGCATTTCAGAGCCATACTTTGTACTTTTGATGCACATTTTGCAAATATAAAACATCATATGATCCATGTTTATTACAATTCAACTCCACTAGTTGTGGAAACACTGTTCATCATTTTAGTGTGCAAACTTTAAACTAAATGATTATGACTCATACCTGAGGAAGGTGTCTCAGTGCCCATGTCCAGCATCGTGGCCTGAGTGGGGATCTCGGTGTCTTGTTCAAGGCTGTGTGTTTGTGTGTGAGGCAGCAGTGAGTGTGTGTCTGAAGCAGGAGGCTCGGTTGGACCACTGCCTCGGCCTGACACTGCAGCTGATGCTGGGGGTTTTACTCTGCTCAGTAATCCCCCGTTTTGATGCTCAGGGGAATGGCTTCCAGGGAGGGAGCTGATGCTGAGTCCTCTGCCCAGCAGAGGGAGCAGGTTCTGGGGCAGAGCAGAGGGGACGATCGCCCCTTTCTGGGAGGTGAGTCGTCCTTTTTGAGCCAGAACTGAGTGCAGCAAACCTCCGGCTGCGGAGCTGGAGCTTTTGCTGTTGAGGCTGCTTTCTTTTGTGCTCCCTGGTGTCATGACTAGAGATGGGGTGGAGTGGGTGGCTGTGGGGGCTTCTTTATCTGAAAAGAGTGGAAAACAAGGAGTGAATCTCCTCTGGTATAAAGGACAGAAAATGATCTTTGAAAAAGCCCTGGGATTCAGCTCTGGGTGGTTCTGTCACTGTCCTGCTGGTCTTATCAGGAGCAGGGTTATCTAGCCGGCGCAGCCAAAGCCCAGTCGAGCTTCCCTTCACTTTTCACACACACACACACACACACACACACACACACACACACACACACACACACACACCATACTGAGCATACACCCACACATGAATATAAGACAGTGCAGCGGAGAGACAGGGCAGTTAAGCATGACAGGAGCTGTGGAAAGAGGAGGGGGGAGAACTTTAAAAAAAAAGAAAAGAAGAAATGCATAGACAGGCAAACCGCTCTGCCGTCCATGCTAAAATGCCATCTCCAGCAGCTTAGTTCAAAAACAGCACAGAGCAGCATTTACACACACACACACACACACACACACACATTCCTATACACCCCGTGTTCTTGTGCACAGACTTTGCAGTCCACCTTCACAACGACCAGCAGCCGTACAGCACAAACACTCAGCTCAGAAAGTGCTCAGGGTGCAGTCTCCCATTAATCTCCATTTGAGTGTCATTTACACACTCTTCAAGCCAAAAGTGTACCGTTGTTTTTATCATGAAGGAAATAAGGCAGGGAAAATATCCTCGGTGTGCCGTCGACAACACAAACACTTTCTTCTTGTTGTGCAGTTTTTCATCTTTAGACAGAAAATAAATCGCCTTTTTTCCTGGATATACCTGCAACACGCTCAATGTGTCAAACCGCCAGCATCAATAAACTCATTTCAGCTTTCACAGCCTGCAATTATTTAAGCAGCTACTCAGCAGCAGATGTTGACACACACACACACACACACACTGCTAAAGACTCTAAAAACTCTATTTTTCATAGGAATGTAATTTGATCACACTAATTATGATGATGGATACACAAAAAACCTTTTTTGATCCTTAAAATAGAAAAAGCTGCTCATCAGCAGAGTCATGCATGAGTAAAGTTCTGCAGCAGGACCCAGCAGTCTGTTTCTGAAATGATTTAATAACAACTATACTCAAATTAAACGGAGACAATCAGCAGGATTAGTGTGATATTACTTCTTAAATAATATCTGCCCTTGTCATGCTACATGAGATCAGAGGGTTTAAGACAGTTGTGTGTGTAGAGGATCTATATAGTCTGTGTTCACTTGTGTTTCCATCTCATCCCAACAACTCATTTGCAGAAGCACACACTGAGATCTCCACAAAATACTGCTTCATTCATTAATTATTTAACTCTTCTGACATGATTTAGTGGGAATTCACTCTCAGTAGTTTTCTACACTGTGAGCTGTTCCAAAAATTCAGCTTTACTTAGTGCGATCACTTGAGGTAGCCAATACATTTTACTTTGGGCACATCTCTGAATCCTATAAGTGACCAGAGCATGCTCCTAAAACCTGATCCACTGCTGATATAGAAATATTGATTAGTGCAGCTATAAAAAGAGGGCCGGGCTTTGGCTGCCTCTCTGTAGTAATAAATAATAAAGGCTCAGACAAAACCATTTTAGGAACATCCCTCTGCTGGGCTACGAGACACAACCTGTTGTATCAGAGAATCTAAATTCAAATAGAAAATTACAGATGAAATTAAAAGTGACAACGTGTTCTGTGGATTATCAGGAACGTTCATAAGAAACATTGCTTTAGAATATTTTAAGTGTAAGAGCTACAAAGACGTGTAAAGACGTGGATCTTTGTCAAGTCTGTCTCATATAACAAGATGTAAACCATTACATACACTACCAGTCAAAGGTTTGTCACTGTCTCCTTCAGTGTTTCTTATTTTTATTTTATAAGAGCTGTTTGTGATGGAGTGCTGCATCAGATGGTAACGTAGCTCGTTGACAAACCACTTACAACTATAGACCTGATGTCAATAACAATAAAATCAATGGTCGGAGCATAAACCGATCTGATTGTTATGTTATCTACTGTTGTGTTTCTGTGTTACACTGAGAAAATCATTAAAAGAGAAAAACTCAACTCAACAACGTGGAAAAGGAACCAGCTTCAGGAACCGGTTTGGCTGACCTGACCCTTTCAGGCTGAGTTCAACAGGTTGGTGCAAACGCAGCACATTCTTGGTTTTGTAAATTTTATACTGCTGACAGAAATTTCCAGGAAGCACTGGAGACACGAGTGGTTGACAATCCTTTATCCCTTAATTGGTCTCCTGTGTGTGTTTCCATTTGCATTCACTGTGCTTTTTGTTTTGTTGTTGCTCTCTTCCTAATTACCTTATTTATAGCAAGAGGGTCATCATTTGACTTTGAACCATCTGAACAATAATGTCTAATGAGCGACACACATGAATACAGATCGACTGGGAGAACGTTGATAAGCAGAATTACAATGAGCTCTATGATGTTGGCTCTGATTTGTTTCAGTGAACTCAAACATCAAATCACACACCAGTATGATGTAAATGAGAAATCAATAGGCGCTGTTGTAAAGCCTTTAGTCTTTCTGGCCGAGCTAGAAAAGCAGAGACTGTGGAAGATATAGTTTAATTAATTTCTTGTCATGTATCAGAAGAATATGCTGACAGCTTCCACCGCTGTGCTGTTACCTGAGTAATTTAGTTCAGACATCAGATGAATAATTAAAGCCCAGATGTTGCGAAGTCCTTTAAAGCCCAGATTGTGTTTATAACCATCCCCTCTCCCCCCTCGCAGTTTTCAAGATTAATGTGCGATGTTTAGTCCTATAAGAAGACAATAGACACGCTGATGAGAACTGACAGACTTGTGGCATTTTTGAGATTTGCTTGATAGAAATATTCTGCAACATTCGCTTTTGTGACAGCGACGGATTGATGGGGCATTCAGCTTTCTGAAATGACTGTCAGCCAAACAGACTTGTCACATGATGAACAGATAAGGCTGATTTAAAAAGTAATGAAGAGGAGGACGACACGAGCAAAGGAAACCGTGATTTATCACAGTGCACGCCTTCAGGAACCCGATTTGTTATGATCTGAGGTAACAAATCTTACTTCAAACCACCAGACCTCTGTTTACTATGAGCAATGCGTTTGCAGATTTTTATTGCACTCCATGAAGCCAGAGCAGCTTATTTCACTGATCAGCACCTTCAATCAGAGGGGAGGAAATAATCAGTGAAATCAGCCGCTGCTTGTTTTCGACCAAACTGCTGGAACTGCAGCATTAAAGCAACTAAAAAACACAGCCGGGTAGTCGCGAGGAATGATAATGCAGCAACGCCAGTCTGAATGACGAGTGTAAAAGGTCATAGGACACAAAGAGGAACAAGAAAAGAGCCACTGAGCAGATTAAACACCTTCAACCTAAGAAAGTGACACTGTCCCACAGTTAGCAGGCCTGTGGTGGATTCTCATTGGCTAATGACAAAAAACGTGCATAATTAAGAAGGTGGAGGAGTAGAGGTTTGGAAAGTCAAACAGAAAACACGGTTAAATAATTAGCATGTCAGAGCAAATGTCCATAAATAATTCAAGAAACCACAGCTGGAAGAGTAAAGAGTGCAGATTAGGCTGGTTTACAGTGATTTACAGGATCTAACAGTGTTATTTAGTTTGGATTGAAACTTTCTCCATGTTCAACTCCAACACGTGGTCACAGCACGATTGTCATTCTGTGTTCATGAAAATAATGAATTTGAGCTAAATCGTTGCATTTGAGTTAAATGAATCAGTTTCTGCTGTGTATTAATATCTGGTTGGTTTTGTTATTCAGCTCTGTGAACCTCGCCTGCCAACTGCGTCTTATATCCTATAATGTCAGGATGTGCTACTACATTCATAGAAAAACATTCTTTTGTTGTTTTGTTCCTCACCTTGGTAGATTGTTGATCTGGCAGGATGATCAGAGAAAATGCAAACTTTTGAACACAAAACTAAAGACCTGCTCTTATCTGCTTTCACAGACTGCTCCAGTGTTTTTCTGCCTGCAAAACTGCGTGAAAGGTCACTGCAGCATTCAAGAGGCGGCAGGTACTCTGAACGTGTGCCTGTTGGTTCGAGCGCCTTGATGTTGCCGTTTCAAAGGTCTATGGTATAAGTTGTATGGGGACTCCCCGGGGTGCACAGATACCTGGGTAGCCTCTTGGTCACAAAGACAGGATGAAAGGGGCCACTTGCTGGTCCTTGACATGGCTTTCGTAGAAAATAGGAACATGCACTCAAGCTCACAATAATCAGGACAGTTGTGCTTATTTCAGGACGTCATTGGAGCACCTAGACAGTTCTATTGATTCTAAAAGCCTCCAAACAGCCCGATCCGCAGTGACAGCCACAACAAAAACAAGACTTACTGCTTTCCTGTCTAGACTGGCAGCGCCGAGAATAGAACAGGTTCAAGCTTGTTCTGAAGTGTGGGGTTACAGTAATGGAAACGTTCTGAAGGTTGTTTTATTTCATGATGAATATCTCTATATTAACAACGGAGCTACATGTGTATGGATGAATTACTTACTGGACCCACCAGGCACCAGGTCCAGGAACAGAGGGAAGAGCAGCCCAGTTAGTCATGATCCATCCATAGTGGATGTTCTTACTGAAGTTTCTCTCAGCTGAGTTATTACTGAGTTGTTTAGCTTCTTTATACTCGTTTCCTTCGATGGCCGACAGCTTTACGAGCTGTCAGTCGAGCTCCAAACTGCAGATACTGTGGACACAGTGGCATGTTTAGAGTTGGTAGAGATCGAAAACAGAGGCAAAAGAAAGTGAAAATTAACTGCACATTTATCATCTGGACATATTGTTGTCACAAGAATTACTTCAGTTTTAGAGAGAACGTTTTTTGGCACATTGCTTTTGTTAGTAATTAAAATAAAAAGATACCATCAGAGCATGACACCACTTAAATTCACTCACACAGCTGATTTTATCTGTGGGAAACTGACAGACAGGAAAAATACATATTTGCATTTAGTCATCCAGGTGCAGAAGACTGCGGTGGCTCTTATATACATACAGTATCAGGAGCTTAGCAGTGCTGTACAGTACACATACTCCTACACAATCCTTCAGTGTTCATGCAGCTCACTATTTGGCAGACGTGGCACAATGTTCTTGTACATTCGTCAATCATCCTTTTCTGCACGGTCAAAACATCCAGCACCAATCACAATGTAGGTGTTTTATGCTTCTTTTAATCAAACAGGACGACTGAGCTCTCAAAGATGTCGAAAAGATAAAAAGGAGAACGTTTGTGTGATTCTACTTTCAAAGGAAAATAAAATGATGAAAAGGAAAAATAGAGCTTTAGACAGCTGAGAAGATCATCATCATCGCTTTCAATGGAGAGTTATTAAAGAGGGATAAAAGGTGCTGTGAGCAAGTGTAGGTTCAGATATGTGGTAGCTTGGATACTGATGGGACACAGATTTTATTCAAAACATGTATTTGTACAAAAACGCTGTCTCATAACTGTCAGAGCATCGTGTCTTGTTTGTGGAGCAGTTTATATTCACACAATAATAAAAAATTAAAGGTTCTAAATAGACAACAAGCTCATAATAAAGATATTATATCGATCTCTGTGGGGAAATTGCTGCACGTGTATGAAGGTGCTTTCAGGTGTTGATGTTTGACGTGTGTCCAAGAGGAGGGAGTTGAGCCACTGGCCTGTGGTTCATGGGAAACCACTGTACCAGCTGAACCACAGTCAGTCACTTCTCACTTCATTTAGGACTCTCTGGTTTCTGCTCCCTCACATGTCAGCAGACGGTTTCCATTTAGTCAGTGCACCAGATTTCAGTTCGACACGAGATATTTGCATGAATTGACTTTGCCTAATGAGCCAGTATATGATCGGCATATTGACATAAATTATTTACCATTTCTAATGCTGGAACGACAGCCCTAATAAAGCATAGCTTGCTGCACTTCACATCAACAGCAGCACATTGTGCTAGCACGCCCTGCAGGCTCACAGCCCCATATGAAAAGCTTAAAAACTTGTATTAGGAGATCTATGAGGACTATGCAGGAAATGGAGTGTGGCAGAAGTGAATGAGAGATGCACTCCATTTCACCATTATTGATGTGGCTGGTTATCAGATGCATGATTGAAGCCATGAATATTAGATGGCAGGGATTTCATTAAATTCTTCATTGCGTTCTCTGCGTGTTCCTCATCTTGCTTCCATTTATAGGTGCACTGTTGATTCCTGTTGTCTGTTAATAGACAGCACGAAGACACGCCAACATTTCTCACTGAGGAGTCCTGGCAACCTTAAACACCACATGTCAGCGAGGCGGCACTCACCACATCTCTCTATAACACTGAGTGTGTGTTGCTCGTGCACCGTTCCTCACACTGAGGAGGTGAGGTTGTGCTCGCAACAGAGCGACTGTTGTGAGAGGAGAAAGAGAGCGAGTGTGAAATGGAGGCACAATTCAATAGTCCTCATTGACTGCACACTGTCATTGCCACTCCAACACAACCGCATCGGAGGTTGTAAAGCCATGTCAAAAAAGATTCGACAGCGCTGAAAGGGTGAGCATGACAACAAGGAAAATGGGCTCCTTTGTGAATTTGTGTGTGTATATTTATGAGCCTGAACCGCTGCGCTAACGTTCAGGGGAAAGCTCATCTTTTTGTTTCCTTTGTTACTCTATTTAATTTGTATTCTAGGAGCTGGTGGCTTTTTAAACTGCTTCATCAGACCCAGGACTGGCAGCAACTGTATCTGGAATACATTCCCTGTCTATCATGTCTGTTATCCATGGAGACTCACTGTGATAACCAGACACACACACACACACAGAGCACGACTCAGCTGCCTGTATATAGTGCACAAAGACAGTTTTTGGCTGCATTAGAAAGAGCGGTCAGTTCATCATTTCAGGTGCAGAAACAACATATCTTACCTAAAATTATGGCTAATTCCAGTTTACTATTAAACTAGTTTTGCACTTTTGACTGTCGTTTCTATAATTTATGATCACTTTTCTACAGTGAAGTCCAGCAGGGCATGAAATCCAAGCAGTCAGATGATGAGACAGGTTGTAAACAAGTCAACAGTTATCTGGAGGTGAGCTGAGAGTCAGTACTAATCCCTCACTGCAGAGCCTGCTAAAAACAATGAACTCTTACGGTATATACTGTATGTACCACTTCCTGGAACCACAGGAGCCACAGCTTCACACTCCAAAAACTCCAACCCCTATGTGAGTTTCATGTGTCAACAGTCTAATAATCCTGCTTTGCCAGTGTACAGATTTCTATTCACATGTGAATTAGACCATTTTCAATTCACTTACTCAAAGGTGGAGGTAAATTCCTGTCGTTGTAAAGAACGATTATTTCTGAGGAACAGACTGAAATGTTTTTGATTCTGATCACACACAAGATTCCAGAAATGCCTTCAGTTCCTACACGGTTAGAAATAGTCACAATCTTTACTTCTTTACAGCAGATTCGGAGAGTTAGCACTGGGACTCCAATACAACACATGGGAGGCAAAGATTCGGGTTCCTCTAAAGGGGGAAGGAACTGGATGATGTACTAGAAATTTGGGAATGTCTGCAGGTCAGTCACGAAAAACTCCCTTAGCATTTTGTTCCCAGTGCTCAGGAGCAAAAATGGGATAAGTTGTTGTAGCACTCAGCTTCAGTAGGTTTATTAGACAAGAGAACTACTACTACATAAAGAAAATAATAATTTATAAAGTTGGTTTCAAAATTGAGATTTAAAGTTTGGGTTGAAAATGATGTTCGTAATTCCGACTTTTTGAAGTGATGCGATTCTCAGCTTTTAACAGTATTATTATCAATAATGACTGAAGTTGTACTAAAGCAGTGTTATTATTTAAGAACCACTTTTAAAAGTATTTTAAAACTTGGTGTGCTATGGTGTTAATTATATAGGACTCGCTGCTAATTGGACGAAGCAACAGGAAGCAGGACTGTGGCAGAAACGCTGTATCTGTGACCTCAGATGTCTCTGCCCTTTTAAATTCAGGTGCTGGGTAACCACGCTGCACTGATTTAATGATTTCCTGTGTGTGTGACCTGATGAGTGCCAACACACACACACACACACACACACACACACACTCTCACTCAAACGCTGATCGATGTTATCTTCAAATTGACACTTGAACTGCGCTCGGAGTCAGCGAGCGGCCTGTGACCTGAAACTGAAAGCTGGGCAGCTATCGAACTGACCAATCAACAGTGACCTCGGAGCAGACGAACATGCACCAACAATCTCTGCTCTCTACTCACACACACTGACACAGATGTAATGTAAACGAGCTCATTAGCATCCATATACTTTACACTTCGTCATTAGCATAACTGTTAAACAGATTCAGGTCAAATTCCTACATCAAAGAACCAATATTATAATTCCTAATGTTACCAGGGACTGAGCGTAAAGATGAAATAACATCCTTCAAGTAATCCTGCCAGAGAGTGAAGGCAGCATTTTCAGAGAGTTAATTAAAGTTAATTAGTTAAACATGGCTGATTGGAAAAGTGGTTAAGAGGACGTAAGTGACAGAAACACAAATTTGGTTTTTGAAAACATCAGAAGTGCAGTTTCAACCAGGTTAGAGGGAGGAGCAGCTCCCAGCAACAGCACTTGTTAGTACAAGTAAAAGCACATCTCAAGGATGAATCTGTTTCAAGTCACCGCCAGTTTTAAGAGGATGTAACACTACACACAAAGTTAACAATTAATCACATTCATGCATCAAGATCAATTAAGCACAAGCTTGATTTCCAAAATGACACCAGCTCTCTGAAACATACTGTGATAAAGGCATTTTGCATTCACACTATAGATAGTAAGTGTAATTATAAAAATAGGTTTTAAAGCTTTGTGGTAAATCCATTCAGTGATGTTAATTCAGGCAACGTTCTCAGGATCAGTGTCTAATTGTTCTACCTTTGATTGAAAAGATAAAAATATCAAGTCTTAATAATCTGATTTCAATCAAACATCTCTGCATCACATTCTATCATAATACAAATTATTTGCAGCAGTGTCTGTGTCATACTGCCAGAGAGGGAGAGATGCACATCCCTAGGAAGTCTGCATGGAGTCTCCACACCTGACAGCTGTGAAAAGTCTGCACTGCTTTTGGTTTAAGGCTCAAATCTAACATCATGGTTTCACGCCATAAGCCTCAGCTGGTGTCTGCGGTGTCAGAAGCAGGTGCTACTGCAGCCAAGCCTGACCAGCTCAGCTGAGCAGATGGCATCATCTGTGAGCTCGTTCTCCTTCACACCTCGCTCATTATTCCCTCTCCACCTTCCGCACGCTTTCATGTCAACTTTACTTTTACCCTTCCTCTATATATTTACATCCTTTTTCTGTGATCGCAGCCTCTGTGACTCATTCCTGTGTTTTCCTATGTAAAAACATGGCACATACTGTACCTGCCTGTTTCTCCCCTGGGTAACACATGTGATTAATGAACAATAAATCCTGTCACTCAGCCATGGAAACTTGTTTCCCCAGTGGATTCCAGCACAACAACGTCAAAGCTTCATTCTATGAGAGCAGCTTTTTTTTCACCCATCAACAGAATATGCCACAGTCAAAAATACACTTTTTAAAGTCTCACACAAGACTCACCCAAAACACCCAATTTCAATATTTATTTTTGCCACAGTCATCACTTGGCTTAAGCTTCGTAAAATTTCACTTTTGGATTTAAACATACCGCAGTAAAGTAACAGAACAAGAATTAAATCAGTATTTTTGGGATTATTGGAAAGTCCAGTGATCCCACGCTTCAGCATACTTTCTCCCAGGATGTCCTGGTAATTAAATCAAGCCATTCAGTGCCTTTTTTTAATATCCTTATCCTTGTTTGTGGTAAAAACAAACATGACGCTCGACAAACCCCCAAAACAATTCAGTTTCTATCTCACGCACACCTGGTGCAACTAATGAAGCCCTTGATTAGTTGCACCAGGTGTGCTGAAGACTTCCTGGATCTGTGTTCTCACACTGGGCTCCAACTTTTGTCTCCGGTGGGAAAGTCCTGCAAGTTGCAACTTTTTAAGCTCTTAATAAATACATAAAGCTAAACCAGCTTTGCTTCGAATCTCCTCTATCTAATTTTGATTTGTTGCCTCCTTTGTAAGTTGCTCTGGATTAAAGCGTCTGCCATGACTGAATGTAATTGTAGTCCATCCAAGGACTCTATCCTCCTTTCTGTGCAGAGTTTTGGCTCCATATACATCACTCCTCGAAACGTCAATTATTGATGTACCTGCTTTATTAATGTAGTCAGTTGATATTCCTGTCCATCTTGTAGCCCATCAATAGAAAGAGGTACCTTTAGTGCTGGTATGAGAGGCTTAAGGACGTGATAAAGCATCAGTAAGTGTTTCCCTGGGAATGAGAACGAGCTGGTTGAATAATCGTCTGCACCTTTCTGAGTGTGTGTTCTGAAACTCTCATCTTCTGAAAGTTTATGGGACCTTGTTGCACTGTTGAACCATATTTGCAGAGACGTTTGGTCACATTTGTTGTGCCAAAGCTCACAGATGGACGTCGGTGACAGAAAGATGACTATCAACACCTTCTGGGATGAGTGAACCTTACATTTCACATCCACAATTACGTTTTATAAATATGTTTGTCATAGCAACAAGCTAAACTCAGCAGAAGAAGCTCTTGTGCCTTGACACTGTTGGTATGTGTTCAAGGCAATGAGGCGTGCAAGGGGATTGTGACTGTGCGTGAATGATGAAGCAGTTGTGTTATGCATTAAGAATGAATTCACAGAAAAGTAGAAATGATTTAAAGTAGCACGTTCTTTGCCGCTGCAGCTTTGGGATTCTGTGTGCCTTCTTATGTGAAAATACTTAATCCTCATGAGGATTAAATGTCCTCAAAGAGAAGGAATGAAGTGGAAAATATTCCTGAGTCAGATAATTTTTACTTCCTTTCATGGCTGCCTCAGAGTTAGATGTGGGTTTAAGGCTAAGATTATGAATGGATTAAGTGGTAGCAGTGGTAAAGGTTAGGATTACTGGGAATGGTTAAGGGATGAATACAGTCAATGAAGTTCCTAACAAGTATGCTGCAGTAATACCAATGTGTGTGTTTGTGCTGACATGTACATGTTTATTAGCTGCTCCGCTGAGCAGAAACCTCGCTGTGTGAGTGCCCTTGCAGCCACAAGTCATTGAAACTCTCCTCACACTCCTGTTTGCCTCCAGTTAGCAGGGGAAAGGGCTGCGGGAGGGGGAGTGATGGAAGAAAGTGATGCTAGTTGATGCCAGAGGAAACAGACAGCTCTATCTCTCCACAGACCCAGAAAATCCTGCTGTGTTTTCACTACATGAGGCGCCCACGACAATGATGACTATCCATTTAGTTGATGGTGTTTTGTAAGCTAAAATGTCACGTTAAATGAACACACTGGTGGCTTCGCATGCTTTAGCTCATTAACTACAAACTGTACATGCAGCATTTTAAAGTTTTGACATATGGAAAAAAGCTACATGACAGAAATGTTTGAGGATAAAACGACTGAATGATTTTAGGATTCTGAGAAAAGCATTAATCAGTCAATGTGAAACAGAAAGCACACAACATTTAATCACTATTTTACATTTATACTTATCCTATACTTAGCACAGTTAGCAGCTAGGATGGAATGAATGGAATAACAAAAAACACATTTCAGACAATCCAAAATGTTTTATTCATCCACCACAGTGGAATAGCAGGTTCAGCCAGACATCCCAGATGCACAAGGAAATAGAACTTTAAAATTTCATGTAAATGTAAAGCAGCAATTTCCAGTGTGCGACAATTTAGGCCTTATTTTAGTAATTCTGTTATTTCTAGTAGATCTCATTACATATCACTCCAGTGATAATGTCTCGGAAGTGAAAAACTTACAGCATCAGTAGGGAATGGGAATAGATGGCCGACAAAACAAAACACCAACAAAAACAGGAGACGTGTGTGTGTCCCCACTTCAAACTGATGGTGTTGTTAGTTTAGGAAGTTGTTATTTTACCCAAACCATGATTTTTCTGTAAACCTAAAGCTAACGGTAGCATGAGTTTCAAATATCAATCCATTCCATTTCACACAGCGTTCCCTCCACCTGCTCTGTTATGCTCTGCTACACTTCTCACCAGCACTTTAGGTATCAGCTGTTATGAAGTTACATTGAATTATTGATGCTCTGTGATTGGTTGTAAAGATGAGCCGGCTGCAAGGCTTTACAGTCAGAGTGGTTTTCTGCCATGTAAACGGGTAACAGGGTTTCTAATCATCTTTTTACAAGAGCCCATGTGCATAACAAAGGCTGTAGTATGCTGACTATTGTCTGCATACTAGTGGAACAAGATACCACACTTCCTAAATATGGAACCCGAAGGGAGCAGGTAAATCAAAAAGAGAAGAGGGCCAAGCACTGAACCCTGTGGAGCCCCATACAAGTGAAGCACACAGGAGGATGTAGTGTCTCCAAAGTTAACACAAATAGTCCTATTTGTCATAAGATTTGAACCATTCCAACGCAATACCCTTAATGCCTAACTAATGCTCCAGGCAAGAAATAAGGATATCAAGGTCAACACAGTCTCCTGAATCAGCATTAATATAAACTAAGTCACTGAGTTCCCCATCTGTGATGCACCCTGCAGCATGTTTTGGGAGTACAAAGTAAAGAAATTAAAAGCTACATGTAATCCAATGTCCTCCAATCATGCGATTGGTCATGTTTTGTTTTGCACACGAGAGGTCTCTAGATGATTCAGATCAACTTCTTTTTGGGGTCTCTGTGTTTTTTTTTTTTTTGGTGCGATTGCTGTGTTCACACTAGATAAAATTAAACTCACCGAGGGAAAAAGGACTCAAGTTCAATTCAAACAGACTAGAGCCTGTAGGTGTAGGTAGCAGAAGTTGCATACTGTGACACATGAGGCCAGAGGGGCTGTTCCATAAAGAGGCAGTATTACATGTATTGCCCTTTATTAACTTGAAAATCATGTATCAGTGCAGAGTCTGCATTAAAAATCCGACTGCACAAGCATGTAAAAGATCAATAAGAGTAGTCCAAGTGGTCAAACAGGGCAGAAGGGTCTCTGATCAATTAAAGAGCTAAAAACACAAGTGCCAAAAGCTGGAGGAGGGTTTTCCACAACCTGGCAACCCAAAGATTGATCTATATAACATCAATAAATAATTAACTATTAACTATTAATTAAGCCAAATATTGACTTATTAGAAAGTGGTACCAGCTCATTGCATGTGTCTGTGTGTTCACGTCTCAGGACCTGTCACCGGTACCGTACTGTATGTGGGTTCTGTGCTTTTACTCCATGAATAAAAGAAAAGAAAGGTGGATGCAGCTCTTCACCACCCACATCAAATGTGAAAGGGAGCAGAGAGCAGAGCTGAGAGGAGCCGAGGAAGAAAGGATTCATGCTTTTAGCATGAACCTCGGGGTGACCATGACCCAAATGTCAACATAGTTGGTGATAAATTATGAAGCAGAGAAGAAATGCAAGTGAATTGTAATAAAGACAGTACAGTACAGTATTGTATATTTTAAAATCCAGACATGTTTTGGTTTTAGTGCTATTTAATTATAAAGAAATATAAAAAACATTTGCTTTCGTTAATGTTTTGTTATAAGAATCATTTTCTATAGTGTGACTCAGCTTTAAAAGCAGCAACCTGAGTGCATCAGTCCAGCTTTTACAATATATGGAATAGTGTATGTGCTCTAAAAGCAAAGGATTCCCACTTAATTGAAGAACGCCAACTGAGTCTTTCTGTTTCTATCCATTACAGACTTTATCTGGATGTTCTACTGAGGATTTATACCCCAAAATATTTTACTCTGTGGCTCAGAGCAATCAGATGTGACCTTAGTGACGATCAATGAGCTATTCTGTTTTTCAGAAATGCCCAGCAGTTTTGTTCCTTTTGGCCTTTACAAATATATGATCACAAAAAAGAGTTGGCTGAGTAAAATTCCCACAGTAATGAAAAAAGTCAGGCTGTGAATGATTAGAACAGTGTCAACAAGCAAAAACATGTATGTGTAAGATTTGTATACATCACACAGCTGCAGATTGGAGCCAAGCTGGAAAATGATTTTGCTGAATATAAACACTTTGATCCAGACGTAAATATCTACACAGTGGATTGCCATGAAATGTTATGCAAACATTCATGATTTAGCTGATCTCATGTCTTGGGGTTGGCATTTTTGTTTTCAAGAATTTAATCAAACATGATGAAGAAAGAAAGAAAATATTATTAAGGAAATATTAATACTATTAATACTATTCTGTGTTCTTTTGTCAAAATCTGTCAATAAAGTGCCTGAACTGAGAATCTACAGTCTCTGGTCCATTTCTTCACCATCCTCTATTCAATATTTGAAAAGACTTCTCTTACACAGAGCACAGTAGGCTAAATATTTGTCTGCAGTGTCTCAGCCTCCGATGAAAAAGAGAAACCTGCAGATGTTAAATTGTTAAACTGGAAATAGAAAAACATTATGAAAAGTCCTGTGGCTTTTAGGGGTAATGTCTCCTGTTATAATGATTTTTTAAAAGCAATTTGAAGTAAAATGGAATCCAAGTACATGAAAATGAAATGAACTAGTGGAACAAATTGGAATTATGGCGAAATCTCTTCTCAAAACTCAATGGACTGTTTTCAGTTAAGATGGACTGAGGAATGCAAGCCAACCCAACCACTTCCCTTTCCAACGTGCCGGCAGGTTCTATTATGCAGTGTAGTAAGAAACAACAACATAAAAGAGAAAGAAAAGAGAGCAGGGCTTGTGTGAATGAAACACATTTATTGTTGTAGACGATGCACGCTCATGCACGAGCAGGTCACACGCAGCTCTCCACAGGAAGTATGTTCCAGCCTTAAATGACTCTGCTATTAAATACTCACAGCTGTGTAGAAATGGTCACTCTTGTTCACATGTTTCTCTTCTGTCTTTTCCTGATGTATTAATGAAATGTGCTCACTGAGCTTCACCTTATTAAAGGAACTCCACCACACAATAAGGTCTGTTTACAGGTGCTGAGGAGTTTACACATTCATCTCTAACCAGCCTGTCAACAGTTGACTTGTATCATGGGTAATGTAGGTACCAGGGTTTGACAAGAAAGAAGAATGTGTAGAATAAAAAAGACAATATCTCTGGTTCTGCTGCACTGATTTAGTCCATTCTGAGTTGACATGTTATACGAGTGCAGTGCTGCATCTGTGGAGTAAGCTCTTTCCACAGCATCATTACTGTTTCTTTTTATGGCTAGAGTTCTCATTATAACACCTGAAGCTAAACCTCTGGAATATGATTTATATAAATATATATAATTCAGCTTGACGAATGTCTTCTCAATAACTGAGCTTTTTCTTGATCCTTTCTGAAGCACTTGGGAAAGTATCTTGCCAGCATTCAAAGTGGAAGACTGTTCCAGTTTCTGTGGATCTAACAGACAAACAACAGCAGCTAAACCTGACATAAACATCTGTCCTCCACTTCACAGCATGACTGGCAGCCATCATCCTGCAGGAAGCTCAAGTCTGGGTGAAGGGTTTGCATCTCCTCAGCCTTTAAATTCCTCCTACATCATGCTTCAGAACTGCTGGACCATACATTTTTCAAAAGCTTGCTTTGCTGGTGTGAGAACTCTGCACAACCTGTGACAGGAATCAATCAATCTCCCCACTCAAGCGGAGCGGAGCAGCACTGATTCATCAAACCTCACGGCCCAAACTAGAACCAATCACACCCAAACACCCTTTCTCTACCACAATGCTCCACTCGTCCCTGCAGCTCGGAGACCTGATCGAGTCGCGGTGTGAGGGAGACAAACACACTGACTCGACAGCATGACAGGCGAAGCTATCAGCGCTGCTCTAAGCGGAGCACAGCGTGGATTATCACACACACAGACGTAGTTTGTTGAATGCGTCGACAGTCCTACTTCAGTGGGATTCCCATATCAAAGGCAGATAGATGAGGGAGCAGAGCGGTGGCTTAGCGTAAGCTTTGAGGCAAATGAGAACTGAAATATTAACCTTTTAAAAGGCTTGGCTGCAGACACACTTGATTGTGCCAATCTGCTGTGAGTGAGTTTGACAAGGCAAAGTGTCAGGACGAGTTTGTGTGTGTGTAACTCAGTCAGACTGAAAATCCAAATTGTCACTCTAATCCCAGACAACCATATCAAATCTCTCTTTGGATCACTATTCATCATTTGCCATGGAGCAAAAATGAACAACATTTTTCAATGCCCTTTCAAGGACGCCAGTGAAGTCAGGCAATAAATACAGGCTTGTCGCAAACAGAGGAAATTGTTTTCTTTCTCTACATGACTTTCAATTAACAGATGTGGCCTGTTCTTGTGCCTATAAAGGCTCATGTTGCCCTGGAGGTTCTGAACTAAACCAGATCCTTATCAACCAAGGATATGTTCATATCTACAATTAATTAATTTTAATTAATTTCTTCTAGTACTTAAGACCATTAGAACACGTTTCACAGACTACAGTGAAGAGGTAGATGAGAAACATGGGAGAAGAGACAAGGCATTTCATAGAGCAAAGACCCCCAGCTGGACCCGGACATGGGACACTGAGGTTATGTGGGATGTGCTGTAACCCGTCAGCTACCAGGCTTACTCTTCTAACCAGTTGGAGATTCAATTATTTCTGTTTGATATGTAAGTTTTGGATCAATCTCATATATTTTAATTCCATTATAGTTTCATAATGAGGTAGCAGAGCGGAGTAGAGCAGGCAGAGATAGTAGAGTGGAGTTGATTATTCATCAACACAAATTTGCACATCCACATGTAGCATGCTGCCTTGATCATGCTTATCTTTGAGTAAACAGTTCGTCAGAGAGTCCAAATAGAGGAAACCTGCTGGAATAAAAACGACTCCAACGACATTTCGGTGTGTAAACGAACCTGTAAGTGCACAAGCAGGTGAGGTTTATCGTTATTAGATCAGCTGATATTAAAAGTAGCTTCTTGCAGGTGATTAAGAACAAGAAAAAAAGAAATAAGAAATACTATATATGAAGTCATTTAGAAACAGCATTTCCACTGTATAGTTTGTACAAACGAGACCTCGTATGAAGCTGGTTATGTGATAATATTACTCTCTGACACAAACTGTGTTTGTCAGGCAGAGACCATGTAGACTTGCTGAATGTCCAAACGAACAAACAAAGGCAGAGTCGAGACGAACAGAGGTCAACAGCAACAGCAGACAGATAAATCAAGGCAACAGTTTCAGTCCAGGGTAAAAGACAAAGGACAAAGTTCAAAGTGGTGCAAAATGGCCACATCGCAGCCGACACTCAACCCTACTGTCCTGTTTCCACCAAGCAGTAGACGTCTGGACCAAGTAGGAGAACAATCATCTTATGTGAAATATAACTAGATACGAAATAATGACCTAACTGTAGACTTTGCAGGTTATAGCAGTAAAAACAGTAAACACAGATAAAAAACGAGGAAACTGACATAAAAAACTACGACAAATAAAAGAAAATACAGAACCACAACAAGCCGTGCTGCTGTTGAAACACTCCCAGTGGGCTATGAAGCTGTACAGAAGACGGAAAGAACAGTGACAGCCGGAACACAACACAGCCAGTCCTGGTGGAAAATCACTGTAAGTGTGTGACTAGAGGCAGAATGAGCCCAAATTAAAGGACTGGAATCTCGACTCTATCAGCAAAAACGATGTAAAAGGAACAAAATATGTCAAGAACGTTTGCATACGTTACTTCACATTCCCACCAACAACTAAACGATGCAGACAAAGAATATTTAGCTTGTTTATTTAGGGGTTAAGGTGCATGTCCGACACAGGCATGCTGAAATAAATGAAGTCCCAGGAATGAAGATAGATAACACACAACCCTGCCTGGTTTAATTTCAACTGCACACAGCCGAACATACATGGCTTAAAACAGACATACACAAAGTTAAGCTTCAGTTAATTGCTTCTTTTGTAGAGAAGTGTCAGCAGCATCCGTGCAATCCTACAGCCATCCTAGAGAGGATAATCCCGGATACTGAGGCAGGCACCAGCAACTCACATTGAACAACAAACACACACACACACACACACTTTCAAACCCTTTTAAACAGCTGCACTGTGTCACAAGGTCTAAGCAGACCTGCTGAGGTGGAGACATCACTGGTTCTAAGACCTGCTGCTTCTGCAGGCGTCCTCTTTTGATGTCAACACTGAGCACAGAGGAAGGGTAACACCAGGAGAAAGGGAGGCACATAATACACACACACACACATACACACACACACACACACACACACACACACACACACACATACACACACACACACATACAGAGAGAGAACTTGAATAATTCACGGAGAACTTGTCGTCTTGTCTGTTGTAAGTTTGTTGCAGAAGCCCGGACCATATGTCAGTGTTCGTGAGAGACCAAGAAGCTGCAGCTCTCACTTCTACTTCTAATGAGTGCAGGGACTAATTGAGATGGCAGCTTGTGCATCGTCTCCACTCTTCCAGCTGCAGCAAACACAACCCGGGATATACCCAGTCGAATCAGGACACAGACCACCAACCCAACAGGTTTCCTACTGTTGAACGAGAAAAGCTGCTGATGGAGTAATGGAGGCTTTTGCAATAGATGATGTTTTCCAAAGAACGTTGTTTGAATTTCATTTCTACCTTACAGATGGCAGCTGTTTTGATTTACAGTGAACAAAAAAGATTTGAAACCTGTTCCCTGTGTTAACAGTGTTTTGGACACATAGAGCTCTATGGCGTAGAGGAACAAGATATATCAGACTGGATACGACAGCACCTGTAGTATTAGTACGACGTTCACTTCTGGCTTTTGACTTTTTATTATATCTGCTCTTTTCCAATTAATTGTTTTCTGGGGAAAAAGTAATATAGTGCTAATTACAGGTGATGAATAGATTATTACAGTAAATGTTAAACTAGTTCAACAATCAGACTTTTATTTAGAGGATACCAGATAAAGTACGAATGGGAAATGTGTGTAGAAACATGCACGTCTCTCCTGCACACCCTTTTCAATGTAATTCAGTCAGCATTTATCATGCTGTCTTGGTGATAAAGCCACTGAAATACATTTCCACGATAGCATCAGACCGATAGCATCAAATAAATATATATCACACTATGATGGACTGTAAATCCAACACCCTACAGTCTGATTTTCTCCAAAGTGACACAGCCGAAAATCACCAGCAGCCTGCAAGGTCGGGAATTCATTTTAAAAACATCAGTACTGTTTTCAAATATGTTCTGCATTAATGCAACATGGGCTAAATAAAATGTTAAGCTTCAGACTTTTAAACCTGGACTGTGATGAAGCTATATACTTCATCAGAAAGCAGAGCATTAGCTCTTCATTAAGAGCACACTGATCTGTATAATCATGTTAATCAGGAGCTCATATTCTGTGGCGCTCTCCTAGAAATGAAAGGTTAAACCCCTCTAAGCCCACCTGTGCTTTGCTGCTGCTGCTGCTGCAGGACCAGGAGTGCTGCCGATTAAAATGGGGTCACCTCCAACTTCGTCGGTTTTGGTCTCTGCTGATTTCTACTTGCTTTTGTCTCGTACGCACCTCATTTCATCTCCCTGCTGTGTCTGATATTTGTCTTTCTGCCATGTGAGTGGATTCTGACATCTTCCTCTAATGCCATATCTTCCAAAAGATCAATTCTCCATTATAAACTAATTATATAAAGGAATGTGAATACATGAAATACATGCAAAGACATCATTAAATGTGCTTACTGCAAACATCAGAATGTTTGATGCAAGAATCAGAACATTCACACCCCTCCACTGACCTGTCACAGACACTGTTACAATCACCAGTCAATATATCAAACACACAAACATAAAGTCTGCACTGCTACAATAATTTTGTTTTATCAAAATCTTCTTTTCATGAAGAGGCTGTTTCCCAGAAAAAATGTCCAAATCAATAAAAGAGAGACGGGCTTTCAAGATTTAATTCAAGCAGAATGTCAGAAAAATGTCACTAACAATGTTTCTAAAAGGACGAATTGAAGTTGGATCATTAACAGTTTTCTGCAGAGAGTTGCACTTTTGCTGTTTGTCTCTTTTCTTATGTAGAGGGCTCAGGTTTGCATCTGAGTCCTCTACTGCTTCCATGGTGTGTCTCAGAGCTCCGTCCTGGGACCCCCCTTGTTCATCATATATCTACCCCATTAGGAAATATTTCCCAGCACTATGGAATTGATGTTCACTGTTATGCAGATGATGCCTTGCTTTATAGGGCTGTCAATCCCACAGTTTCTTCTTACCTTAGCTTGCCTACATGATATTAGCATACATCTGGCTAACATTAGATGCTAATAAAGATGACACACTAGTAGAAGGGTTGAACATAAGTGCGCTCCAAAGCGAGAGATTATTCTTATCGATGGCTGTGTTTTTCAACATAAAGACGGCTGCCAAGTTGGTAATTGCTTACATAGGTAACACCTTGCTTTCAATATTTCATTTTGTGATTCTATTTTATCTGACATAAACTCCTTCATCAGTTGTTCTATACTTTTGTGTCATGGTGCTGTTAAGACCTTTTCATGGTGGCTTATCAGCTGTAATGTTTCTTCTGTTATTAGTTAATTGTTGACACTTTATTTGTTGTTATGTCCTTTTTCTCTGCTATTTTTCTATTATTACTATCATTTGATGTATTTTATCTGTATTTAACTGATTGGGTTCATTTGTATAAACAATTTATTGTAAAGTGTCCTTGGTCGTTTTAAAAGGTTTGTTATAAATACTGGATTGCTTTTAGCCTTCATGTTGTTAGAATGTGGTTTCAGTCCATTAACAGTGAGTCTTCCAGAGTTAATCAGCCCTAGAGATGCTTCATTAGAAGTTTCAACAGGAGTTTCTAAAAGCTTGTGTAACATTTTCTGCAATCACAGGAAATTCAAGAATGAAAACAAGTCCAAGAGACAAAAACACTGTGTAATAAATGCTAATTTACAGATAAAATGATTTCCACTGCCTCCAAGCATGTCACAGGAGAGAGTGTGAGTATGTGACCGACTTACTGATATAATAATTAAAAGATTTGCATTTATGAAAGAAAAGGCCTTCAAGGATGAGGAACATTTTCTCCAAGGAAAACAATATCTTAGGTAAACTTGAAAAGGGACTAAATCAATAGATGAAACAATGCTGTAACACACACACCTTAATGGGGAAGTCAGTCCACAGAGTTTTCCCAAGGGGATTAATAAAGTATCAATTATTATTATTATTAATTTGAAAATTCATATACCTGAAGTGAGGCTCCATCTATTTATTGAAATAGAGATTAGACACTTTCTTCTTCCGACTACATTAACATGATAAATAATAAGCAAGCAAAGAGCTGTGTCTCTAGGCTCCAAAGCTCCAACTACAATAACTAACAAATTCAAGCAGCTTGTTAAATCCTGTAACCAATCAGAGGCCAGAGCTGGCTGCAGTCAGTGATAAGTCCTCTGACATCATTTTATAGAGCTGCTTAGCCTCAGCAAGTCAAATGCAACACAATGAAACACATACTGTAAACGATTAGAGCCACTTAAACAAAAGACTATGACATATTCTAAATGCATGTACAGAAAGTGGCATTCCAGTACAATCCTATTTCATATTCACTGATGCTTTTTCTTCTCACATTTTCCCTTCATGTTTCTTTACGCCTCAGCTTCCTCTCCCTCATTCGGTGTGTCTTTCTGATGCTTACTTGACACAATACTCTCAAAAGTTTGCAGCCTGAGGATCTACTTGTATAATAAGGGCTGGGGTTATTCAACCATAAGAAACAATCTCATCCGACTCCCCCTCAGTTCCATTTTTCTCTCCTCTCACTCACATATAATAGTAGAGGGAGAAAAAAGACGAGGACTGAAGGAAGGAAGTTTAAGAGGGAACAGTGTTGTGATGTGATGAGATCAGAAATTTAAAAGAGAAGAGAAGAGAAGAGAAGAGAAGAGAAGAGAAGAGAAGAGAAGAGAAGAGAAGACTATACTTTTTAAATTAAGCGGACATGCCTCATTGATATTTGTACAACAAAACAACGGCAGTGTGGGTCGATAAAGAGGCTCCATGTCGTTCTCTGGATGCAAACTGCAGTTGGCTTTGCTTCCCAGCTGGAGCTCTTGAGTCTCTACTCTGCTGTCAGGCTGTCTTTCTAGCAGATTATCGCTCTCACCCCGAGAAATTAGACCACGCACTGATCCAGCCTATCTTCATACACAGGCACAATCCGCATATTTTAAAAAAACAACTAGCACACATACGCACTAACACAAACACAAGCCTGCTCTGTGACATTACATCTCAGCTGGGTGATCTCATTAACCACAGATCCGACAGTGAGATGAAACCGGAGAAGCAGTGCATGAAGCATGTCAGTGTGTTTCTATGATAGGTGTGTGTGTGTGTGTGTGTGTGTGTGTGTGGTTGCATGTACAGATCGAACAGTTGTGGATGCACACGGAGAATAACAGGAGTCACGAGGATTAACATGAAGATTTAAACCTGCTGGAGAGTGATTGATGAATTCATGTTAACATACGTTTGTGTCCGATGGGTGAATTAATAAAATCCGCAGTGAGGGCGTCCTCGTTAGCATTCAGTGTCTCTTTGGATTTTTAAAATCAAACAGAGTGAAAGATGTGTAGTGTTAGGAGCTGAAATCAATCAGTAAAATGACTAAGATATATTTATAGATGTATCACTGCAGTGGTAAGAATCTATATCATCCATAGAGTGAAGCACTAAAGCTACAAACTTATCTGCATTATTTTCTTAACCTAAACTTATCTGACAGCTTTGGTTAGTAGTTACAGATTCTCATGCACTTTTTATCCAGTTAAAAAACCAACTACTGGTGATAGTCAGTGGGATTACTTGTGATATGATGCAAGTTTACTTGCAGCATTTTCAGTGTAGTTTTGCAAGTCTGAATATTTTCTTAATCCAAAAAATGTCACGTAACTGTGGAGACGACCGTGATAGTTTCACAGAGATCATGGTGAAACATCTTATTGCTTATTGTTTCATTAAAACCTTTTTCATTTATTATGTTTTCAGTGGGTGAAGTCGTAACTACATAATTATTCAGGAACAATTCACTGATTATCAAAACAGCTGCAGATTTATTTCCTACTGTTCAACTCCATTCATTGGTGATTGTTTCAGCTCTAAACATGGTTTAAGAATAAAAAGCAAAACAGAATAAAGCTCAGGGAAGATTCATTGAAAAAGTCTTTAAACATGCACCGTAGAAATCAGGCTTCACTTCTGTAACGTTGGAGGCTTCACAAGAGATTAAGATTAATACAATAATGGTCAAAAACAAAGCAACAGAGACTGTAATATCCTTATATACCCAAAATGCCAGATCATACATTTCCCATAATGCAACTCAACAGGGCTTTATTAGAAAGAATTGCTGCTAAACGCTAAGAGCACAATAATAAGTCCTCAGTCTTATGATGTGCAAAAGGCCCCAAATGTAAGAAGGAATGATACTGTCTGCAATGTCCTGGTCATGAAATGGGATCTGATCTTCAGCAAAGGCACAAACATCAAGCACCACAATATTTCTAAGCTGATAAAAACCAACAGTCGTGATGTTTCTTGTCTTTCTTGATCACAGCCATTGGTGTGGAGTCAAAAGCAGCGATTGTCTCACTATTTGCTGATGTTTTGAACACTGATTGATGGAGACAGACAGAGAGAGTAGTCACCTGCAACTAATGATTGAAAACAATCATTAGTGACCAAGATATAGGAACCATGAGGACACCACAGGATAGTTTTCCTTGTTCTTTGGGCCTAATTTAACTGTTCACAAAGCTGAATTAAAGCAGACCAACACAGGCGGCCTGATGTCTCACTCTTCAGCATCACTGCAGCTTTTCTCTCCTCACTTTCTGTCAGCCTGTTCTCACCGATGATGCTCAAACTGGAGGAATCCCCCCGTCTCCCACTCTGTGCGTGTCCAACTGTCTCACAGCAGAGCCTGTTGACAGGTGATCTCTCTCTGTCTCTCTCTGCACATTCACTCCAGCCTGATCGAGGCTCCCACGCACGCGTGTGGGCTCCGGTCCACATGGACTCTGAGAGGATGCGTGTGCAGCCTGGACTGTTGTGCCAAACTGGTTGGAAGCTGCTCTCACAGTAAATAGCCCGCAACAGCGTTTATTTCAAGACTTCAAAGGCTGCTTCAGACCCTCTCTCTCTCTCTCTCTCTCTCTCTCTCTCCTCCCACGAGTCGCGGGAGGAGAGAGAGAGAGAGGAGATGTCTCAAAACAAGACAGGGATGCCCAAAAAGACAAGCGCCTAAAAACTCAACTCAAGCTGCTGCCATTCTGCGGGATGGAAGCCAGGACAGAGACAGAGGAGGCTCGGGACTCAAATGCATGCAGAATGTAGTATCAGACTGATTTGATCATGACACTGTACCTCCTGCGGTGACGGTGCTCCACAGCAGCCCGATCCACAGCACCGCGGACAAGGTGTTGCGGAGTCGGTACCCGACCGAGCAGGCGTCCGGTGGCATGGCGACAAAAGCCGGTCCAGAGGACGGGGTGTGTATAAATGTGTATGTCGTGGAGAAAGTGAGCAGAAGATTGGCTCCACGGGTCTGTCAGCGCTGATCCGCGGTCAGTCGGTCAGGCGCAGCCGGTGATGTCGCGGGCTGGATCAGAAACGGTCCGCATGTCCAAGCTGCTTCCTTCTGACTGCAAGGAGCGCCTCCTGCTTTCTGCCTCCGATCTGTCCTCCTTTTCTCCTCCGCGGACTCTTCTGCGCTCTCTCTCCCTCTCTGTCTGTCTCTCCCTCCCTCTCTCTCCGTGCGCCCCCTCCGCGCACACACAGCCCGACCTTAATGATAATGAAACTTTTGCAGAGAGAGAGGGAGTGTGTATATGTGTCAGGGTGACTGTTGTGGGCTGCAGTAAGATCAGGACACACACTTACATAAGACAGAGAGAGAGAGAGATGTAGTGCAGATTTACTGGACGGATGAGGGGATGGATGGTGTGTTTGAAGGGGTGAGGGTGGTGGGGTGGTGGTGGAGAGTTGACTTACAAGCATCTCATCCTGAGCTGGTAATCTGTATAAGTAGCTGTAGCAATCTACTGCAAGCTGAGGCTTTAGAGTCCAAAGAAAGAAGTGAACACACTGCAGGCTGGACGTTAGGAGGTGATACACACACCGATACACACACCGATACACACACCGATACACACACCGATACACACACATGATACACACACAGATACACACACTGATACACACACCGATACACACACTGATACACACACTGATACACACACTGATACACACACCCCACTTTAATCAGGCAGGTAAATACATAGAAATAAAAGTCCTGCAATTAAAAGTAAAGTGCATCAGAAGCTGTCACTGCACCACCTCTGCAAAACATCCATATTCCATGTATTTTATATCATTATAAACGGTATAATATGTTGTTATTGATACTTTTGCATCAAGTATCATTTAATTAACTGTGATGTTGTTTAATGAATGAGAATGCAGCAGCATCAGCAGTAATCTGTATTTCCATGTGTTGTTCACGTGATCAGCGGCTGGAACAAGGTAAAACACAAGTCAGAGTGTTTGAGTAGTTTGAATTTCATCTCATACTTTTAGTTTTTATGTGATAGTTTTTAATTTTAATGTCATAAATCTTATTCATTCACTTCAGTTCGATTAATAATTTTGACTTTTATGCCATGAATTAGACTTTTATCTACAAACTTTTCATTTTATGTTATAAAAATACTTGTTTTTAGCATTTTTCCAGTTCTAGCTGGGACTTTTAAAAACATTTTTTTTTGTTATGAATATTCTTGCACTTGACTCATAGTTTGTCTCCTCCTGCTTCCACATCTGGGTTCCCCTCGTTTACTAGCTTGTAACACTGAGGATTCATCACTATGAATTAATTAACAAATAGATGTTGGAGCCATTGTGAGAAAAAAAAAGTGCAGCTTTAACCTTAGACTAAGTCTAAGTTTAGTCTCTGTATAATGCATGACAAAAGGTCATCAATGATTCATTGATATCACTTTAAAACTCTTTAGATTGACAGAAACCCCGAGTCTGTCTGTCTGTCTGTCTGGTGTTTCTAGTAGAAAGGACGTAACACACACCTCATTAGACAAAGTGCTACAACAGCTGTTTCACTCCTTTCTGCATGATTTGTCACTTGTAACGTTCGGCTGCTGACACATCCAGACGGGTGGATGGAAACGGAGCGAGTGCACCGGAAACTGAGGAAAATCAAGGAACTGCACAAAGAAGACGTGTCGTTCCAATGAGTTAAAAAAATATAAACATCACGTCTGTGGAAGAGAAGAGAAGCTGAGTGTCTGTGAAATGTAGACACTACTTCATTACAGTCACTGAGCTGATAACAATCAAATGCTGCAGTGGTTCACAGAGAACCCAGGATCATCTGACCCTCATTGTCCCTGGATCACTTAAAGACATCATGAGAACATAGTCTTGATGGTTTATTCTTGTTCAGACTTTCTTCATTTATCGTGGATGTAAGAAGAACTGGACACGTGTTTTTCATCCAGAAGCAACATAACGTGATGATCTCAGATCTCTAACTGGAACCGTTCTGAAAGTCAAAGTCTGCTTCTGCAGTTTTGTCCATCGTACCTGTCGACCTGTGCGATCGTGCCTCATCATGTCCTCAGATCTCAGCCGTTCTTATCTCAGTAAGTTTAGTGTCATAGCTGATAGAAACTGCTTTATGAAAATTGGAACTGCTAGTGAAGTGGTGATAAGTCTGTATTTTCCTTTCCCCTCCACACTACCACCTTCCTCTGTTAGGATCCTCAGATTTCTGCTTCTCTGTGCCAGGTGTTAGCTGAGTGGCAGATAACTGTCTCCTCCATCTCTGATAACCAAAGGATGAAATGATTAGACAACAGTCTCTGAAGGAGCACAGATATTATTTCTATGTAAGCTCAACCCCCTACCTCCACCTTCTCTGCCTCTCTCCCTTCGCTTGCTGTGTCATCCATCCTCATCCCAACTCATTCTCCCTCTAATCCCTCCTCCCTCTTCCATCTTACCCCCAATCTCATCTCTTTTATCTCTCTGCTTTCCTGCCATCGCTTCTGCTTCTCACACTGATGTTGTGCTGTTTTTTTTCTTCCTTTCACAGCTACATGGTGGTGGTGGGGGGGGGGATAAACCGATGCAGTGAGCCCGGCTCAGCGACAGCCTGCTTGATGTTTCTTCATCTCTCCTTCACGCCGCATGGCAGAGGTGCAGAGGTCACAGTGAACAAAGAGCCGGCAAAAGGCAGCGTGTGTGTGTGGAAAACAGTAATTTAATGTGAAGACCAGCAAAAAAGCACCAGTTGAATTAAAGTCATGAGTGTGTTAGCAGTGAATAGAGAGGTGATTAAAAGAAGATGTGCAGCCAGTGATCAGAGAGAGTGTTTTGTTGGTTTGTTTTTATGGTTTAATTTCTATTATTCTAATGTGCTAAAATTAATAGTTTAAGTTGCAAGTGTAAAGTCTGGATTATCATTGTTATCAACATAATGAGGGAACACTGTTGTTAATGAACACATCTGCTAAGTTGGGGAATTGTGATGCTGAACATATCTGTTAAACACTCCGCTACTGTTGGAGCCAGTAAATCATCTATTAACGTTTCAAGGTTTAGGATATTCAAAAGAATTAGGTTAGACTCAGAAACGTTGGTTTGGATTAACACTGAAACCTTTTTAGCACTAATTGAAGTTAAGTCTGGTGTATTTCTTCTTCTTCAAATGAACTTCTATTAAACTCAACAGTGAGTTCCTCTGTGCCACAAAGCTTCACTGTTGTCCAAAAACTATTAGGTACGCATCAGTGAGTCACTGTTGGGTCACATGTTCCTTCACTTTCATGAACACACACTGTGTTATTATGATGCAGTGCTGCATGCATTGTCCTGCTGCTGCAAATACTGCACTGAAGTAGCAAATGTGGGTTAATACGCTGCTGGAAATAGTCCCCAACAAAGAGTGAGATACAGAATTATACAACAATGAAGACGTTCAGATTTCATCTTCTCATTTGTTTCTTATAATCACATGCACGATTTCAGTGCTGATTGTTTGCTCATCCACCACGACTACCTACATACTACTATATAAAAACAGTACTTCCCTCAGAACAAGTAACAAAGCTAGAGGACCATAAACCAGGCAGTGAAACGTAACTGCAGAAAGTAACGAGTGGTGTAACGCAGTAAAAGAAGCCGTCGCGGTAGAAGCTGAATGAATTTAACTGACATTTGCTGACAAGAAGGCAAACAGAACACGGATAACAGCAATAAGAGATAAACACGGTGCACACACAGCTTCTATTGTTCACATTTCCCTTTTACAGTATGGAAACTATGGTATGGTCTGCACAAAGCCACGTCCACAAAAGCTACTGGGGACAATATTTTAGGTCACTGAGCAGAAGAATTCACACACTGTTCTCAGCTTCAGTCTGTGGTTTGTCTGGGACTTCGGAGGCAGACACAAAATCAACCAATAAGCCCTGTTGTATTAGCTCCAGGACAAAAACACAATGCATTTATTTCTCTTATATACACGAGCTCCTCCCTCCCTCCCTCCATCCCTCCCACACACACACTGTGTCTGCTGCAGTGTGTGTTCTCAGGGTAAGATGCCCTGAGGTGGTGAAGATTTGGTGAAGTGGAGATCCTCTATTGCTCCTCCATTGTCACGATTCCCTAACAAACCACATTTGCTGTGGCCACACAGGCCAGCAGCAGTAGGATAACACACAATGGAAGAGCTAAAGCCAACATTTGTTTGCCTCAAACAAACAACAGCTCACTGTTCATCGATGGACTGGACTAGCTGGCATATAGCAGACGCATCAATTCTTAATTGCTTGGTTTTAATTTTATTTGTCTTCTCTAATCAGGGAACATAAACGGGATTTATTCAAAGTCATTAACCAGCGACAGCATGTTGAATCACAGGAATCAATCTTAAAAAAAAAATCTGAAAGTGAGTGACAAGGGGCTGCTAACGTAAATCAAACAGGAACTACGAGTCAGGACAATCAGGCTCCATGTACATCATTTCTGGAGCAGTGAGAATATGTGGCAGCAGAGATGTAATCAGAGTAAGGTCTCCTACTGATGTGGAATATCTAATGTGCAGCTGTTCTCCAGCGCCTAATGAGAGCTGGCTGTGATCATGGCTTTCACATCTGATGGATTATCATGCAAAGAGTATGTACAGATACACACACTTATACAAACACACACACACACACGCAGTATATCAACTTTACAATGAAGACAATGTACGAGCAGAGTCCAGAGAGCTGCGGTGAGTTGGGGACGTGCACAGAGTCTCTGAGCGGCAGCGGCTCAAATAAAAACAGGGGGAATTTATCAGTTCACAGATAATTAACCATTTTTCACCTCTTCTCCTGACTTTGACTAGAATAACTGGGAGAAGTCAGGTGGTACGTTAAGATTTTCCCGCTCACTGAACACACCAGACTGATCTTCCTGATACAGTTCACTCAACATTTACTTTTATTTATTAGTTCTCATCATTTTGTTGCTTAATGATTACATGTATTGTCTCTTTTGTTTTTACCTTGTACATGTGGCTCTTCCTGGTCTGGAGAAGGACCTGAGCACAGACACAGGGGTCTGTGAATGTGCCTGAGTGCGACGCCCATGTTTTTACCTAATTGGTTTCAGTCTCGACATTTCACTTTTCTCAAGAGTTGTTTCCAAATGCTGCATCGGTCGATGTCAAGTGGATGTGAAGATGTGTTTCGGGCTCCCACACCCACTACACCCAAGTACACTGCACCACCCGTCCTCTCAGGTTCGCTGCTGCAGCTCCACTTGTGACTAGCTCTGGTTTGTTATTCTTTTTAACAACACATACAGTTTTTATCTTTCTGACATTAGCTTGGTGCTTTCTTGGACCTTAAAGTGTTGAATTTACACAAATGTTTAAAAATAAGAGCGGAGGCATCAGTAAGAGTAGAAAGGCTGAGACCCAAGAGGTTTCATTAGTGTCGAGAGAGGCACCTTTGATTTCCATCCCCCTGAGCCCAACCCCCAATCGCCTGTCTGTGCCGGCACGATACGTTCAAGAAATTAAAATTCATGGACATGTCACTGAGGTTTGCTTTGACTTACTTATTCAGCCACAGTTGTAATTACTGATGCTCTCATCTTAAGCTTAGTCCCATTTCTCTAACAATATTGGAATCCTGTAACAGAAGTGGGAAAATATTTACACTAAATAATGCGTAACAACGTAAAACACATCTTTAAGTAGCTTCTAGTATTTATTTAGATCATAACATTAGTGAATATTATCACGAGGCAGCTGCAGAAAATATTATCTAAGAAAATAAAAGAAACAAGGTTAGAAACATACAAACATAATAGACTTACTGAATTGTGTCCTTAACGTGACTCTCTAAAGTTTATTCATTATAATGTAATAATTTTAATCTATAATTACATTTATAAGCTTGAAGCTTGTTCCTCAGTCATTGGGCTTTGAAAAGATACATTGAAGATGCAGGAATGTCTTAACTAAGAGCTGTGTGAAAAATCACACAATAAGAAATGAAATAAAGAATTTTAAAAGGTTGGAATAGAGACTATAATTATTTCTTCTGCTAAAGACAAACTGAACGAAAGCAAGCTGAACAACTGTTCCTGCAAAGAACATGCAGTACATGCACAGTCTGTCTGTTCCTGTTTGATTCTCTTGAAATACATCATGTTAAATGTGATTATCTGTTTTTGATGTAGTCAAACAAACAGTAACTTAACCCAGCTTTAGCTTAATGTTTGACTAATATAAATCTCTGCGAGCCTCTCTGGATGGCACTCGTCTTGTAAAAAGTCATGTACCATTCAAATTAGATTGTCAAGGGATCTGCTATTCAACAGAGCCACTTAAGATAATCAGGTCAAGACTCAAGCATCAAGCCAATCAGTGAACACTAATGTACGACATACTCCATCACACCGAGGTGCTGAAGTGGGCCGCGAGTTTGTTCCGACTCCTTTAGAGAGTGTGCAGAGTTCAGTGCAAGTTAAAGTGGGGATAATCCAGAATTCCTCCCAGGCATTTGAAGGAAAACATTCAATATAATAGCTGTTTAAAAGGGGATTATCACAGATAAAATAAAATCAAGTTTGATCAAGGGCACTCAACTCTTCTGTAGATATGTTAGAGAAAAGAAAGATAAGTTGTTTTAATAGCTTCAATAATTCATAGAACCACTATGGACTGTAAGGTTTGATGAAGGGGTCAGTTCCTAATATGAACCTGTGTAAATATATGATTGTTAATGTTTAATGTCACTTTAAACATTAAAAGTCACTGATATGTTATGAGGCCAAACTACAATAAGAAACTAACCTGCACACATCTGCATGTCTCTCTGTGCTTAACTTGCTGTTGTTGATGAAATCTAACATCTTCTTTCTAAAAACAAGCTCCTCTCCTTTCAGATGTTATTACCGAGGATTTTAGTTTGCAAATCTGCTGCTATCATTGGCTCTGGCAGCACTAGCAGCAGGACACTGTCAAATCATTTTCTCCCTTCGCGGCGTGTTTCGGTCTGGTGATTAGAGGACGATGAATACATACGCAGTGTCCAGCAAAACCAATTCCTTATTTCAACAAGAAAGGAGCTGTACCTTGCAAAACCCGTTGTCACGGTCGACCACAGGAGAGGAACTAATCACAGAAAATAGCTGCTGCAGTGGAGCAGAGAGCTGCAAACTGTAGGGCCACAAATGAGGAAACAGGAGGTTGTTTCTTCATTTCTTCAGGCTAAAAATGTTTGTCGCTGCCTCATCTCGTACAGTGGTAACTGATCCTTTTCTGTTTAATTTTGTTGTTTTTAAATCCCATTTGATTTTTTGTTGTTAAAACTAGTTTAACAAACACTTCAAAGACTTTTAAAATGAAATAGATGGTTTCAGACAATATGGCAGAACCTTAACACTGTGCAGAGTTACAGTTATACTGTAGGTGGTATTTCAACTTGTTATCAACTCTATGTCCCAAATAAGTAAGAACAATATTAGAGTCAGTGATATTTCAGTGCTATTGAGTTTTGGCTGTGATGCAGCCGATCGAGTTCTCTCAGACGTGTTCTGCCTGCTGCAGATGGCGTTAACTGGCGTCGCTTACAGTAAATGTTACCTCTAGCTGAACTTTGGCTCTGCTCACGCAGAGCAACAGATGGGAAATAAGAACGTAGGAAACATTTCCAATGACATGCTGACAATTTGCCCAGGCACAACAAAAAGCTCCAAAACTTCATCAAGAGTGTGCAGCGAAGTCCGAACCAACCTGTTGACTGTATAATGTTTGGAAGCCTTTCACTGTGGGTCCTCAGGGGACGGCGGGCGATTGACCTCCTGATATTCTGAACCAGCACATTTGCTGAAAAAAGAGGGTGAATAAACTAAATAACACTCTCCTGGTCGCTCTGCAGCAGCATTGTGTCCTTGATGAAGGTACTTTACCCTTAACTCCTCCAGCTGCTGTGTCCAGCTTTTCACTGGACAGATCCCCAGGTGTGAATAGCTGCATGAATACAAAGCAGAGTCCTGCTGTACACGGTGTTCGATGTACTCTCTGGATAAATAAAAGCATGTCAAATATGTCAAATATAAGTAAAGCTTGGCTGAATATTCAGCAGTGAAAACCTTTTCAGGGGAGCTGAACCCTAAACAAAAAACCAACTGGATTAAATGTCCAGTATACAAACACGGGCTTGATTCAGAGCTTGGTCCGAACTTTGAGACTAGTAACTATGATATTTCACAGAACGCGTTCAAACTTTGACCTGCTGAATGGTTAAAAATAAAGAGACGACCTGTACAATAATAAAAAATAAATTCACAGCAGCTGATTTAATTTTTTATTCATATACAAACAGTGCTTATCTGAAAACACAGCTACATGCTCGTGGATTGAACGAATGCATTTTCAGGTGCGTTTACTATCAATATGGAGAGTGAAGAGACATCCTTGTTGGAATATTTCCCTCGGCCTTGATTGGAGCCTTTCTGTGAAGCTCACAGCTGGATGGGACTCTCACAGAGGCTGATGGGAGAGGGAGAAAAGACAAGCTGGTCACAAGAGGAAGGATGGTGTGAAGAAGAAAGCTGTTACAGGTCTGGGCCTGTGTGTATCACACACCTCGGAATGACAACTATGTCTGTGTCTTAAGGAATCTCAGTCTGATGCTTTAGGGAAACAAGACCCTGATCTATATACAAAAAACTAACTGAAAAACATTTGTGTACAATTTGAAAATGTCCTGATCAGTCGACAGACTGGTGCCTACGAACCTGAGACCTCCCCTTATCTGGTTCAGTCAATCTCCTTCTTCAAGTATCTCTTCATGACTGAAGCCACGTCTCCTCCCTCGCTGCCCTCCGCCTCCAGTCTTTCTCCCTGTGGTCTTTGAAAGCGCCGCCTTGGTCCTCCAGTCTGGGAACTCCCTCCTGATCCGCCTGAGCTAGACGACTCCGTTTCAGAACTTTTTCTGCTGCGGGTGGAAGGAGGCAGATCTCCAAAGTGGACGCTCAGCGCCCTTCTGCCTCCTCTGACTGAGCTGGCGAGGCTACTAGTGGACTGAGCTCTCCGAATGGCAGGAAGGACGTCAGACGCTGCATCATCACGGTTGTCATCCTCAGTCAGACGGCGGTTTTGGAAGACCATGGGCTCAGAACCCAAAGAGCCCTCTCCTCCATCTTCTGTGACAAGATTCCCCAGCATGCACCGTCTTAGCGGTTGAGGGGAGCGCTGGATGGAAGTCGTGATGGAGCGAAGAGGTTCCTCTGAGTCCTCCTCTGGGATGGACAGGGAGGGAGGATGATGGCGAGTGGCAAGGGAGGACGCCAATGATGACAGGCGTGGCAGCGATGGAAGCGAAGAAAGGGAATCACTCTGGTTGAAGCGGGAGAGTTTGGCTCCAGCTGTAGAGGCGCCAGCAGAAGGCTGAGAGTCAGTGATGGAGCGAGAGCTGGAAGCGCGAGGCAGGAGAGGGGAGGAGGGTTTGAGGATACTAGGTCCAGGCCGGGGCTCCGGGATGTCTTCAGGACCAAGAGACAGGGCTGAAGCTCTTCTTCTGAGAGTCGAAGCTCCAGTTGTTTGATAAATGGGCAGAGAGATAGTGCTGCCTGCTCCGTCTCCTGCGTCACCACCTGCTCTGCGTTTCCGAAGTCCGTCCAGCAGCTCAGACAGGGCTGAGGAGGACGGGGCTCGACCGAGACTCCGGGCACCAGCTCCTCCAGCCTCTGCACCATCATCATCAGGATCCACGCAAGAACTTTAGAGAGACAAAAGAGACTAAATCCATCACACTAACCCATATGTAAAACATTTATTAATCAAATTAATTGAACTGTTGTAGTTCTACATCCATCTGTGACATAAACACTGTGACTGTGGGGCTCACCGGAAGCTGTAAGTGCTCATGGTATCAGTAACAGACTGGCGCCCTGCTTGGCTGCCATAGGGAGAGCCGCCAGCACCTCGGGATCCTCCTCTGGGTACTCCTAACCAATGACGAATTCCCTCTCCAACATCCTCTGTCCCAATAGAGCCGACGCTGGACACTGAGTCACTGCAGGACAACGCAACAGCCTGTTACAGCCAGAATGGAAGCGTCTTCCATCCATTGAGCTGGTGAATAAGCTCTATTTGTTGCAATGAGCATGCACTCACTTTACAGACAGCAACACTGTGACTGCAGCTCAACAGACAATGATTCCCACACTACAAGCCAGGGCAGGCCTGCAGTCAGCGCTGCATCATTATTTAATGATTGAGAGATTCAAACCATCTCTTGCAGAGAGCCCAGTTTGAATCTCGGGTGAGGTTTGTTGATTTTACATCTCTCTGCACGATGTTCCACTGAAAAGCCAACACTAGAACGTTCTCTCTCCACGTCTACTTTCCAAATACTGATGATGAATATCTCAGAGATGCTTTCACACAAGTTTGTAGTTTTATTTTTCAACAAATCAAACCTTTGGCATCAGAATAACAGAAACATGCTTTTACAGGCGCTTTGAGGACGACCCCCACTGAGCCATTTTCCAAAAGCACTCTTCAGGCTTTTAAATCAGTTAATGCCATTCCCCTACATCTGCCACTGATTTCCATTCAAGTCAGTCTGATTATTATATCAGTATAAAGACACTTAAAACTTGCACGACACACATAATCCACCACTCGACAGCGTGTTATTATTCATATTCATAGCTGCATGGGAGGTCAACGCTGTTTGGCATCTTTATAGGTTTGAAATCTGGTACTCAGTGGTGTGTTCGGGTGCTTACTTAATGTGTGAAAGGTGTGTAAGATTTAGAGGGAGCTACAGTCCCCTCCGAAAGTATTGGAACAGTGAGGCCAGTGCCTTTACTTTTGCTGTAGACTGAAAACATTTGGGTTTGACATCAAAAGATGAACACGAGACCAACAATCAATATGTAGTTTTGTTATTTTCAATAAGTGTTTCCGATTCACAACTTAGAAAATAGAACCTTTTCCTTTGTTTTGATTCATATTCATCTTTTGAGGTCAAACACAAATGTTTTCATTCTTTCTGCAGTTCCCAGAACGTGTTGGGAACAGGTTTAGATCGCTGGTTAGTTTGTTTCCAAGCTGTCTAGTCTAATAATTATCTATAATTATCTATGTCTTACTATGATACTTTAAACTCCGGATGTGTCTGATGCACACTCACATACCTGAACAGACAGCGACTGTAACAGCAAGGAAAACACACACACACACACACACACACATTCACAAGGTTCTTACAGGTCTTTCTTTCGAGTTAAGGACTCCACAGCAGTTTGAACGCTGGAGTGAAGGGTAGAGTGATGAAAAGTTCAGATGCATTCAAGTGCATTGTAAAAATACTCTATAATACTCTTAAATACTGTATAATACAAATAACAATCCTGTATTGCTAATAGCACTGAAGAAATGTAAACATTATCTTAAAGTAGTAAAAGTAAAAGTTACTCTGCAGTAAAACTGTCTCTGTGAGTGTAATAGGATCATTCATCCTCTGTCAGTGAATCGTTATGTCTGATATTTGTATTTTCTTTGTGTGTCTAATATATTTTCAGTATTTGTTATAGCTTAATACATCATAATACACCATAATTTATTAGTTCATTCTATTGTTATTAAGAATATGAATCTGTACTGAAGGTCTTAAATAAATGTAAACTCTCTCTAACAAAGCATCATATTCTCTAAGCTTCATGTTCTTTATGCAGGAGTCTTAAATGAGCAGCAATCCAGAAGAGTAATAGGATATTTGTACTGAGTACAGTGTTTGAGTGTCTGTACTGTGTTATATTCCCCCACTACTGTGTTTGCAGGCAGACATGATCATTAAGGCAGAGGAGAGGCACCTCTCTGCAGTGAATTACCTTTCAGTGTCACTCTCGTCGCTCGACTCCACTTCCTCCAGAGCCGCCTGCAGATCTGCGATGCGGCGGATGGACGTCTCCAGGTCGGCCTGCAGCGCCTGTCTGACGGTGGAGAGCTCCTCCACCTGCATTTCCTGCAAACAAACATTGTGAGATTAGAGGACATTTGTTGACACGAGGGCGAATAACGAGCTCACCTTCAACAGGCCAGCTGTGTGTTTTCCTCCCCCCCGACAACCTGTTAAGACCCCGAGGCCCAATCGGCCACAGCAATTACCTTAATTCTAGCTCATATTACCTCATCAGTCAAACAGTGAATGTCCGATGGCATGTCCTCTCTCACTCTCTCTCTCACACACACACACACACACTCCTGCGACTCAGCCTCTGGTGCTGAAGCTTGTACCACTCTGCTCAGGTTATTCAGAAAAAACACACACTATACATGCACTCGCTGACATTGAGAGAATAGCATGATTTATTAATTCATCTTTTTTTGTTGTTCTGTCTCTCCAGCATCCTGTCACACACACACACACACACACACACACACACACACACACACACACACACACACATAAAAGCTTCTAGGCTTTCAAAGTTATTGGCTTGTTGGCTTTGAGGAGACGGGTGTGGGTGCAGCGGTTGTCATAGAGACACATAAGCATGTATGAATGTGTGTGTGTGTGTGTTTCCATAACCTTGAAGAGACAATGAGGATTAATCACAGGCGGAGAGAGAAAGCAGGATGAGGGAGGGATGACGTTAAGGCCGGTGGTGGAGAGGTGGGTGGAGGAGGAGTATGTGTGTGTGAGATGTTGTGTGTATGAATATGTCTATTAATGAGCACTGTATGTGTGTGTGTGTGTGTGTATCTTTGGTTGGCAGGTTGTTAAAGGACATCTTTATGTGTGTATGTGTTGCGTTGTGCTAATAACTGAATAATTATTGAAGATTGAAGATTTTTCTCTCCTCAGCTCAGAGGTCGCACAGAAATCAGCTGTAAGCAGGAAGATGATTGAGTGTGTAACTGTCGGTACGACTGACGTCTTCAGTGAGCAAAGAAATATGTTTATGAAACCAAATTATGTCTTAATTCGATGAATCTCATTCTTACAGCGCTCTCCCAAACCTGCCCCCGTTAGCTAGTGATATAAAGCCCATAATCATTTCACATATTTACCTAAGACGGAGACGGGTTAATGTTTGTACACAGGATAATTCCTGTTTTCCTTTTGGTTTTATTTGTGTTAGTGGAAGACGAGATTTATAATGTTTGACATAAATGTAATTTATGTGTGAATGGCCTAATGTTTGGTGCGACACTAAAACTGAACCACAAGTAGCTCTGTATGTGCATATGAATTGTATATATGGTGCCTAAATAGTGACAAGACCAGGATTAAGAAGCCCAAACTATTCCCTTGAAGACAGATATAAAGTACACGTGTGCATAAAGTAGCAGTAAAGTGTCCCCTGCCAAGACTCGTCCATGAGAGCTGTCTGAGCTCCTCCTCACTGAATAGAAAGAAAGAAGCTACGGCACTTCGAACCGGTTGATCCGTAGCTTCTGGTTTAGAATCGAAAAGAAAGAAAAGCACTGAAGACCTAACGTCTACGCTGAAAGCCAGCTGCAGGAGGTGGAAGGGAGACGTGCTCATCAAGGATCTGTCTCACTGAGGCACAGTGGGGTTAAAGGAGCAAAATGCTGGTGAGTGGTGGCTCCCGGCTGAGCCTAAGGGCACTGGAGCAGGTACAACAGGCAAGTAGCAACACACAATGGTAAAAACACAACATGTAATATTAAGTGTTAAGCATTTGAAATGTGCTGTTAACTTTTAATTTGCAGGTCTATAAAGAGCTGAAGACTATGAATATATGACGTGTGTTAATCTGCCTTAGCTCCACATTCAGGATCATTTACTTCATCTAACATGTTGAGGTTCTTTTGTGTGTTCACCAGCTCTCGTGCTTTTAGTGCTGCACCGATCAAACTTGTGCAGTAATGAAAGTGATGTTTTCTAATGTTCCAGATAAAACAGCAGCTGCTGTTGTTGTTGTTAATGAGAACAGTAGAGAAGCGAGTGTGAGCGGTGTGCTGTACTCTCAATCATAGCCTGGAGGAAGTGCTTCTTCCCAGGGCTTTTTAAGTACTAGCCTCTCGAAAACGTTGTCCCACAGCTTCCATATGAGTAACGTCTGTTGGGGTTTATGTTTAAGAAGCTTCGGTGGTGCCGGGGCAGGGTGGTGGTGATCCGTCTGCAGCTGGCAGAGGTGCCAAAAGCATTGTAGTGATGAGGAATAGTCCCTGCAATTATCTCTATTTCTTGGCAAATGGGGTGCTATTTGTGTCTAAGTGATAAAACACAGAGGACAGTGGTGTTCTTTGTTTGTTCTTGGCCAGGTGCAGAGACTGCTTCATCTCTAACACTTCACATTTATTTATGCATTTAATTTTTAAATTTGTTTTCACTTTTCTTTCTCTCTAACTCTTCTAACTTTTCCTCAGATGCGTTCTCTCTGTTTCGCATTAACCTGTACACCCCACCGAGTTTTTAGGCTACGAGTGTGGTTGTAATTGTTCCCTGTGCAATTGGCAAAAAGAGGTGCTTGAACCTGGAACGCAACATAACACACCTTCAACACCAGCTGCCATTTTCAGACTTTCTGCACTAAAACCATCTACCAGCATGTCGTTGGTGGGAGGATTTAGTCTTGTTTGGACAAAGCCAGGCTAGCTGTTTCCCCCTGTTCCTAGTCTTTATGCTAAGCTAAGCCAACCAGCTTCTGCATGTAACTTTATAATTAATGTACAAACTTGAAGCATCTATCATCAAGAAAGAAAATAAAATATAAACCAAGCTGCTGCTGCACCAAGCGAGGAGGTTTGCCCGCCGCAGGTTTCACCCTACATCCCACCTGAATCCTCTCAGGAGAGGGCCTCTTCATTTAGTTTTATTGTTCCTTTGTTGCCCTTTAAAATGTTAATTTCCCTTTTTCCATTTGAGAACACAGGGGCTGTCACCTTCAAGATACCATTCTGACCCGACAGAGCTGCCATTGATACTGTATGACAGTGAAAAGACACAATTCCCTGATGGAGACTCAGCCTCCTCCCAAAAATAGCCAAGTAATGAATAAACACAACAAAGAGAAAACATGATGGAGAGCAGAGCTGAAGATGCCAGGATTTAGGAGAATGGAAAGTGTGCACACTGTGTGGAATCACCGTCCAAGAAAACCATGCGTCTCCAAATGTGGAGATTTTATTGATTTCTTTATTAGTGAATGAAAACTGGAGGATTAGGTGTTTGTGTATGAATCTAAAGAAATCCTGATAAAACCACTGGATGGTATGAAAAAAGATTTGCTTTTATTAACTGATGTGTGTGTGTGTGTGTGTGTGTGTGTGTGTGTGTGTGTGTGTGTGTGTGTGTGTGTGTGTGTGTGTGTGTGTGCAGCAGCACGGAGAACATTAACGTAGGAAGCAACTGTAGGTAGAGAAGATCAATAACAGCTGCTGTTATTTATGGTCTAATAACACAGTTGGTGAAATGAACTGCAGCAGTGAGTGTGTTACCAGCTCCATGCGTCTGCGGCCGCTCTCCTGTTCCCTCTGGCTCAGCTCCTCCATCTCCACCCTCATGTCCTGCAGACGCTGCTGGTAGTAGCGAGCGTTCTCTCTCTCCCGGGCTTCAGCCTGGGCGCTCTGCTCCAGCTCCTCTCCAAGACGAACCACACTGTCCCTCAAACGCAACACCAGCACCTGTTCACACGAACGATCAGGGGATGAAGTGTGACAGCGAAGATCATGATTACGTGGAAATGAGAAATGAATTATCAGCTCTCACCTCAAACCTCTTCACTTGACCTCTCTGAAACTCCAGTTTATTCTCCAGGTCACATAGGCGGGCCTCCTGTTTACTGACGATGCTACGCCCCACAGTGGATGACTCCAGGAACTGCACCCTCGACACACACTGCTGGAGCTGAATTATGAGTAGGTGGTAAGAGGAGGGAGCCAAAAATGTTTGGAGAGCCAAATGAATGTACTGATAAATCAGTGAGTGTGACCGTGCTGAAACTGTTATAGTGAGATGTGCAACAAGGAGCTTAAATGATCCAGAAATACATCCAAACCTCACATCAGCCATTTTAGCAGGTTCATAAACCTCTTAGTGCCGAATTTACTTTGTGATGATCTAACAAAGGTACCTCTTCTTGGAGAGAGTGTCTCTGCTTCTTCACCTCCTCCAGCTCAGCTTGTAGTTCTCTGATCTGAGAAATATCGCAGGAGGACTGAAGGAGAGGAAGACAGAGTGAATTTAGATGAATAGTTAATTAACAGATAAAATGTCAAACAGGTACAAACCTGTGCAATGAGGGCTTTGTGCTTCTTCATCAGTTCATTCAGGTCCTCCTGGTCTTCCTCGAGCCTCTTCAGCAGGTCCACCTTTTCATGCTGCAGCAGCGCGAACTGCTCGTCCACCTGGAAGAGGTAAATAGTCATATATATATATATATATATATATATATATATGTCCTAACCCTCTGATGGCTGCAGACCTTCACCAGTACTCAAATAAACACGACCCTTATTATTTTATTCATAAGATGCTGCAAATCAAACATCAACACTAAGACAGGACAATGCTACTGACAGTTTTCTAAAACTATATTTTAGTCTGTATTTAATCATTTTTATGCTTCATTCCTTTATTTTTTGTGAAGAGATAGAAATACATGTTTTAAAAAGTATTATATGAGTAGAGCTGCAGCTTAAAACTCCTTGTTCTAGATTCTCCGAGCTACAGAACTCTACTGGAAACGAACACCATTCCTCATTTGGTGTTTTGATTTCGGCGCCTGTCATGTAGTTTCAAAATCTCCCTCACATCGTTTTCATCTGATCATTCAGCGAGCTCTTCGAGCTTGTACAGAATCTGCATTTCTTATGTTGCTCCACTTATTTATTCATGCTTCTCCTCTCGTTTGTCATCTGCCTTCACATGCATCAGTCAAGCCACACTCACCACACTCTTCTGCTTGCAGATATTTTCCAGTTCAATCTGAGTGTTCTCCAGCTCCTGGGAGAGAGTCGTCTGAATTCTCTCAGCCTCGAGCCGCCTCGCTTCACTCTCCTCAAGCTAATTGGAGACGTGGAGAGTGCATTAATGCATCTTAAAGTGAGCACAAGGTGACACCACAGAATCAGGTGAGGTGAGCGTACCTGGTAGTGTAGGCGCTCTATCTGGTCTTTGGTGCCATCGGGCAGGTTCTGCCCTGAGCTGTTGACAGTGGCAAGAAGCAGCTGGGCGTCGGCCAAAAGGGCATGAGTCCTCTTCAAATCTCTCCTCAGCTTCTTCTCCACATCGAAGTCTCTGTGCCCCACCTGCCAGACGAAAGAGCCTGGATTAACTCTTCCCTAAAAGAGATTAACCTTAGCAGAGATTAGCATCTTATTGGGAGGGGGAATATCACTTTTCTCCCGAAACACTTTAAAAGACTCGAGCTGTTTGAAAGCTTGGCACAGACCAGGCCTGGCCACTTATTAGAGGTCCAATTACATCCTCATAGTGACAGAGATAGAGTGCTAAATTAGCTGCCCCCTCCTCGCTGCACATGCTTGTTTTGAGGTGCCTGTAATGGAGAAATGACATAGTCCTCAGCCAGAGCACATTAACTCACATTAGAAACCATCTATGATGTGATAAACTTCATTCAGTCAGTGGCTGCACCACACGTGAAAAGTATATGTTTCCATATAGTTTGTGTGTGTGTGTGTGTGTGTTGTGTACCTGGTCACACAGGGTTGCAATGAGTCCTTCCAAGTCGTGCTTCTCATGAATCACCATCTGTTTCTCCTCATACTCCTGCTCCAACTGCATCTCCAACTGCCTCAGCTACACACACGCACGAAAAAATGATGAACGGCCATTCAGAACGAGCTTTTATTGTCTCTGACAGGAAATATACCCTGCAGCGGAGCGCACAATTATAAGCATAAAAACATCATCATCTATTGAAGAGCATAAAAACAAACAGCACAAAATGAGAGAGGCCTCCTAACTATTGTCTGCTGAATAAATCAACCAAAGTTCGCTGCTTTAATTCTTCTGCCTGAGGGAAGAAACTTTAGCTCATCACCAGGGAGATGAAGAGGATACTAACTTTAGTACCTGCAAGCCATAGACACAGTGGCAAGAAAAAGTATGTGAACATTTTGGAATTAATAAGTGGTTAATGTTCTTTTTAGTAAGAAGCAGCTTCCTTCATTTAGTTGAACTGTAGACTGGTGAATTTCTAGTCTTTAACATCACTTTGTAACCCTTTCCAGCTTCATGTAAATCAATAATTCTTGGTCATAGATCCTCATAAAGCTCAATTTGGTGACACATCGCTCACATTAGCACATTCTTCTTGTGCTCCTGACTCTTTTGAGGTCATTAGTATAGGTTATACTGTGAGGTTTTAATGGTTGTTCTCTATAAAGACATTTTTCTCTGATTCCCTTCTAGATGGCAGCCACAGGGTTTTGGCTCTCATTTCTTTAATTTTAGTGTTGTGATGATCATAATTGTTTTTTCATTTGAAAATATTTGAGTTCTGATTTGTGGATTTAAATAGAGATGAAATAAAAATGAAACTCAGTTCACTCCGTAAAAAAGCAGCTGTTGAAATCACAGAAACAAACAAGACAGAGAAAATCAGTAATTAGAGGACACAGGGTTTCAAATCGTATCGTTGGGGGATTGAACTCAGGAGCTCGTGACATCAGGAGGAAGCAGAACATCAGCCAGGCTCCGGTGATTAAACTGAACCATCTACACCTCAACTCAGACGTCCAAACAACCAATCAACCCACCCGTCTTTGCGAGGACTTGTGAACATCCTCTAACTCCTCTTCTTTATCCTCCAACTCCTTCTGATGTATCTGCTTCATCCTCTCCATCTCCATCTCAAACCGCAGGTGGATCTATCAAGAGAGACGAGGTGAGACATGCAGCACGGAGGATGTGTATTTGACTGTGTCAGCGTGAACGGTAAACACCTGTTGCTGCTGCTGTATCTTGGAGGTGAGCTTGGTGATTTCCTCCGCTCTCTCACTGGCCTGACTCTCCAGGAGGCGAAGCTGTTTCTTGAGGTCAGGTAGTGAAGCTGCGGTGAGATCCACAGGAAGGCTGAGGTCACGGATCTGAGCACACAGCTCCTCCTTCTGCTTCTGCAGACGGTCCACCTCCGACTGGTTCTCCTGCACACACACACACACACACACACACACACACACACACACACACACACACACACACACACACACACACACACACACACACACACACACACACACACACACACACACACACACCCCACTGGTATCAAAACATTTGATGTCATCCTCCAATTAGTTTTCTGCCTCTGCAGCGTCTCTGGAGCTGGAGCAGGTTAAATAGTGTCATCTTGCTGAAGCGGATGTTGGCAGGTTTGGAAACAGCCACATTGAAAACAAAGAAAGGAAACAGCCTCACCCTCTAGAACATTTTTATCAATTCAACTGAGTAAAATCCTTTTTGATCTCAGCATTTAGAGTTTCAGTTTCACTTAGCAAATCAATGAGCCAAAGGGTTTCTGGTTATTGGCTGTTTCTAACCTTTGCATTATGTTATTACATATTATTATCACATTCAAACTACTTGTGCATACATTTAGATTCTTTTAATTAGCGGAATCAACTGTGTCATTGTTAATATTGGATTTTATTTTAATATTTCCTATAGTCTTGGAACCATTTTACCACCAACTGATGCCTCCGCTGTGCTGCCAATTTCTAGATATTGCAGCTGTCAGAAACTCGTGACATCTGTGACGTGGGATTTTATCCAGGAGGGTGACGTAACGTACTTAGTTCTTAAGTTAAATGTCAGACAGTGACTTTTGATAAAAGTTTTTCTATCTCTACTGTATGTTGACTCCACTCCAGCTTTAAATCAAACACACTCTGAACAACAGTCCTTAGACACAATTACAGGATAATTATTAAATAACAAATGTACAAGTGACATAATAACTGGTAATTAACTAAAATCTATGTACAGTTTACTAATATGATAAGGATGAAACTTACGCTGTAGCTGCCGTGAGTGTGTTGAAATGAGTGAGGCTGTGTTTTATTGTTAATTAAATAAATTGATAAAGTTTACAGTGCAAACTCACCTTATTTCTACATTTTTTACCTTTAATCATCATGTTCAGCTGCACACATTAATAAACAGCAACATATTTTATTCTACAGAAAAGCTTTTGTCCAATCACGAGCTGCCAAAAGCACATTCTGAGTCAGTCGTACACGTCAGATGCACAGTTCCCATCACACGTCTGTCTCTGACTCAAACGACGTCAATTCCCAGCGTGACACCGTTTTATGAATCAGGTGCGACTCTAATCTCCACAACAGATTTAGATATTTTAAAACCCATTATTCTATCGATGTATGTTGTCGTGAGCCGTTTCCTCCCAAAAGAGACAACGAGCTGAAAACACATTCAGACACTAATTGTGTCAATATGTCATTAACACCACTGCACTGCAGGGTTGAACAGCGTGAAGTAGTTGTTATCTTATAGTCATGACTCGTTAAAAACAAATCTTCATTCTGTCACACTGGAGCTGAGTCATTTCATAGTCTTAGCTGTTCCTAATTAACCTTTCTTAGACAGTAAGAACACACACAGTCAGTTCTGCACATACAGACCTGTAGGTTGCGGCGCAGACTGTATATTTCCACCCCCAGAGCCGTGTTTTCCTGAAAGGCTTTGTCCTTTTGCTCCCTCTCATTGTCAGCTTCCTCCAGAGCCTGAGTCAGCTCACTGTCAAACCTGAATAAACAGAAACACACAGAGATGCTTCAGGTGAAAAGCTGCAGAAGAGTCAACTCTGACACGTTAACGTAGCAGCAAGCTGAGGTGAAGCTGCTCCCATGTTACTGTTCCCCTCAGAAATGTAGTGAAGTACAAGTATAAAGTACTGAAATACTCCAGTGAAGTACAATCTCCCAAACAACGCTCTTCAGTGCAGTATAATTTTCCCTTAGTAACAGTAAAACATTTTGCAGAAGGACATAAATGTGATGCACAGAAAACAAAACACAAACAAACAATGAACGATTTCTCTAAAACTAACTAAAAGCTTTTCTGTCCACAACAGTTTGTAATAAAGAACTGTTTCCAAAGCAGTTTTCATGATTTACTACTCGTTTAATGTGCAAACTGTGTGTTTACAGCAGAACAGACATTAACATTCATCCACATTTAACTAAAGCGACCTCGTTAGAAAACAGCTGCTCATTTCAAGATAAAGCAGCATCAGCCTTTGTTTTAATGCTGTTTGTGTCCATCTGATCGATGTAAAGTTCAGTTTTCCTGTTCTTTTAGCTCCATGTTTGGTTTCTACCAACGCCTGAGGGGAAGTATTTGGCTATTTAGCTGCTAAATGCTCCACTATGTTCACCAGTTCTTCTCTAGCTGTGTCAGATCAGGTGATGGACGGTGGAGTTTGACATCTTAACAATGAGCTGAAAGAGATTATTATTAAAAAAAGCTATTAAGAAACATGTTATTCAGAGCACCAGGTGGACGCACACCTTCTCTGCTTGCGCTCCAGCTCATGCATGCGGCTCTGCAGGCTGTCAGTGAGGACTTGGGCATCCTGAAGGTCAGAGGTCACGCGGCGGCAGTGACGCTTCAGTTCTGCCACACTCCTCCTGGACTGTTCCAGCTGGGCCTGTAGCGTCGCCACCTACACTCACACAAACACACACGCAGTCTTGTTGTCATCAGACATTTAATCTCCCATCAGTGCTGCCGCGCACGTCCGGCTGTCCTGTCTCACCTTGGTATCGAGCTGTTGTCGCGTCTGTCTCTCCGTCTCCAGTTTTTCCTCCGTCTGCTTCAGTCGTCTGCGGACGAATTCAACCTCTGTCTGGCAGCACTCCAGCTGCATGGCCAGCTCACTTTCTGTGTGGGGAGAGGAGGGTGTGACTTTGTCTGCCGTGAGGGTCGAGGTCACTTTAACTGTGGTGACATTTCTGGTTTTTATTTCTTTAGCATGAAACCACTTGTGTTCAATCAAGTGCCACAGAGGCGGCGCAGAAAACTGCAATAATGAGCTTCTAAGGATCCACAGACAGAACTGTTCCTCTGCCACATCACTTTCACCTTTGTCAGACTTTATTGTCAAATATCTGCAGCATCTTTGTTTCTACGTGAACGACTCTGGTTGGATTTTCTCCTACACAGTGAGAGAATAACCGAGTCCTGTGTTCAGTACCTGTCCCTGCTCCTCTCTGACTCTCGGCGAGCCGAGCTTTGTGTTTCTCCTCCTCGAGCTGCTTCTCCAGGGTTTCCATGGTGACTTTACACTGGTCTAGACGAGCCTGATGTTGAAGGAAAAGAGATGTTTGACAATAAAGAGGATGCATTAGTTTCAGGTACCTAATGAGGAGCACCACAAACAGTCCACCCACACACTGCAGGACTGTTGTCATTCGATAAACCGTTCGTCTGGACTTGTGCACTGAGGAATTAGTAATCGATTACTTTTTCAATAGTGACGGTTCAGCCTGTCTACCTGCAGGTCCTTGTTCTCCCTGCTGAGCCGAAGCCTCTCTGCCCTCTCCACATCCAGAGCCTGACCCACCGCGTCACCACGGAAACGCTCGTCGCTCAGCTCAGATGTCACAGCTGTAACCTGCACACGGGGACGACAATGTGAACAGAATGAGTACGTGTGTGCGTCTCCGTGTGTGCATTTACAGCTGTATGTGTTTATGTGTGGGTGGGTGTGTGGGGGGGGTATTTGTTGCAGCACAAACCTTGGTCTCCAGGCTGTCTGCAGTCTGCCTCAGCTCATTCCTCTCCTTCTCTGATTTCTCCAGGCGGCGTCTCAGAGCTGATATCTCGTCCTGACAAAAAGAAAATGAGCTTCTCTCCACATCTGAAGCGTCGCTTAAATCATTTCTCCAAATATTTGCTTTGTGAACTGTTTGCAACCATTATTTCTACACTCTGCAGTCATTCTGCGGTGACAGCCCACTTGTTGCACAGGCTGTGGATGCAGGTATTATTACACAGTGTGATGTTTTCAGTTGTCAAAAACAATATAAGGCAGAGACACAGACTCAGATTATGTTATGAAGCTAAGTGAAAGTTCAATCAGGAAGACTCTGTGAACAAGCAGCCTCTCTCCAGCCTCGCTCTCCCTCTCACCTCTCAAACTCAAGCAGTTGGCCGAAGGTGTTTCAGGTTTAGAGGTCTCTGAGACCTAATAATCCCCGAGCTGTCCAGTTTTTAAATCTCTTCCTCTCATTTCAGTGCAGCCCTCCTCTACCTCATTCATCTTCAGTTTTCATTGGATCAGTGAGCCTGAGGTTCCTTCACCATGCACATCCACACCTCTCCTCCTAAATTTAAACATATCTGAGTTCTTGTGTCTCCTAATTGAAAATGTTTAATCTACGGAGGTCAGCAGACGAAATGAGATCCATTTAATTTGTTTTATAATGTTAACATAGGTAATTGGTGATAATTGCATCGTCCTTTTTCTCTCACTACTTTAAAGAATGTGAGTTTGCACTAGTTGCTCTTCTGTTGAATATTGTTTGGAGACTTGAACACACACACAGGTACATTCTTCTTCCTCTAGTTCCTATCTTCATCACGTTGATGTATAATCACACCTGATCTCCAGGTTTGTTGAACAGAATGTTCAGAGAAACAAAAACTTCCAGAAGAGAAGGAACGATTTGATCAAACTGTTCCTGCGTCTAATACCAAATATTAGAAAACTTAACTTAACTTTGAAGGCCTGTGTCTAGATCAACAGCTAATTAGCTTCAGCACGCTGATTTTTCCCCATGACTCAAATGATTAACACCTGAAACTGAAGGTGTGTGTCTGTGTGTGTGAGTGTACCTCTTTGGCACTGAGCCTCTCGTAGTCCATGTTGACGTCGAGCAGAGGACGCACTCGACAGAAAAGTTTCCACCAGCTCCACTTGGCCACAACCTGCAGAACCCGCAGGTTCCTCTGCAGACAGCTGACCGCCATCTGCTGCACCTGGAGACAGACACACACAGGTCTCAGAAAAAAACGCCTCTCACACCTCCAAAGTAGAACCCCAGTCACATTTTGTTTGATCTTACAGTGTCTTGTCCATGTTGTGCTTCTTTGTTTTCATATTTCAAATTTCATCTTTTAGTGTTTTTTGTGTGTTTTTGCTCATTTTTCATCTCTTTCTTTCAATATTTTTCCTCTCTGTGATCATTTCTGGTTACTTCATAGTCCTATATTGTCTTTAAATTGTGATTATCTGGCCCAGGAGCCCCCTGGACACCGACCTTTAGTTTTCGGTATTTCTGGCGGGCCAGATGTCCCATGCAGGCAGCTTGTAGATGGACCAACCAACCCGTGACCTGCTGGTCTCTGCGCTGCTCCAGTTGCTGCAGCACACCTCGTTTCATAAACACCTGAGACACAGGAGGAAGAAGATCCATGACTCACATCAGCTGATTCGTGTTGTGCCGTTTGATTAGAGGAGTTCAAACCTGCTCTCACCCTGCTGGCACCAACAGCGACGCTCTTTTTATCCAGATCCAACTCAACCAGCAACTCCTCCACGGCCTAAAACACAGAGACACGAAAACAACTGAATCATCCTGAGCCGAACATCAGGGACATGCTGTTTGTCAGAGAGCGATGTTCCTTCTGACCTTTCTCTCATCATGGCTGACAAACATCGAAGCGTAACGTTTCATAATTGGAGGAGACAAACCCTGGAAATGACACCTGAAGTCACTCAAAGTCATGTGCTCTGGATGACCTGAACGAGACGAGAAGAAGACAAAAAGGGTCAGAAACCTGGAGCCTTGTGTGTCCATGCAAAATCACATCGGGAAGTAATGGATGAAAACCTTATAAATATCGAGTAAACTGCAGCTGTGCATCGGAATAAAAGCTACAGATTAGGAGGAGATTAGCAAACACAGACAGCATAAATAAGATGATCTGTACATGAAAATCAGCAGGAACAATCTGATGCAGGAGGATTGGAGAAGTCGCTGTGCTTTAGCACAGGCAGATTTTTAATGTGTGGAAACTAACTGGATAAATGTGCTCGTTTGGAAGACGATCTCACCCCGAGGTAGAGTGTGTGGGTGTGTGTGCTTAATCTCTCTTCACAGGTAAGAGAGTTTCATTTTAACAAATGGCGCATGAGTCCGTTCTCAACAAATGAAACATCACTAACATTTATTTAGCAACACTCCTGCACATAAACAATCAGTTTGTTTCTGTATTTGTCATTGGTCTCGTCTTGCATCCAGTATGCACAATATGTTATGCTATATTTAAAAGGTTATTCATTCAAAAGCACTAATTATTAAAGTGTGCCCTCTCTGGGATTCTGTACATCAGAGTGTGTCATAAAACAGGTGAGTGGTTGTATTAGAAATGCTCGATCACAGTGTTAACATCGATCTCACCTGTGCGGTAGAGCTGCAGAGCCGACAGGATCTGTGTTGAGTGCAGCTGCACTCTGAGAGCTGGGACGTCAAAGCTTCCACTGTCTGACTTTGCGCTCACGCACTGCAGGAACACCGGCCTGGCTCGACGAATCAGATTCAACAGAGCATCCTGCAGGAGGGGGGGGCAAAAAGACATTAAACACAGTGATCCTGTAAAACTGTTCTCACGAGGTAAAGAACGAACTGGCACTTACTGCCTGGAGCTTCACTGCGATACAATGGGAGTGTCTGCGTATAGCTGCCATCCCTCCACTGAAGGTTTTCCTGATGGTGCCATTCCTCTGCAGAGAGCGCTGGCTGCTGCCCTCCAGACCCCCCAGCCCCCGACACAAAGGGGGCAGAGAGATAGTGGGAGTAAACATGGCCTTCACTGCCCCACTGAGGACAACAAAAAGAGAAGCTGGTTATCATCCATAATAATAACAATATATCATGAGAAGGTCGGGGTCATTCCGGCACTAAGACACACAGTGTTCACTCTTTAAACACTCACATGGTGGAGTTTTGGAGCAGGCAGGTGGCGTTGAGAGCAGACGGGTTGTTTTGGATCAGACCGAACCAGCCAGTCAGGTCGTAGCGGACCGGGTCACGGCCCATCAGGTGGTTCACCTCGCACTGCAGCGGCTGCTCGCACTGACGCACTGCAACAACACACAAATTCACAACAAGCGACAGTGAATTAAAGTGTTCACACATTCTCCACACACACACACACACACACACACACACACACACACACACACACACGGGGAGGACATCTGAGCCTGTGTGTGTGTTTCCAGCTGGCTTGTTGTTTTCTTTTTTTACCAGTGTTGCTCTGATACTGGCAGACTCTCTCCAGGACGTTGCTCTCACTGGAGGCTGGTGTCACCATCTCTTCATCCAGAACCCATAAAAGGCCTCTGGGGTCTCCATCTGCTGCCCGAACCTGAGGCAGACACACACATGAATACCACAAAAGAGCAAACAAAATGAGCTGCTGCCTGTTTTTCTTTGAAAACATATGAATGCTGTTAAAAAATCTATATTTTATTACACTTAGATGAAGAAACAGTTTGCAGCTCAAAGGAGCATCTGTGGAGCTCAGGGTTCAAGACATAAGGCAATGAAAGCAATTTAGCATCGAATTGAGATTTAATCACAATTAACTGGTTGATTGAAGCTGAAGACGCTGAGGCATCCCGACATTTAGGCCTTAGTATGGGTGAAGCTCCAGAGACACTGGATCCTATATCACTCCACAAACTCCAAACCTAAAGCTGTTAAAAATCTGTAGCTGTCTGTTATTTTCACATTAGCAAGTTGCCCTTTCACAGGCTGAGTGATGCTCCTCATGACAAGTAAACTGACCTTTGCATATGAAATGAGTGGCGTGGCCCTTTATCTGTGGTGTGGCTGCGTTTCTCATCCCCGTGTTTATGTGTGTGATGTATGTCCTGCATGTTTCAGGTGATGCGTACCTGTGGAGGCGGCTGGTCGATAGCAGACACAACCTCAGCCGGGCTGCTCTCCGGACACTCAAACTTCACCGGGATCTTCTCCTGGAACACATGTAGTGAGGCGTAAGGCACATTTCAACATTAAACACTAGCTGAACATTGTTGAGATATGTTAGGGTTCGTTACCTGTGTGTATCGCTCTAGTGTGTGTGTGAACGTGTGTGTGTGGTAGTGCTCCAGCAGCCTCTCTTGCAGGTAGTTGTGACAGAGCTCGGACCAGCTGGCTCCTCGATCCTCCGCTGAGTGTCTCGGGTTCCTCAGACCCGGCGTGTCCACCACCATCACGGAGGCTAACGTCAGCTGCTGGCTGCTCAGAGCCCTGAGCACAAAACATACAGCACGCCGTCACACTCAGAGCCTGCTGTGCACAGATGTGGATCAGACTACAGAGGGTGTACCTGTAGTTAACTGGATAATTACAACTCTTTATGTGTCCTAAGGTGTCCAATGTGATCTGCAGTGCGTCCCTGTACCTGTTGATGAGTGAGACCACAGCAGTGAAGAGTTCTCCATAGAGTCCAGCAGCCATCCCATCGACACACTGAGCAGCTGTTAACCTGGGACCTGCAGACACCAGAGACACAGAACTTCATGATGAGGGGTCCAGCTAAAATGTTTTTGTCCTTCGATTGAACAACATTGATTCTAAGATGTGCTCCAAGACACTTTGCCTCAAAACTACAAGGTGTTGTACTAATACTTAGTCAGAATACTACGTACTACTGTATAGTACTATTACTTTAAGACCAGGTCGGGTGAGATTGAACTTTACTGTCCTTCTGCAGAGCAGAGTTACGTCAATGAAATTAATCTGCCCAGAAGTGTTTTACAAACTGTTTTCTTCATTTTATGTTGTGTTAAAGTTAAGATGGCCCCACCAGGATCTGACAACAGTCAGTGTGTCTGGTCTAACATTCCTGTTAACGCTGGTTCCTCAGTCTGATTTATTTAGCTTCAGTTGTTGACTCTGCTGTGTGTGTGTGTGTGTTTGTGTGTGTGTGTGTGTGTGTGTGTGTGTGTGTGTGTGTGTGTGTGTGTGTGTGTGTGTGTGTGTGTGTGTGTGTGCGCGTCTCACCTTCCTCTGTCTCAGCACCAGGATTCCTCTCCCTGCTGCCTCCGGTGGCTCTCTGCAGCAGCTGTCGGAGGTGGTGTTTGAAGACAGCAGTGTGCAGGTCCTCACCGTCACACCCCAGCACACTGCTGGCCACCTGAGCACTGTCAAAATTCACAAACTGTCTCCTGCCGACTGTGCAAAGGAAGGGAGACACAGAGAGGTCCTGATTATAACAACTAGGATTCACAGGAGGTTGCATGTATGTAGGTGTTTGTGGACACGGGTTCAGCTGGAAAAGAAAAACATAACAGTCCTTTAAATGTCTAATATATGACTGAAGGGGATCTTTAAGGTCACAGTTAGCAGCTTGTGAATGCATTATAGCAACGAGTGCCCGGCTGGCTTACTAACACCGTGTGAGTGATAATGATGAAGACGATGAATCAGCGTTACCTTTACAGGCCCCGGCAGCTCCCAGATGGTAAATACCAGCCAGAACATGCCATATCGCCTTCTGCTCGCTGGCTGAGAAGCTCAGCGTTTCCATGGCAGTCAGCAGCTTGGTGAAGGCGACGGACGCTCGCTGTTTCTCCTCAACCTGAGAACAGACACACAGGGAGAAAGGAGGAGGGATGCTGTCTGTTGTGTCTTGTAAAAATCAGCCACTTTATGGTTTAGAAGAACAACGGAGTCACATCTCATCTCCCATCGCTGCCTTAGTCTCTCTGAGATGACTGGATGTGGTCTCCCCCACTTTTTAAACCCCTTTGACTCTGTTTTGTAGCTCAGCTGGTTCCTGGGACGACACCGTGTTCTGAGCATCTCATCTGTTTGCTTGTAATTTAGAAATGTTTTGTGCTCACTGTGAAGAGACTGTCAGCATAATACAATCAGATCAAGCATGTTTCCTGTCAACACAGAGATCGAGTCATTACTTCACAAGTCAGAAGCTTCAAGCTTTCAGCTTCGAGTCCTGACAAAAGGTTCAGTGGGTTAGGTTGGAGTTTATACAGCTGTGTTCACGGGTTAAAAGAGGAAACTAAACCCTCTCATCCTTATGGGATTAGTTAAAAATATCTTCATTGTTCAGGGTAAAATGATGTTTGTAATAATACTCTTAATAATCTTGATATTTTTAGAGATGTAGTGCTGTATTTTCCATTCATCGCTGTTTTGTCCCTTTGACGTTGTTGCAGTTTGGCAGGAAGTTTGTGATTTAACAGGCTTCATCACATTCTGGTTCAAGGAGGAGCCTGACGATGGCTCCCAGTAAAACCTGAGAGTGCGAGTGAGTGTTTACAATGAATTAGTGTCCTGAGGATAGTTTGTGTGAGATACATTCAACCCCCACGCCAACTGGCCCCAACCTCTATGATGGATTTACTGCACCTTGGTGGGAGGAATGATACCAAAAGAGTTGGATTCAGGAAGCTGGTGCAGCTGCAGTTCTGTCCTGGTGAAGAAAGAGAGAAAGTTCAGTGGTAGTAGTACTGCAAAGAAATGTACTTATACCACACTTTAGAAATATTATATTAAGAGCAAAGGTTTGGCACATGTATGTTAAGCAACAATAAGTAAACGTACATTTAGTATTATAGATACTCCACTGGAGATTACCTCATCTCTGTGCTGAGTCCTGCCAGCATCTGGTAGAAAACCAGGAAGTTGCTCTCTCCTTGAGTTTTCTGACAAACTTTCCATCTGTCCAACATCATGGTCTGAAGGAGAAACAGGAGAGAGAGCAACAGGTGAGAAGGTGGAAAGGAGCTGAAGAAGACACGAGTAACTTTGTATGCAGCCATGTTTGGAACTGGTAAATGTGTGAGGTACCTGTAGGTGTCCAGCAGCAGCCTGCCCGGCGTGGTTGAAGTCCAGTGAGAAGACCGTGGCAAATCTAGATGAAGCGTCGCTGTGCTGAGAGCTCACACAGCCAAAAGACCTCAGGATGGTGAACATCGCCTGCACGCGCTCCACTGGAGGAAACAAAGATTCATTAACAGTCCAACAAGGACCAGGACTCGTCGTCCCTGCAGCTGCTGCACTCACCGCTGAGGTTCTCCCCGGTGGTACCAGCTTGTTTGAGGAGAGCGTGCGTGAAGGCTTGGCACGCAGTGGTCTTGCCGGTCCCGCTGCGTCCCACCGCGCACACACTGTGGTCCCTCCTGGTGCCAACCATCGACACGTACACACGTTTGACCAGCGCAGCCAGTGCAGGTGGAGCGTCCCACACTGTCTCACCTCGCCGAGACTTCGGAGTCTGACAGAAAACAAAAAGAAGAAACAATGGATGAAACAAAAAGTCCATCAGCCTGATTTCTGCCTGCTTCTCCAGTGTGAGGGTTTTCTACTTTTCTGAACTGATATCACCTCAGATTCTAGAAAACTGAGATGGACAGAAATTCTAGACAAGATAAGTAATTAATTAGAATAAATCATAATAATAAGTTAAATTATGTCAACACTTTGTATTAATGACTCGTTATAAACCACATTAACATTTTTAAATAAACCGTTTTAGTTCATTTTAGTCTTTAGCAGTTTAAGAAGTAAAGAAAGAGAAAAGTTTAGATACGATGATCTAAATGAGAACCGTGAGGTGGATGGAAACCTTGCTGTGCGCCTGTAACGGAGGCCAGAAGTTGACCAGGTTGGGTCCCGCGTGTGTGAGCGGCATGTTGGCTTTAGCTCGACTGGTCAGCGTGTGCAGGACCCCACACTCATTCACAGTCTGCAGGTCGCTCAGATCCTCACACAGATCCAGCTCTGACGGGTTACACTGTGGGAGAGGAGAGGGACACCACGAGTCCTCGGTGAAGTGTTTACAGACAGAGACATACTGAAAAGAACAAGAGGTGAACGACAGTACCTTCTCAATGTCATACTCCGTGACGTCATGCAGAGACCCATCTGTCTGCAGACGGACCCTCACACGGCCGTCTGGGAGTTCAGGTGTGCCTTCATCAGGTTTCAGCTGAGTGGCTGAAATGAGGGGATTAAAATGAACCCATTAACACTCACTCATGGAAAAAAGTGAGTTTTGTTTTCCTCATTCTCTGATTCCTGCATATTAACGAGCTGAGTCAGGGGTCAGGGGTCAGTGGTCAGAGGTTGGGTGGGAAGAGGACGAGTGCAGTGCAGATAGATGCATGTGCAGCAGCATCAGCATCAGGAAAGTGTGTAACATGACAAGTAGTTAATACAACGGGCTGGAAGATCACTGCTCCACCAGCTGTGTGTGGATTTGCAGGACGATATGGTCTAAATAAGAGAGTTCATGACAAGATACCAATTATAAATAATAGATCCAAAAAGTTGATGAAACGTGTGAATATTAAAATATTCAGATGTTATTTAGGTCAAAGAACAACTAATCAGCACATGGATCCACTATGAAAACAACATATTGTTTTATTATATCTATTTAGCTTTGACCTCCCACTTAAACCACAATTAGTTTGATCCTTTTGATTAGTGAATCATTCAAGTTCATATTAAAGTATTTTTTATTGTCTAATCAGATTCAGATGCAGGTTTTCATTGTCCTGGTGAAAACACTGAAAACAAAAGTGTTTCTATCAGACAGGATTTGAACTGTGCTAAACAAAGAAACGTGCTGTCTGTGAGCTTGACAACTCACCACGGGTGAAACCGTCCTTGTGCACATACCAAACCGTTCCAGCTTCATACCACACATCCCTCACCTGAGAGAGAAACAACAGGACAACTATAACCTCATACATCTTGTTACCATGGTGGTTTTAATTCTGCACCTAAAGAATAATCAGAGACTCCGTACACGATGACAGTAACACACTGACCTCCTTCCTGTTGTGCTCTGTCATGGTGCTGTCTGCTTGCCTTCCATCAGGCTCCTGCCTCTGTTCCACGCTCTCCTCCTTCTTCTCCACCTGCTTCACCTCCTCCATCCTCTCCTTCTGCTCCTGCTCGGCCTGTGGCGTCTTCTTGTTCTTCTTCTCTGACCTCACATCCTGTTGCTGCTTTAGCGGCTCTGGTGTCACAGTCTGTTTGGTTTGCTGTTTATTGGACGGGTCGGGACTGACGATGTGTCTCTGGGACGAGGACCTGCCGTCCGACTGGGCTGAGCCGCGTCCTTGTTTGCTGCTTTTTACCACTTGTTCAGCCCTGAGGGACATCTCAGCTTCGAGGATGGGAGGAGTCTGGTCTGGGACGAGGAACTGTTGCACGAGGTTGTTGCTCAGTTTGTTTGGCTACAAGGCACCAAAATAAAAGATGGTTATGATCACTTAAAGGAGCAGTTTGTCATTTTTCTGACAGATGAGAAGATTGTTACCACATTCACGTCTGTACATTAAATACAGTCTAAATTATATTTGTGCCGTCACAGCATCATCATAATTCCCTCCCTTTACCCCCTCCCCGTCCTCTTTAAAAGCTTAGAGAGCAGACTAGACACTCACCGGCCTCTCCTCTTTGGACTCTGGCTCTTTCTGTTTGGTCTCCTTCTCTGTTTCTCTGACCAGCTGTTTGAGGAAGCCGCCCGGCAGCGCTGACAGAGGGGGTGGAGGTTCGGCCGTGACCACCGTCTTGTTCTCCTCCTTTATCTGTGGTTTGATCAATTGATAGATGCAGATATTAGAATTAGACGGAAAGAGGAAATGATTGTGTGATCTGGATTATAAGACATCAGGTGCACACTGCATCAAGCTCAGACATGCAAGTTTTGACATTTGCATTAAAGATTCTGCAAATTTATTTTCACACATACATCACATTTAGTGAATTCTATGTAGTTTAAGATGCAATAAATTCAAATTAATGTGAATAAATCATGCATCAGTTCAGGTCACATAAATATTACTTCTTTAAAACTTGTATTGTCTGTTCAACTGTTCAAAGATATTTATGTCATTATCAAACTGTTTAATGGAAACATCAGTTAGTGAATGTTGATTCGTCCTCTACACCACTGTAAATATGTTTCCATCGAAGCTACATAGCAAAATAAAATTTGTTGTAGGTCCAAACCTGCAAACAACCGGGTGAAACGAGAATTATGTGAGAGAACAGTAAAATCTCTCTTCAAAATTCACAGTTTAGTGTCATTTTAAATGGTTTCCAGTGTCTGGGTGTTCTCAGCTTTACGGGGAAACATGAGTCAGCGGCTGTGACGAGCACCATTAGGGAACAAGAGGTGCCAAACAGAGAGGTGGCCAGAGGCTTGACATTTAACTAATAGGTATCACCTGCTGACACAATAGGGAACAGGATAAAGGTCAGTAGGACAGCTGTTTCACATTCTTTGACAAGTTACAATATGTAATCATGAGAAAACTTTGTGCAGAACTAGCTGGATGATGCCCAATTATAGCACTGGATCCATGAAGACGGGCGTGAGCAGGCAGCAAACTGAAGTCAACTAAAAGATTAGTTTGTAGGACTAGTTCACATCATGTCAGCTGTAACTCAGCTCCCGTCTAGTCGTATAACTCCGAACTCAGATCCAGATCTGCACAAGTGCCTGTGTCCCCTGATAATGCTGTAGTGAAATGTGTCAGACACGGTGGCAGACGTATAAAAGTGACATCAGAGTGCATCACGTGATCGACGCTTAATGATCAGCGTCAAAATGTCACTGAGCCGAGTTAGTGAACAAATAAAGTTCTTAATGAAATTCTTACTTTAAAATATCTCTAAATATGTCAGTGTTGTCTTTATGGTTTTATGATTTGTTGGTTGTGTTGGTAGAAGTAAAGTAAACAGGTAAACTACTTAAACTACTTTATACTTCATACAATAAATATTGTGTTGTTTCTCCACTATGTTCATGACATAACGTTTCAGGTTTAGATTTAACACACAGTCAAAGATTTATTGAATACTAGTGGAAAACATACTGTTTTAAATCTAAGTCTCAGAACTTTCCTCATTTCTTCTCACGTTAATCAGCCCTCAGATTAATTTGTGGTTAAAGTAAAGCTAAAGGCTAAAGTAGATAAAAGTTGCTCCACCAAAAGCAGCAATAACACTAAAGTATATGTGACCGTCTGACGACTCAGCATTAACAGTCTAATAAAAACACATTTATAGTAACATTAGTCACAGGCAGAAGTGACGCACACAAACAGAAATACTGAAGTAAAGTACAACTACAAGTAGCAGTACTCCACCAGCAAACACATGATACAAGTATTTGAACTGATGTTGAAGCTGTTGATAACGTGAACGATGAAACAGTTTATTCATTTATTCTCAAATATAAAATCAAATGTATGAACCTGAATCTGCAACTAAACTAAACTAAAGCTGTCAGATGAGTACAAAGTACTGTAGTCCTCTGTGAGTTATAGTGGAATAAAAGCATTAAATGGACCTCATACCTGTACTAAAATACTATATTAGAGTAAATGTACTTAGTTACTTACCAGCTCTGGTGACAGGACACATGATAATACATTTAGTAAATACAGAGTTTTGTTAAACTGGTATTTTTACTCAAGTAAAAGTACTTCTTACAATAGTGGTAGCAAATATAGGTCAAATACCGTTTACAGTACAGTGAGGTAAAAGAGTGCAGTATGTATGGATCGTGCAAAAGTATTTTTACTTCCAAACTGGAACACCAGCCTCAAACCACAGTGTGACAGCATGGTGCTTTTAAAAGCTCACGCTCCTACACTAAGCATGCGGCATGAGTAATACACCAGCAGCGAGGCTTCACAGTGACAGGCCGTGATGATTCAGGCATGTAATCAACGCCACGTCCTACTACACAGCACACACATGCAGTGAGGATCAAATATTAGATGTCCAATTAACGCAGCATGCAGCAACTCTGCACCTCCCTTCTGCTCCCACAGTTTTAAGCGTGAGGACAGAGCCATTGTTGCACAGGGGTTGGTGCAAGAGGTGGGTTCAGGGGAGTGTGTGAGGAAGGGTCACACAGATGTCAGCCAGATGTGGTGTCAGAGCGGTGGTGGTGGCAGTGTGTGCACGCAGGGGGAAGACGCACAACCTGACAATGAGGAGAGAAGGATGAAAGTGAAGCTCGTGGACACAATGTCAAGCGTCAGTATGTATCCTGCAGATCAGCTCAGAGACTGTAAACAGGATTTCACTCACACAGAGGTCACAGTATCACAGGGCTCCGTTATCCTTATCCTATCCACTAATAATCATTTCAGACTGATGGAGCTGGTGGAGCTGTTTCTCTGGTCTGGACGATGAGGTCACCAAACGTGCTCCAGTCAAAGTTCAGACCGTTCAACCCATGTGAAACACATTACAATGAAAACCTGACATTTCTATTTGTTTTGTGCATTAATGTGAGAAAGGTCATCGTCTCCATCATCGTCTCCTCGTCGCTTCACACAGATGTTTTTGTGTCTGCACTCGACGCCCAAATAGCATTTAATGTTTGTATTTACCACGCTGGCGTCTTGCTCCGACCACAATGTGGACACATCTCAGTTTTGGCCTGCGTTTGTCTTCCTCTGGCCTTTAAGCTGAATTTACGTCTGTACACGTTTGTGTGTGTGTGTTTGTCGAACATGTTAGTTGATTATTTCTACACTTTGAGTCGTATTTATTTATCTGTTTCTCATGTTTCAGTCCAGTAGATTCACTGTTCTTGACTAATAATTAGAAACGTCACAGTTGTAATTATTATATTTCAATTACATTCAGCGTCGTGCAGTGTAACTCATTTAAAAACCAGTAAGTTGCATTTCATTTTGATCATCCTGGTGATGCGAAGGTCTAAGGACAGAGGGTGCTGTCATTGTACAGATCCTAAAACCCACTGGGAACTGGGTGATGGTTTGATCATACAGGGGGAAAATCCCAACCTTGGACTGTATGAGCTACATTAAGCAACTGGTTGTTCAGTCCCTGAACTCAACTCGACAACTAGTTTCAACAGAACAAGGCTCCAAAAATCTCTCCAATTGACTTTCAGTGTAGCTCTGTGGAGTTGAAGTGAATCTATCAAGTTTCTATTTCATATTTTACACTAAATCCAAATAGTTCCTGTTACTGAATGTGAACATGTTTCAAACTGCAAATCTCACACAGGATTGGACGCGTTTATAACCCACGAACAGTCGAGAAGGTTCCACAAACTTCATAGTAAAATTTAAGTCAGCAATAAAAAACAGTGACCAGACAGTACCTGAGAGGGTGAAGCCAGTGTCAAATCACACCCTGGTTACTGAATCACACAAGCCCGGTCAGGCCTCTCCGAGCCAGCTGAAACCATCCCTAAATAAAACCCAGAGACCGTCTCGCAGTCACTGGAAAGTACGAGACACACAGAACACACAGCGGCATACCTTCAAAAAGTACAACGACACGGCTAAAAGATCCAGATGGTTAAAGGCAGATCCTGGGGGGACGAATGAGAGTCCCAGTGTCACACAAACACCACCACAGGCCGACACACTGGCAGAGTCCGACTGAATGCGGCATGCAGCAATAGAGTCAGAAATAGAGTGACACACAAGGGTCTGCACGCGCACACACACACACGCGCACGCGCACGCGCACACACACACACACACACACACACACACACAGATAAGAGTTGACAGACGATTCCTCTATAAATATCTGCAGGCCGAGAGGGGGAGGAGGAGGATACGACCCTGTTTGGAGACCTGGATGGTGGTGGGGGACAGAGGACAGGAAGTGAGAGACGTTCAGGTCAAAGACACCAACATGTCACCACTGACGTCTCCGACAGTCAGAGGACAAACCGTTCATTAAACTTCATAAAGTGTGTGAATGCAGGAGGTGGGGGGTGGAGTGACAATAGACACAAGAGCACATGTGCAGATCTGCACTGCATCAGCTGTCCGGTTTGATTGACAGCTGCAGCTGGGGGAGAGGGGTGAGGGGGAGGAGCCTCACGGTTCTCAGGAGGAGGGAGAACCAGCAGCAGCGTCTCCTAGAACTTCTGTTTATTTACTAATAACATGAAATCTAGTCCAGAGACAGTGGAACTCGTCTTTACTCACGGAGACGAGGACGCGTCGACTTGTCCACACTGAAATGTGTACGGACCCTGATTTTCCCACTAGCACCACTGAGTACTGAGTACTGCGTACTCTATACCAGGAATACTAACACAATATCACATTACCTTAACGTGATTACAATGACAAAGGGGTCAAAGGTCACTGTGACTGGGTCCCATTCTCGTCAACACTGCAGCTCCGAAACTAGAGAGTTTCTCTACACGTGACACAAACGTCCACTTGGACTCATGCATGAGCTAAATGAACGAGAATCTGGACAGAAGAGAATCGCTGCACGGTGCTTCATCTAGTTTCAGTTTTATTTGTGGAGATTTGGACAAACTGACATCATCAAACACTGAATCAGTTCCTGTTGGCAGCGTATCACTGACTCTCACTGAAGAAACCTTCAGGCAGGTTCTGAAGCCATAAGGAGTCGACTGGAGTGAACATCAGAGTGGAACGACGTTTGTGTTCCTGTAATCGTCTCTTTTACCTTCATCCCACTCGACGACTGTCTATTATTTTTATATCCTATAATTCTCAGATCAGAAATTACTTTGTTAAACTAAAATTTTCATGGTCAAAAGTAAAGTTAGATGCTGGTTAGAGTCCACTAATGATTTCCAGAGCTCTCAGCCAAGTTAATTTCATCTGTAGATGTTAATAGTTGATGATCTGTGAGCTCAGAGTGTTTTATGATTGAATCCACTTCATTCTTAGAACTTCTGCTTGTGTCTGTGGAAATTAAAGAAGAAGAAACTTCATTTGTAAAATGCATCATTTGAGTGATACGGCTGAAAGCTCCAGAAAAAGCAAGTACAGCAAGTGAACTCTGAACTCTGAGGCTCATTGTTTAAGACAAAGTATGAAGAGTCAACAGGATCCGGAGCTCTCAGCCCTAAGACGTGACCTCCATCAGCAGACTGTCATGATCAAAAATGCTGGAGCTTGTACTTCATCAACTGTATGTGAAACATCCAACACACATTCAGGACTGACACGGCTGATCTGGTAAGATCACGACTGACCTGAACACGTGATCACATGGTAAAATATTCCAGATGTAAGTTCGTCAGATACACGGATGCAACACGGAAAAAGGATTTTTATTCATGAACTGTTTTTACAAGCAGTCCAACACGTAACTTCCTACCTGTCTGGAAAATAACAAAAAAATAAAATAAAATCATTGAAATAAAATAAATTTAATAATAGTCATTGATAATATTATCAATTATATATCAGTATTATCATAACCTTAATGGTAATAACCCAAAGCCAGTAGTATTTGTTTGTCTGTGGCATAAGAAAATAAAACAAAACAGGACTTTTCTGATGGGTGTAAACTCGGGGATTTTCTACAGCGAGCTCTTGGCTGATGCACGTGAAGGGGAGACGACATGAGAGAGAGAGAGAGAGAAGAGAGAGAGAGAGAGAGAGAGAGAGAGAGAGAGAGAGAGAGAGAGAGAGAGAGAGAGAGAGAGAGACAGATAGAGAGAGAGAGAGAGAGAGAGAGAGAGAGAGAGAGAGCTCCCCACACACACAATAAATATGAAAGAGCAAAGAGTCCGTTTAAACAAAAATAATCATCTGGAACTCGCAGGTACAATATCTAAAGTCTTTATGTGCAAGATTTGAGCTGAAGTCTTCACCACAAACAATTATACTCACATCAAAACCCCCTGACCTCCCCGAACGTCATTTTGTTTTCTACATTACATTTTTTAAATAAACCTAAAGCATTTTGTCATTTCATATACACATATATTTATATATACTTTGAATTTTTTCCTATATGCCACCCTTTTTAAATTGTCTTGTGTCGCTTGTGTTTGAGCAGAGAATCTGTGTCAGAAAGAAGGAAAATCAAAACGTCCACTGGATGAACATACAAAGCCGTAATGAAGCGCGTGTATGTTCACACATTCACATGACGTACATACAGTGTGAAAGAAAACGAGAGAGCAGAGCCAGATCGGTGGGTGCGTGTCCAGAGTCCCGATGGCAACGTGGCAGAAATCCAGCACCACACAAACACACCTGCTCTCTGGATAAGTTTGGTCCTAGTTTTGTACCCTTCAGAGCCTCCACCGAAACCCGCACCGCAAAGTTTGTGTGTGAACTCACTGGTGACTGGTCGTCATGTTGAGAGAGAGTGGGGTTTTGTGTGTGGTGGTGTTCTTTTTATATCTTTTTTTTTTTTTTTTTTTTCAAAATTGGCTGTTGCCAAAGTCCACGGTGAGAAGGGTCAAAAGTTCAGAAAAGGAGGCTTCCCATTGGTTCCCATCAATCAGCAACAGTTATTTGGCACATTTAACAACTATTAAGTAACACACATTGGGCTAAAAAGGTGCAACAACATAACTTTCCATGAAAACAATAAAAACCATTTTGGTTTACAAAAATAAAAGACACCTTGAGAGGTGACGACATTTCTCTATAAGACATTAATATATCTCCCCCTGACTGGTAAAGGCTACAAAGAAAAACAAAAAAAGCACAATGCACCCCTAATCAAGCCTTTCTCCTACTGTAGGTCACACAACACAGCTCTGGAAATGCATGGACATCACAGACGAAGACGCTGCACTGCAAGAAAAATAAAACCCCTGAAATTTATCAATGATTCCACCAATAAATCGGTTCCTGTTCCTCCGCTGTGTGTATTTAACACTGCGATTGTGTGCGTTTCTGTATGTTGATGTGGTCTGAGGCGACACGAAAAGCCTCAATATTAATAATAATTATAATATTAAAAATAAAAAAGGAAAACGATGTTTCACTTTATCTGAACTTTGTCACATTCAGGAAAAAACAAACATAAAATCATGAAAAGACTTGGAGGAAAACTCCACCCTCAAACATTTCAGTGGTGGTGATGTGTTTGTCTTATTCCTGCAGGAAGCTGCAGAAGTCAGAGCAAATCCGAATCATTGTGGTAGAATCAAAGAATCAAAGAGCTTCAATCTAAACCGACAAAGAGCGAGACACGGACGTCCAGCTTCTGGTGCAGTAACGATGGGATGGATGGGAGGTGTGAACATCTCCACGTAACTAAAATGGAGTTTTGAATTGTTTTCACCTCAGAAGGTAAAACGTCTTCAAAGCTGAAGTTTTTCAGTCATCACTCAGATCAGCACATTATTTATGAGCTGCACGTTTCACAAAATTACAAACAAATGGATTAGATCAATAAAATTAATTTACAGTCAAATGGAAATAAAAACGCATTAACAATTGAATTTGTGGCATCAAAGATATGAGCTGCCGTAGAAAGAGCTGCTGCGTTCACTGGCTCTAAGGTTCCAACATTCCAAAAGACTAAATATTGATTGAATTGTGTTTTCAGATGGATTTCTCCCAGTTTGGGTTTCAGGCACTTCCATATCATCCTATGACAGATGTACTGGGCCTTGAATGTGATCTGACCATTAGTCGATCAGCAGAGAACGAATCAGCCACTATGTGATAACCACTGATTGTTAAAATGCAGAACCAGCTTCTGGTTGCAGCAGCTGAAGTGTCACGATTCATTTACTTTTTTTTTTTTTTTTTTTTATTCTGAATCCTCTGAGGCTTTAGACATTTGGTCAAATACAGGAATAGAAATTTAAAGACTCGACAATTTACTGATAATGAAAACGACTGTTTGCAGCAGCCCATCTCTCATCTCAGAATTTGAAACTTACCCGTTTTTCCTGGAAAAACGTTTCTACTATTTTAAACTTTGTACCTTGAGCTACAACCTGCAGTTCCTCGCTGGTTGCCCAAGGGTATTCTGGGATATGCAGGCCAATTGAACTAGTAAAGAACTACATGTAGCTGAGGAAAGCTGCAGGAAATGCCTCGATGAGCAGACACATCATGTATGAAATGCACCTTTTGATTGTTGTGTTTCATGTATTTGAGGGTGACTTCTTCCTTTAATTAGCTTCAGCTCCTTCCTCCCTGCACTCAAACTCTCTGCGACAGCCGACCGATCGAAACTGTAAACCTACGACGACGATTGTATCCGAGAGCGGGACAACGAGTTGTTACTGTATTTCTGATGACGTGATGGCGCTGTGCTCGTCCTCGCTGTGACATTGGCCCACTGAGAGGTCCTCGAACCCCGCCACCGAGTTTATAAACTGACACAGTCCAGCTGAGGTAATGCAACGCTGTGAGTGATTGAAAGCCATCAGACTCCTGCCTGTCTACACCCCCCCCGCCCTCCCAGCAGGAAAACAAGCTTCCTCCTTCTCAACATCCCTCCCATGCAAACCAGGACAGATTTACAAACAGGCAGACAGAGAAGTCCCCAATAATGCAAACACTAAAACACTGGAGATGCACAGAGACAGGGTTTCGTATATACACAGTCACTTCCTCACCCCCTCCCTCCTTTACTCTGCTGCCATCGAGTGTATTCATACACAATAGTCACACCGTTGTCCGTGGTTACTGATCCCCACGTAGACCAGTCTTCGAGGTTCCTATAGCAACCGGCTGATATTTGTTAACCAATGAAATTTCAGTCTCTATGGTAACTGGGTGTACAGGAGCCAATCTGAAAGAGTCTGTGGTCCTTGTACTTCCAGTTTTCTGCATTGGAATGAACCACCCCCACGACCACCACCGCCCACCAACACCAGAGCAGGTCCCTCCTGGATGCTCAGGTGACTCAAGTAAATATTGATGTTGGCACTTTATGCACTTCAGTAACGGAGGGAGGAATGGCGAGAGGGAGGGATGAGAAGAACCAGTTGAGCAGCCCGTTCCCGGTGATTATCCCCTCGTGAAAATACATTCTCCGCTAGAGCCCGGTCTCGTCTGCATCGCCTCCGAGAGCCTCTTAGCTCTGTGGGGTTTTTGGAGGTGTGTGTCAGGTTTCTGTGGTTCTCCAGATACACCTGGAGTGAGGAGGTGCTGAAGGTGCAGGAGGAGACAGGGGGAGGACGTTGGGAAAAAAAGACGGGGACAAGAGAGGACCGGGTGTTAGTCCTCGTCACATTCATGCAGAGGTTCTTCACATCGGGAATATTCCTCTCTTAGCTGTGTTGTACTTCTTCCCCTCAGTGACTGGCAAGGTCCCATGGCAGAAAAAGAAAAAATAACTATATCGCACTTATGACTGGTCGTCACGTTGAGAGAGTGTGTGTGTTTTTGTGTGTGTGTGTGTGTGTGATTGTTAAGAGGCTGGTGAGCATCCATACACACACACACACACACACACACACACACACACACACACACACACACACACACACACACACACACACACACACACACACACACACACACACACACACACACTGCGAGGTGTCTGGGGCTGGAGGTGGCAAGGTGTCAGGGCTACTGTCCAGTGGCTGATGGGGAGGGGGAAGGTGAGATGCAGTGTCAGGTGTGTGTGTGTGTGCTTGTGTATGTATATGTGTGTACATATACACTCGCTGGCCACTTTATTAGGTACACCTGTACCATCTCATAAAATCCATCCCAGCAGCTTTGCTGTGAATTCTACTTTTACAAGGTTACATTTCTCAGTTTGTGTTGAAACTGTCAGACAGGTGATAATTCATTGGACTGCACAGGTTTACCTAAGGAAGCTGCCAGTCTGTGTATATGTGTGTGTGTATTCACAGGCCATTGCTATTGCGGTGTGTGAGGGGAGGTTTGGAGAGCTCCACCACTCCAGCCCGGCCTTTCCCGATGACTTTGGGGGCACGACGCAGCAGCTTCTGGGCTTCTGTGAACGCTTCGGTCAGCTCTTTCTTCCACTGAACGAACTCGGGATCGCTCTGCATAGATAACAAGAAAAAAAAAGGGATCAGCTTTTTATTCCTAATCTCATCAAGGTGAGTCAGGATAAAAAAAACATGGGAAAGTCAGTCTTCCTACCTCACACTGCATAACAAACTGCTTTCCTCCTTTGATGCGCAGCAGGATACACTTCTTGTCTTTGACGTGCGTTTCCTCCACCGACACAATCTGCTCCATCGTCAGCAGGTTTTGCTGTGAACAAAACTGACCAGTCAGAAAGGAGCAAAGGTGAAGTGCACCAAGCAGACGACAGATACTGATGCATGAGGGCTGAAGCTGATACTGTACGACTACTGTGGAGGAGAGCAAAAAATCTACTGAGACCGTTCAATGGTTTTCCAAAGATCTTGCTCTAAAAACATTAAGTTGTTCAGTAAATAAAAGTTGAACCTGACTTGACAACTAGTTGCTTGGATATACTGAGTCTGCTGCTATTCTACATATTGCTGTATAAACTGGAAATCCCTTAAAACTGCTCCCCAGTGTCAGAAAACCACACGGCCCCCTCAACAGGTAAATCCCAGTGTCATTTCCAAAGACTTATTGATGAGGTTTTTCTATCAATTTGCACTTTAGCTACTTGCATGGTGTCGCTACAGTATGATTCTGAGGCTTATAATGACATGTCAGGCCTGCAAAGCTTTGCAGGAGTGCATGAGGTTTGTAAAACTGGAAACTTGAATAGAAGTCTTCTCATTTTTCTCTCCACTGATTTCACCATCGGACAACAACTAGCTGTTGGCACTGAAACTAGCTCTGAGTTCATGCTTCTAATATTCTGTTTTTTATCTACCAGCAGCGATCTGAGGATGATATGACTAAAATACACTGAGCCTGAAGCAGGGAGCTGCTCTAAACACCTTGTGGACAAATAGACAGCAGGGACGCTGAGGACACAGCAGGGACATGGATGTGGTGTTAGCACTCACCCCATCTTTGTGCTTTTTAAAATGTTTTAGCCACGTCTCCTTCAGTGTGGAGTACAGAGACAGACAGACAACAAACGTTCATACATGTTCAGACAAACAGTAGCACAACAGACTCGCTTCAGGACAGACGCACATCAAAGTGATGAACATGAACACAGAGCGAAAGGTGATTGAACATGAGCTGTGAGGCCGACTCACCCGTGACTCTCCCTCTCCCCTCCACTCCACACGGTTAGGGAAGAGATAAAAGTATCGACGTTGCCACTGAGTCAGGAAAGGGTTCCCAAGCTTCAACATGTAGCCATGCATTATACAGTCCTTACCCAGGGCATAGTCTGCACCAAGACAAACACAGTTAGAACGTCTGACAGGAGTTTTGTCTTATTAATCAGTCTCCAACAGTCTCTTCTTTACCTTCCTCGTGGCCCAGCTGTTTGTTCTTAGCCCTCTTGCGAGCCTCACTCTTGTCCGTGTCCAAGTTGACCGCCTCGTAGACCGTCTCTGCCACCTCCTGCTGCCAGCGCTCAGATATGACCAGAGGAAAGTTCTTGTACAGTTCCTGGTCACTGTCCAGCAACTGGAGGACAAACAGACAGGAACAGGGTACAGGATGTTTAGTCATGATTCTTTTCATGTTTTGAACTCTGAACATCAGCTAATGAGTTCTGGTAGGAGGGAAACAATCCAACAACCTGAACTGATAACAATCCGAGAGGTTTAGGTTCTAGGTTCTAGGTTCTGCCTCATTTACGATTTTACAAATGAAAACATTTCAGATTTATTTTAGCTGTGATGTTTGGGCACGCTGTTAAATCAGTACTTAGTGTTACAAACCAGCTGTTGCAAACTTCCTGAAATTTATATTCAGGAAGTTGTAATAGGATGAAATAGAACCTGTGACAATGGTCGCTCTTTAACTTGTGGTTTGTTAAGTTCCTGTGGTGGAAAAGGCCTAATTGTGTAAAAACACCTGGTACAATCAGTTACATGTGGAGGTGGCTAGCTCTAGCTGTACCCCCCCACTTCCCTTCTTCATGCTAGCTCAATATGTAACACGCTAAGAGACTGATGTTCTCGTGCACTCATTAAAATCTACTTTTTATTTAAAACATACTGTAAATGTTCTGCTCCACATGCAGGTTGTGTGATCAGACCTACAAGGTTGATGAGTTCATGTGGAACACCTTCTGGTTCTTTGCCTCTCCTGATTGGTTGGTTAGTCCAGCAGCTTATTAATATCTGGAGAACTACAGGCTCTGTAAGTTGTGCTGCTATGATTGAAACTTTTTTATTTTTCAAACTTGTGCACATGCTGCATTTTAACAACCACATTCAAATAAAGAAGCAAAGACTAAACATTAAAACCACCACACACACACACACACACACACACACACACACAACACACACACACACACACACCACACACACACACACACACACACACACACACACAGTCTCAGTCTCTGTGGTCTCTTTAAGAAACTCCCTGATCAGTTTTCTGTCTTGTGCATTTATTCTCTTTCAGACAGAAACATTTAGTTCAGGCTGGATTAACGTCAGGGGATTGGAGCTACACCTTCATGTTCTCACATTACTTATTTAGATTTGTTCTGTCGATTATTACTCCTGTGTCGTCTGGGGAAATGTAGACAAACACTCCTAATTCTTTGCAGTCGAACATTAGAGGATGAATAACTGTTACTGCAGCAACATTAACGTTAATGAGGGAGAGGAGGCTGTTGTTCCAGAAGAACCAAGAAAACTGCAGAGAGAAAACCAAACTCAACCATTTATTGATTTGTTTTGTCAAAAGAAAAAGACGAAAAATTCCCAGAGACAAACTGTTTGTTTTGTCCTCTTTAAAATTCAAACCCCCAAAATATTTAGTTTACTATTTATAAGAAAGGAGAAAACACTGACTTTAGAGATGCTGGAGAGAACAGTTTGGCTTAAACAGATGTCGATTAACCAATAATATAATGTCTATAGTGGAATAACTCTTAACTTGTGACTACCAGTTTATCAGTTTGAAGGTTGTTTTAGTCTCCTAAACCCCAAACTGATTCTACAACAATTTAGAGAAATATAACTAAGAAGCTAAACGCTGAAGATTAAAGCTATTCTCCTGATTAAAATAATAATAATCAACTAATCAAAGAGGTTCACCTCCTATCAGCAGTTTTACTTGTCTGCAGCAGATTACTTCATTTCTTAACACTGAAAATGTCCATATTTAGTTTTGTCCTCCTGCTGAGGACACATCCTGGATCCTTCTGATGAGTTCAGCCTGACTTGCAGATGACCATAGGACACTTCACTGTTTACATAGATGCGTACTCACTGTAAGTGGGTAAAAAAGTCAGTGTGTGGATGTGTCAGAGTCTTTTTTACCTTGATGCCCTTCGTGTCCTCCTCATCAAAAGAGCCTATGTCAAAAGCATCTGCAGCGTTCACCTCTCCCCTGGGAGGGATTAAAGGAGGAGAGTACTAGAGGCAGACGGAGATAACAGAGAGATAGTTTCCAGGCAGATCCAGTGAAAGAGGAGGAGGATGAAGGAGAAACAGAAACAGAAGAGTGTGAGCAAAACAAAGCGACAATCCCACAGCAGTGCTTCACAGAGTGATGAGGTAACCATAGCAACTGTAACTGTAGTGGACTAATGACTAGTGTAGCTCCATCCTGAGATGCTTTAAACAGTGAGATAGTGCTAAAGTGAATTAAACCAGGACTTTGCCTATAACTGACCTTTAAAAAAGGTCACACCACTCATTTCAGCCATCGACTGGCTTCTGTACAGTCCAAATATCAATCTGTCGACTCGTGAAAAATGCATAAATGTTTGTCATTATTGTATTTTCAGAACTTTTAAACAGGGGGCTAGCTGTGTGTTAAACGTTTGCAGTACAGACACTGAGTCGGGGTATGTAGGTGCAGCAGCTAACGCAGCAGCTACACGCTGAGGTTACAGCAGCTACAGAGATGATTCATCTGCTTAAGCTGCTTCATTCTGCAACTTTCTGTTGCTGGTGGAAACTCTGGTTTCATGACAGCAACTGCAGTTATAAAAGAATGTGTGTACACTGCCTCAACACCTAATACCTAGTGTGTGCTGTAGAAGTGACGACGCTGAACTATAAATTAAAACCTGTTGTAAGTGGAACTGTCAGTAATCACTTATCTAAAACATATACACTTCATACTAGCAAAAAGAACAGTGGTCGCAGCTCCTACCACCCCCAGAAGTGGCTCATTAGGCATCAATCCCCCAGGAAGGCCACACGTAGTGATCCATTTCTGGGGGTAGGAAGAGTTGGAGGAGCTGTGACCTTTAGCTCCTAATGTCTCTGCTCATATCCTTTCTACTGTCCACCTAATGAGCCTACCGTTGCAAATAGTATACTGAATTTAAGAAATGGGATTCAGATTGAAACAGACAGGATGAAGTCTGACATTTGTAGAAACAGTGTTGTGACACTCAGTTTGGATATTATCATCAAAATATCAAATGTGTTGGGTAATCTTCTCAGTTATACTGGAAAAAGGGCAAGAAAGCACTTTGGAAAAACTTACTGAGATCAATGAGTCATAAAATAAACACCAGACACGGTTCAATACTAATTAAAATGGAAGAATGGTAACATTTCATTGACCTCAACTCCAATTTTAACATTTTTAAATGAAGAGATAACTCTTGTATGCAGGATTTATAGATAAAGAGATAAAAATAATCAATTAGAAATTGAGCATTACTACACAAATAACAAATGACTGATTACATTTATACAGACAAAAGCTTCAAAGCAGAAACAACTAAAATCCAGTATTGATCACATTGTATTAGAAGTGAACCATGTTGATAAATCACTTTGTCCACTGGAGTGGAGCCAGACAGAATAGAGCAAGTCACTAAACTCAGAGGTTCAATAAAGAAAACGGCAGCAACCTGCAGCACAAACAGCAAAAGCTGATTCATGAGGAAATAAAGCTTACTCACCTTCTGGAGGTACACCTGCTGCCAGTCGATGCCTTTGAAGAACTGATGTTCCTTCACCTCTAGGGCTCTGCATGTGTGAGACAGACACAGAGAGAGAGACGGGGCAGGAGGCGACTGTTTACAAAGGGGTTCATTCTCATTTGAACACTAGATGGCAGTGTTTGCCACATTACTCCATATCGGCCATAATCCTGCTATTTAACCAAACACCCACCGCAGAGAATGATCCATCACTACAGTTTAGATCTAAGCTGATGCAAAATGACAGCACTGATGACTTTCGTTGTGAACTCAGCTTCTATCAGATCACATGATGTCTGTCTGTATCTGTCTTCACTGGGCTACAAACTACACCACCCAGCGTTTTCGGCCTTAATGAGCACATCTAGCAAAAACTGTCTGACTGATGAATTCAATTGCACGCCTGTGGACGTAAATGTGGGACAGAGGTTAATGTGAACTTTTAGTGTGTGTGTGAGTGTGTGAGTCGTACCCCCGGCCCTGGCAGCCGAGCCTCTTGGATACATCTCTCTGCAGCAGCCCCTCCAGCAGATCTTTGAGCTCTGCAGTGAAAGAGTCTGGCAGCTCCACATTCTGCAAGACAGGGAGGGGAGGGAGGGAAACAAGGAGGAGAGACGGAGTGTTTGAAAACAGATCAACGTCTTTTGCACCCATTACTCTATTACTACAGTACAGGGGATTTCAAAAACATGCCAATATGAATTTGTCTCCCTTTGTCTTACCCAGTGTGCTACAAGGCAGGATCAAAAAGAAACGAGTATCATGAGTAATTTGTCATAAGCAGAGTGAATCACTGAACAGTACAGTGAACTGTTTAGACACTGAATTAGTTCTGATGAGCTCCTGGGAGACACCACACCATTTCTAATATTCCATCCTGTCCAGCAGAAATCACCAAACAAGTCTGAAACAGAGTTTAACTGTTTCAGAATGTGCAGTGATCTACAGTGATCAGCTACTGACAGTTGCTGCGGTGAATAATATTGATCACTTCATCCCAATGTCGCCTGTCAAGGGTGGTGAAGTTAACAAGGGTGAAGTTGCTACGGCTGGATGAGCAGCTCCAAAACCATAGGTGTGAAGGGTGTTCCTGGTCCGCTGTGTTCAGAACCCACCACAAGTGGTCCCAGGAATAGCAACTGGTTGCAAGGACCAGTGGTGTGCATGATGAACAGAGGGTAGCACACAATGTCAGGTGGGGGATGTTGTGGGTGTATTGCAGGATTATATGTGCAAATGTAATTTATACATCCAGTGACAGCGTTAAACAGATTCTCACAGGCCAGACAAACACTAGCCAGCTGTGTGTGTTAAAACCTGCTCTCACTTTATTGAGATGTGTTTTATGTTATTCAACTCTTCAGTGAGTCTAAAGACAGATGAGACACAGTTTACGTACAGTGACTGCTGCTGTTTACAGAAGGCTTGATGAAAAATAGTTTCAAGTCACAACTGTTGCAGCATAAAAATCTACTGTGCACCAGTTCAATCTGATCGTTTGTCTTCCTTATTGAGGAAGCAAAGTGTTATTGGCAGACACACTATTTTCAGCCCGCCCCCTTCTGCCCTGTCAGACTAGAGCAGCCTGATTCTCAGGCCGACCCACTTCCTTTTCCTCACACACTTAGATCTCCTTTGGTCAAATGGGCTGAGCCACAGGAGTGCCCCAGACCAATCAGCAACAAGAGCTGTTTTGCGTCACAGACTCCTGCTCACATTTCTGTCGTTCCCACTTTCAAACCATGTGATTTCGGGCCTATGGTTAAGAGACTGTCTGCTATGTGTGATTTCCTGCTCTGCTGCATCAGACTCACGCCAGACAACACACCTGCTCCAAAACCACTGTTTCTACCCGCTTTATGGTTAGCTTAGATTCCAGTGTCACCGTGGACAGTGCATGTGGAGCTGGTTCTGCAGCACCATCGAGTGACTTTAATTGAAAAGGCAAAGTACTAACAAATAAAAAAATGCAATTTATTTCAAGAACCGTTTTAAGGATCGACTCTGTCACTGATTTTTTTCACAAACAGGTTTTAGCTTTTTAGCTTGAGCTTCAAATGCACTTACTAAACAAGGTGAGTTTTTCTGTACAGCACTTTTGAACAAGACAATTTAAAGTGCTTTTCATAAAACATTAAAGGCACAGAGGAAACATAGGACTTAAGCAGTGGCCAAAAAAAGGCTTAAACCTCACCACGCCTAATTTAGTGACACGCTACTGACAACCAAAATAGTGGTTTGTGCAAGATTTTGCAAACATTCTTCCCACAACACCCCAGTTATAGTACTTGATGTTAGCACCACGTTGGCCTCTTATCACCCACTTCTAAATTAAGATATCAAGGTGTCCAGTGTCTTTTTCTATTTCACTGCCTTATCCGTTTTTGGCTCTCACTACTATAGGTCCGAAAGAAGTGTGCAGAGACCTGGTGAGAGTTTTCGAAATTTGATTATATCTCCTGTCATCAGACAAAATAAAACGTCTATGTGCAGCACCTGATGCTCATAAAGACAGAAATGTGCAGTGGAGTCACAACTAAACTTCAATGGACTCGATGGACTTTGATACTGAAGGAAACCTGCTGATCGTCAGGCCTCTGGAGAGTAGGGAGCATCTTCTTGCTATAATTCTTCAGTGGACCGATGGACATTTATTTGTCACAGGAATCAGCAGTAAGTCGTTCTGAATCTATAAATATGTGAATCGTGTCTGTGTTCTGATTTGACCGAGTTCTGACAGAGGTGCTGATTTCAGCTGTTTCATCCACTGGGATCTGTTCTCTCCCTCCTCCTATCCATCTCTTCCTGTCTTGGCTGCTCAGTTCTGCTGTCTGCTTCTATCAGGTTTATGTAATCAGACCATTCATCATGTTTATTAAACACTAAGACATATAGAGAACGGTTAATGTTCGGAGCTGAATCACAGACTACATGTTGAACTTTCACACATAAACAAACACACGCACACAGGCGAGGATCAACAGGATAAACCAGATTAAGTGGGTGGATTAAAATCCTAATCAGGATTTATTGTGATATGAAAGATCATACTTTCTCTGTTTAGAGGTCCTGCTCAGCCAGAAAAGCTCCCGTGTCTGCGTGTGTGTGTGTGTGTGTGTGAGAAGGAAGCAGCTCCCCTCTCAACTGCTTCATGTTCTGACAAAACACATAAATGGACACAGATATTTGGACGTATTCCACGGTGATGGACAACTGCTGCTGACGAGCAGAGTGTCGAGGTGAAAATTCACTGTACAGTTTGTCACTGTAAAGTCGTCTGTGCTGATACACAACACGTTGCCTTTGCACAAAAGGGGAAAAGGGGCGAGTGTGAGGTATTAAGTCAGTGGGTGGGCTCAGAGGACACGTATTTGATCAATTTGACCAATGACAATAAAGTCTAAACAGTATGTGCAGTAATCATCAGACCTCATTTCCATCAGTATTAATCATTCTGCACTGTGATTAGTTCTGTTGACATCTGAGAACATGGTGACATTAACACCAGCAGTCACACTAACCGACACGTTCAATGCCTGATTTAACTGTGCACTCTGTGCAGACATTGCTTACATTTTACCTCCAAGCAGGGCTGAATGATTAATAGCTTTTTAATCAACAACTTTTCTATTTCTATACTCCCCATAAATGCACTAAAACCAACATGGGTGATTGCACACTGACCAATACCATCATCATTCATTGTTTTATTTAATATATGTATGGGGGTTGTTCAAAATGCAATTAACATAGAAGGAGTTATCTTTTGTTATTTGTCATAATGACCAAAATGGTTGTGATGTAAAAATAAGCAGTGAGCTTTTGGTTCACAGCTCTGAAACACGTGTGAACTGTCTTCATCCAAAAGGAAATGTGACATCAGAGGTCTGAGCATTTGTGACCCTGTGTAATTTGCTTTCCATCTCATATGTCAAACATATTAAACTGAGATATAAGCTGAGCACAGAGAAACTTTGCCCCTCTTCAGCAGGCAGACGTGAAAACAGTCAGTGCAGAGTGAAGCAGAGGAAACTGTGATGTCCTGTGCATTTTAAAGCCTCTTTGTACTTTGTTAAGCCACCTGGACCACAGATCCCTGGCTCCCTGACTAAAACCTGCAGTGGATGTAGCTACAAGTCCATTTGACGGCGAGAGGGTGTACCTAATAATTTAATAATTTTCCAGCTTGGCTGCCGGCTCAGTTTGTCTAAGCCAGGTTTCTGACATACAACTCATCTCCCTGCATCTTCCAGTGACACAGTAGAGTAAACAGACAGCAGAGTGTTGGATGGTAGAAGACAGAGACACTCAACAATGACCCAAAACGTTTCTACCCTTCACATATTTATACCTGTCAAGAATGTGATGAGAACAAAAGGAACTGGCAGCAGAATGTGGCCCTTACAGCTACATCTGTCTTCTAACCACGGTGGACAAATGATCCTCCACTGTTTGCGCATACACAAGACAGTATGCATAGGGATATAAACATCTGTGTACATATGGTATTACTTTGAGGCAAACACAGGCCAAACCCATGTGTTTACTGTCATGTAAAGACTCATATTGCCTGGAGTATGTGCTTTACGACTCCCTGTAATTTGTGTATCAGCCATCACCTGTCAGCATCAGCTTCTAGGAAACCCATGTAAATGTGTCTTACCATGGTGAGTGTCATGCGGTCGATCTCGTGTTTGTCTTTGGTCTTGTGCTGTCTGAAGGGACTGTGCCTAAACAGGAGAGAGGAGACATTGAGGAGACACTGTAGATTACTGGGCACTGAGAGAGGGCACATAGAGGATGAATGAAATAAAGAAGAGTGTGAAAAAACAAATAAATCATACACAACCAATCTTTATAAGTCCCCATACTTTATCATTCTTGGTTAAAAGTGAAGCAGCGACTTCATAAATATTACAACACTATAAATTAAGAAATGGTAATTTTGAATGACCTAAATCTTCCTCACTCTAATTAAACACCTGCAGGTAGCGCAAGTGTCGACTTGGAGCTTTAAAGGTGTCTGAGAGTGTTTGCATCCAGCATGGAGGAACCGATCATACCCAACCTGCATGTTATGGTTCTCAAACAAAAGCTGAGAGTCAGCACTTTGGTCACTGGGCCACATGCAAAAACCACTTCTATGAATCAAATTAGTTTTACAAAAGTGGCCTGCATGAGAGATGTGGTTTTGATTTCACCATTGTATGTAGTGTTTTATCTTAGGTGTGAACTAAATTGAACGGCCAATTAATAATAATTTATATTCAAAATATTAATTTAATATTAAAATCAAAACTGTCATGATTGTATGTGTATACTGCAATAACTTCTATAAGTCAGTGGTTGTTGGAAAGTGCCTCAGGTCTTTTTTATAACATCCAACATCACCTACAATAAACTCATTTATGCTTTTCTCATGTGTACATATTTTTTTCATTTTTAAATACTCACATGAACCAGAGATATGTGACTCAAGTTTTCTTCGACTGCTCTCTCACCATGTCTTCCATTTCTATTTGAGCATATGTACATAATGTATTCTGCTAAAGCTAATGTTCTCTTAACTAGTACAAAACACTCCTCGCTGAGACGTTTAGTACTTCAACTCCAATTAAGGATGATAAAGAACATTTCTCAGTTTTTCATAAAGTCAGAAGAGCTGTAGTGAAACCATTCGGAACCCAATTATTCCTCTGAATGCGAGAGATGATCCCAGCAGTGGAGCGGCAAAATTGGAGGGAGCCGAGAAATTTACGCTGGAGAGATTTTCACAAAGAAAACACATTTTGATTCAATGTGAAAGCAGGCAGGCCTCCGCCTTCTGAGGCCCATAAATCACGCAAACATATTTACGAGACAGAAGAGTATCTCAATCCAAGACGCAAAGAGCCCTGCTCTCCACTTAGTGTAAGTGATCAAATGATGAGTGGCAGCCTGAACGGGAGAGAAGCAGCTTCCAAACTACATCTGTAATGAGCCTGATTATTCAGCCTGAGCCAAATGACATCAGAATGCACTGACCAAGACCAGAGGGATGTTAATCAATAAATCAAAGTTTGCAATATATGGTTGCAATCAGACAGCTTATTTCAGGAGAAGTGTATGCAATAAAGCCTACAACATTTCAAAAGCAGGACTATTTAGACTACTTAGAAGCCTGAATTGATTTTGCAGAGGAATAATGAGTTGCATGGGCAAAGGCTCAATTTCCACTAAGAAAACAGAGACTTTAAAGACACACTGGGACAGACGAGGCTAAAGGAGTTCAGACCACTTGTTACTTAAAATACACAATCATCAGACCTCAACTTCACTTTACAAAACACACTGAGTGGGATGCAGCTCTGTAGAAAAAAATGCTAATTAGTGCAGCGTCAGATATTATCAGAGTTATAACATGGTTAGCCTAGCTTAGCATTCACAATAGAAACAGAGGGAAGCAGCCACAGATTAAACAACCTCCATCATGTTCGACTTCACAGGTGGATTTTCTCAACAAAGCCGACGTAGCTGTTTCCCCCCCAGTCTTTATGCTAAGCTAGGCTAACCACATCCTGACAAATGTTGACATATTCCTATGAAGACATGATAAATAAATAATTTTGGATAAAGACGCTGCTGCATTTTAAATGGTACAAAGATATTTTGGAGGTTTCTCAGGGCTGGTTTGTTGTGACTGAAGTAATCTAAACACTTTTACAGAGGGGATTCAGAATTTTGGACGCAAGTGTTGAAACATGCAGCCAACCTTTTACCAAAGACCAACACTCTCTCTCGCTTTAAAGTGTTCAAACACACTGATCCAAACATCAATGGAAAGAGACGTCACAGCCGCTTCTCTCTTTTTCTGCTCGCTCAGTCCTGGCAACTATTACACACACCCAGACACACACACGTCCCCCTTTTACCTGATTTCTGACCTACTGGGCCTAGACCTCTGGCATTTACACACTCCAGATCAAACAAACACACACACAGACGTGCACACCAACAAGATCAAACACACACCAAACGGACAGAGAGCGGGCGAGAGATGAGGAGCAGGGGGAGGGCAGAGTCAGAGAGGCTTACTCAGAGTGGCAGAAGAGGTTTGAAAGCAGACAGGAAGTCAGGGTATGGTGGGAGTGAAGAGCACAGAGGAGAAGACGAGATGAGACGAGAAGAGAAAAGCTGGAGTATTTACCCTCGGAGGAGTTTGAAGAGCATGCAGCCTAAGGAGAACCAGTCGGCACTGCTGTCGTACGCCGTCCCCTTCTGAAGAACCTCTGGAGCCATGTAACCATGAGTACCACTGCGGCAAACACGTCAAACACACATTCATTACTTTTTACAACTGCAAGAGCAGAGTTGCACACTAAAGCTGCAGAACATTACAGAATTAATATTACACAGGAAAGGTAGGTAATAAAATATCTCCCCTTGTCCCTCATAAAAACAAGTTGTTCTCGTTACAGATGGTGTTTTATCTACATGCAAATAACAGGAGTTGGTTCTGTAAAACATGATGCATCACTGTGAGAAGCCACGTGACCTTCATCACTAATGGCTTTAATATCATTTTTAATACTGGTTCTACTTCCTAGTAATCATTTAAATGGAATCGTCTTACCAGCAAAGACAGTTGCAAACTGCTTAATTGTCTCCTATCATGTCAATTAGGCTCCTTTTACAGTAAGAAGGCAATGAGTATCTGCAACCATCTCTAAACAATGCAACTCTCTAAACACATAAATCAGTTCAGATTAGGGTTGAAGCTCAATAGCATGAAACCAAACCTAGTACTGAATTCACAAAGGTCCTCAAAACTATGAGCTTAATGGGCTCCAACTAGCTGTTGATCCTTGAACGATGAGACATTAAAAGTTTGACTAGACATTTGTTTGTATCCAACATGAAAAAATATCCGGTTTCTGACAACTTGGATCTGGAGTATTTAAATCACCACAGGTTCCCCTCCAGAAAGTACTTCAACACAGATCAGGGCACTTACACACTGGCATGGGGCTTCTTCTTGGAGAAATCGCAGGCCAGGCCGAGGTCGGAGATGCGAACATGGCCGTGTTCATCCAACAGGATATTAGCTGGCTGAAGGAGGCACAGAGAGAGATAGAGGGTGATACTGATGGAGAGCAGGTGAGATAAGATCGTAAGTATGGAACACAGTGTTGGGAGAGCTCACTAATTCACGACATATGCTACAATTTCCGCTCCACGAGAGAAAATTCTGCGTGAATACAGACGAGAATACAAGAGAGCCTCCTGTCCTGGTTATCCTCCACTGTTTGGCAAAACTGTGACTCACTCAGCCTCTCTCCCCAACACTGTGCTGCACTGTTTATTGAAGTCTTGAAACTGTTCCCTGACTTCCAACAAAATATGTCTATTATTATGGCAACCAGTCCAAACAGGGGAATTGGAGGAAAAACAGAAGACATTAGAAAATATGGCTGATATGAATCTGTGGCTCTGAAACTGCATCTGTGGAGGTGTGGTAGGAGATCAGTGGACTAAGGTGTGTAACACGAAGCTGTGATCAGGGTTTGATTTCATGTCACAGATCATGTCTCTCTGTCTGATGTTGTTTATCTCTCTACTAAAGAATCTAAAACTTTCTTACAAAGCCACAGTTACGTGAAACAGTTTAATTTCAGACTCTGGTTAATGATCATTATCACTGATTTTGTGGCTGCCGATCTGCTGATCTGTATTTTTCAAATCCGACGAAATGACTAAAACCTACAACGTGTGAAACCATCTGTCCACACGTCCTGATTTCACTACTCTCCAGAGGTATGGATTCATGTTTTTGTAATAGCACAGTAATTAAAAACATAAAATGTAAATGCAGCTGGTCACAGCAAATTTGAACAAATGCTCAGAGGTGAATATGAAACTTGTGTCATAATCACTTAATAGTTCTAAACTATTTTTCATGCAAAACATGTAAAAGAAAACTGATTTTAGCTTCTCAAAAGACAAAATCAAAAACATCACGTCTGTTTCAGAGTAAATAAAATAATAAATAAATAAGTATAGAAAATAAATAATTAGTATATTAATCAATTAGAAATGCTATTAATAGTTGGAGCCCTACTGACGTGGCGGCTAGGCGGCTGGTTAGTGTAGTGGTAACATCACCGCCTCCCATGTGGGAAACTGGCGTTCAAATCCCAGCTGTGGCCTAGGAAAGACCTCCTCACTCCAGTAGAGGACCTCCTCACGCTGCCCTGCCTACCATTGTACCCTACTTGTAAATCGCTTTGGATAAAAGCATCTGCTAAATGACTAAATGGAAATGTAACGCTATTCAAACAGAAGACTATAGAACCTGGATGATCTACCTTAAGGTCTCTGTAGACGACAAAGCGGTTGTGCATGTGCTCCAGACCCAGGATGATTTCAGCCGCATAGAAACGCATCTCCTTCTCGCTGAACACGCCGTGCTGAGACAGGTGGTAGTGCAGGTCACCCCCTGAAAACACACAAACACACACACGCACACAGAGATATTTAACAACATCGGTGTAGCCTTGTGACAGCTCATATCCATCAATAAGTGGTAATCGTCTGCGTAGAGAAAATGAGAAGAGGTGAGATGCCATCTATGACTCCTCCGTCCACCTCAGTGTTAAACTTTTATCATACCTCTGGTATTAGTTGGCGTATCACCGCCATTTTTTAGATACATAAAGTTTGAAGTCATGACACAAACTGAAATCAGGGTGATACCTGTAAAGCCCTTCGACCCCACAGTAAGGTGACTCGGGCTTTGATTGCGGGACTAGCTGGAAACGCTGAGTGCAGCTTCTGACGAAGCTCGGGAACTGGTGACGTTAGTGTTTTCTCTTAAAGAGGAAATACTAACGAACATAGAGCTAAATCAAGCCGACATTAGACGTTCTCTGCAGTGTGACGCATTAACACTGATGTCAAAATCCCTTCAACTCCAGACTCTCTGCGGGGAGCATTGACCTGGTTGGACCAGAGGACAGACTAACAGGAGATTTAAATAAGGCAGGTAGGGGCGGGGGTCACCTTACCGTTCATGAGGTCCAAGATGAAGCAGAGCTTGTCGGGGGTATGGAAGGCATACGTCATACACACGATGAACGGGCAGTCCTAGAGAGATTTGAGGTTTGTTTACATGAGTAATTAGGTTAGAAACTGTTTCACGTCTGTTTCAGAAGCTGCATTCTCCCAGATATGTTTTCATTCATATCAATAATAAAAGCTTATAAACCAGAACTTACAGCATTTGAATCAAGTTGCAAATAAAAACGTCGTCATCGTTTACTATGTCTTCTTCCATGTTAATAGAATTAAAATCATCTATTTAGCTTCTATATGTGGTTGCTAAAGCTATTTGTAAGTTCTTCAAAACTATCAACTAGTTCCACACATTAATTATTCTAATCTATTACTTAAGCAAAAATACCAGCACAATAATGTAACTGTAAATTACAAGCCGAAAGTATAAAATAGCATAAAATGGAAAATACTCTGTGCTGGTGTACGTGACTCACCCCCGTGCTGACTAACGACAGCATGATTCTCTCATTGAGTGCTAGAGTCTCTCCCTGCTTCATCTTGATCCTCTTCTTGTCCAAACACTTCATGGCATACCTGACATTAGAACAACAAGCAGTCACAACATTTACTTTTTTTTTTTTTACTCATATTCATTAGCTGTATGCGTCAATTTCCTCACATCTTCCCTGTGTCGGCCTTCCTGCAGCCGTACACCTCTCCGAACCCGCCTCTGCCGATGATCCGATGAACGCTGAAGTCGTTCATGGTCAGCTGAGGATCAAGAAAAGAGCAGAAGGCAGCACTGAAGTGAAAAGGGTCTTTTCGAGGGCTTTCACATGAAACCTGTTGATGTGGTTCAAACTAACTCTGGTGAGTTTGGCTGTTCGTTTAAAGCTGATGTGAAAGCTGTAAGTGAAAGTCTGGTCAAAGACAAAACAGCTGGATCAAGGCGGCTTCAGAAGACGGGTTTGGTTCCCAGTGAACTCAGGTCTGCTTCATTTGTGGTGGTGAACACACTCAGACCAAGCACAGGATGGTGAACAAGTAGATACTGTATGTGATTACAGCATGAATTCAAAACCTGAACAACTGTTAAACTAAAGCATGAAGCCTGTTCATGGAAAGTTTAGTTTAAGAAAAACAACAGACACCCTCGGGATCCACTTATCAACTTTTTGGAGCTTTCTCAGTTGACATAAGTAGATGAAGTTTGCAAACTTGTCATGATCCAAGTAGAGAAGGAAAAACAGGCAAACACTAAAAAAGCTCCTACATTTTATTATTAAAACTACTGAATGTAGTTAAAAAAGTGAATGTGAAGAGGTTAAAAACTATTTAAGTTATAACAATCTGCTTAAAGTGTTCCAAAGAATGGAAATGTCAACAGCTGCATTTCCTCATCAGCTGGACTGATTCCATCTGCTCAGGATTTGGACTGTGCAACATGACCAAAAGCTGCAAAACAGCTGCTGAAGTGAAACTGTTTTGACAACAAATGCGTTGTAGTTGTGTTTCTCATTAAAGAGCGAGTGAAATGATGCGACCACACCGTAACTAGAAACCTCTGTCTGTTGTGAAGAAACACAAGCAGCTTTTGTTTGAGCTGAAGAAACAATAAAGGGAAGTTGACTGTAGATCGGCTGCTGATGTGGTCGTTCAACACAACACAGTTGGCTTCAATCAACACAGCTCAGTTAAACACAGCTCGTGGGTACTTCCATTATATATTTAAGAACAGGCACAAATTATATGTTCTCAGAATAACAGTATTTCCAAATAAATGTGTGCATGAACCATAAAAAAAGATCATCTTTATGTTACAGAACCTGCTTGAGAATTATCACATTTTTAAGATCTCTTCAGAGTCAAAGAAATTAAGCATTAGCTGTCTGTAAATCTGTGTGTGCACTGCAAACATGAGCTGCAAACAGCCAATTTGGCATATTTTAATGAGGTGAAAATATGATTTTTATCCCTTATATATTTTAGATCAGTACGATTAAAACTTAACATTATTCTGAACTACAAGCAGCACACAGAAACATAACAGGAGAGCCAAAATCCATTCACATTTACTTTTTTGTAGCACACAACCCCACAAAACCTCTGGTCTGAACTGAATGAACCAAGGTACAGTTGTGATAGTGATAGTTTTTAAAGCTTGGACTCACATGGATGTTGAGCTCCACGTTCTTCCACTGGCAAAATCGAGTAAATTTGTCACTGAGGAGAAAATAAAACCGGTCAAGCAGTGAGTATTCTGTATGTAGGTGAACAAATGTTTACATTTTCCACCCAGTTCTCATCTTCTCCAACTCACCTTTCAATGAACTTTTGGAAGATCTTCCCTCTCAAGCTGTCGCAGATCTCCACTATGTATGGCTGAAGGGGCACAGACAGAAACAGCGACTCAGGTCGAGTGTTTATCTGCAGCGTTTCAGTATCTGCTCTAGTGTTTTGGTGTTTTCAAGTTTCCTTTGTCATTAAACTAACTCATTTCACAGAAAGTCACAGAGAGCATTGATTTTTTTTTTTCCATTTTCACAAGTACGCTCCAAAACACACTGTTTCAGCTCAACATAAAATTCAAGCAACACTAAAGAGGAACCAAACATTCACGAAACACTGACAGGTTGATCTCTATCTCTGAGAGAGAATTTAGCCACTGGGGATCATTTTGAATTCAGATAAGAGTCATGTTGGGTCTCTTAGAGTCTCTTAAATAGAAAATTGTTGATTTGATTTGCTGAGCTAAAAAGAAGATGTGTCCTGTTTCTCTTTTCCTGGGACGCCCATGGGAAAGTGATGCTCTGTAGTATGACTCTAGGTATGAATCTGAGGATGTGGAGTTTGGACAAAGTTGGAAAACATGAAAGTTGTTCTCATTAAGGAAATTAGGAGCTTCTTTCAGCTGATAACTTAAACCTATTAGAAGTGTTAGAAAGCAGCAACACACTGGTCACAACATTTACATGTAGTGATTTGGCAGACATGTTTAACTATCTGCTGTACTTTTTCAGTACCTATTACACTAGTTTCTTTAACAGCAGAACACACAGTGTTGATACACTATCAAAAATAAATCTAAACTGATCAAAGCAATTATTAGTTATTTGTTAGTTAACACAGGAGTCTAACCCTACACATGAATAGTAGCTGACTTCTACTTCTTGCATCACTTTCAGGGTTCTGTTGTCATTTCTCTTAATTCTGAATTAACAAACCAGAATCAGAAACTTGCAATACAGGAAAACACACACTTTCGTATTGCGTGTGTTTGCTGAAAGTAAAGGTCTTTTACCTGGAAGAGAGTTGGGGGAACCTGTTTCTTTGCCAAGTGACTCTGCACATGATCCACTGCTTTCTTAGAAAAAGGCTGAAAGAAAAATTAGAAAACAAAAAGAGGTCAATAAAAAATGCAGCTTTACCAGTAGTTTCACTTCTGTTTTCCCTGAGTAAGGATGTGCGGCCCCTAGTGTCACAGGATGAGGATATTACACTACAATGATGCCGCTACTGGGAAGAAGACCAGTATCTGTGTGTGTCTGTGGGCGGTGTGTTTAATAGCTTCCTCCCTTCAGACAGTAGCAAGCACCAACTTTGCTTTACATCCCAAACTGTTGCATGCACGAGGACAAAAGCTGCACTGTGAGGTGGTGTTTGTGGTGAATACCGAACAATCAACTAGTTGTGGGAGAGAACAGGTGACAACACGGAGAAGGCTGTGAGGGTTATGCAGCATTGCCAGTACAAGAAGTCAGAGAGTAGTAGTACGTAGAAAGAGAGTAAGTGATACATGCGTCATTCTGGTCTTAATCTGACACCAACTTCTACAGACATCAACTCTCTTAAACGTGTGAGTTCTTTCATTCTTCCCCCACACAGGGAGAAAATATAGAATTCACTTATCAAATCTGAACCATTGCTGGTGCTGCACTAGTTGGAACTCTATTTACTGATTGTGAGTGTGGAGGACAATCGTTTTTGTTTTGTTTTTTTTTACCATTGCCTGTTTGATAATCTCTGAACAACACTATGTGAAGTTGTAGAGGTTTACTGGTAAAGAAAAATGAGAATGAAACCACTCGACTTCTAACCAACCTCACCAGGAGAAATCATCATTATAGACTGATTACCTGTATTTTTATTTAACCACGTGCTGCTGCTGTGGTGGTTATGTTAATGTAACATCATTCAGTTCACATTGAAGGGGAAAAAAGTCAGAAACTCTAAAGTATTAAAAAACACTTACTGCTCTTCTGATCCCCAAAGTCTCCTCTAACCATCTGGATGAAAAGATTCTCTCTACTGACAAGACTTTTAGCTTGTTTCCTAAGTTCTGCCTCTGTTCTGATATGAAGTAAGCCAATATTTCATTTTCTACCCTCACAACCCGCAGATTCAGCTTGTGACCCACGGGCAGATTGCTCATTCCATCAGGTGTGTTCCTGTGTTTAGTGCATCAGTGACGCAGTGTGGGCATGAAGTGGTCGTCCTTACATGTGAACAGGACAGGAGCTCCTTCATGATGTAGCCGTCATAAATCTGCCTACTGCGGGTCAACCTCTCCTCCTCCGAGTCCAGTTTCTCGTACTCCTTAATCTGGAACACACACACACAAGGTCAGTTTATACGATGCAACTACACAGTGCCGAGCACTTCCAGGGAGGGCTAAATCTGAATGAGCGGGATTACAGCCCTAATCTCTCACCCATCCCATGATGCTGTCTAATCCCGTAGACTCAGGACATTTTAGACTTACTTCTTCGTAGAACTTGAGCTGTGGCACGGCCTCGTCAATCTCATTCATGCAGAAGTCCTTGAAGAGTAGGAAGCCTGAACGGGGCACAAAGAACAGAAGCAGTGAGGAGAAAGAACCTGTGATATTAACTGATGGTTACAGTGAACTCAATGCCAGTGATAAGTTTCTAGAGTCCTCTTTCTTTATTTATTTTGCTGTGAACGACTCTGGAGGCCGAGATCCAACATTGTGGTCCAGACTAAAATATCTCAACTCCCTAACTATGAGATTAATCCCCAAAACATTCTGGTAGATAATTCACAGAGTACCAGGAACAATTTGAAAATATTAATACAACAGCTGTGAATCTGTTGTCGGAGCAGATCTGTACAGTGACAGAAAAGAAAGGGGGATAATAAGACATCTTAGGGATGTAGCTGCTCAGAAACAAAGGCTTAAACAGTAAAACACAAACATGCAGGGTCACATATCGTGGCTCCTTTTTCTGGAACACCCTCCCCCAACCTAGTGCAAACTCAGCAGCAAACCCACATATAGATAAAATATAAAATATCTGTCGTTATTTTTGTAAAATTGAAAGCTTGAATCTTTTTCATATGTGATTATAAATTGAATATTTTTGAGTTTTGTACTTACGACAAAACCAGGATACTGAAGAAATAACCTTATAGTCTGGGAAACAAACAGGTATTTTTCACTATTTGTTGACATTAAGTAAACTAAATTATTAAATCAGTGAAATGTCACGTCCAAATGTCAGAAAATAGTGATGCATGTCTGTTTCCATAAGCTCAGTATAACGTCATAATGTGTCTTGTTTTGTCAGAGTAACCCCACAATAACCCAGACAATGACATGATGGGAAAAAATACTCAGTTATTTAGTATTTAGTATGTATCTGTGGTTCAACTGATGCAATCCTATTAGACAAGAGAATATTACAGTAGGCGATGCAACACAGGTTTACGGCCCAATGTGCAGAACCGGCTCGAACTCAAGTATACAACTGTAACACCACATGAACATGAAAGAAGGGCAGCTCCATTTACTGTATTAGGCTTAATGATGCATCGAGGTTGTCATGTTCTTAGCACAGACAGCTCCTAATTAGAGAAAATGGCACCTGGCATTATTGACTGAAAATGACCCACTGTGTCACAGGCACACACACCTACAATGAATAAAAATTTAAAAAAAAAAACAAGCTGTAGTCAACTCCCCACTCCACAGAGTATTACTGGAGGACGAGAAGGGGCTGGGGGACATAAAAGTGAATCCACGCTGCTTGCAGAGATGAGATGCATGTTGCCATGGTTATTGCCTCCGTGGCTACCAGCTATATGTGTATAATGGTGTGGAGACACACAGATGTACAGTAGACCGTGTTGCTCGCTAGAAGGCCGTGCCGGGGAGCTCTGGTGATCCCCTGACTCCTGTATAACGTCTGTGACATTATCACATTAAAATGAGCTGAGCAGCAGTATGTACAGGCTGTATGTTGCTGAGACATAACAGCTCTCAGTGTGTACGTGCATTGGGACACTGCTTTCTGCAGCTTTACCTGATTAGCATCAGGTATTAGCAAAAATAGATGGCTAACAAGATCTTGCCACACGTCAGGGGTCTAGTCTAACCTTCCCAACTGTGCTGTATGTCCGTGTCAAAAAGACGCTAAGGGCATAACAAGAGGGAAATGTGTCATAAAATTCCTCATGAAGATCATTAGAACTATCCAAACAACCTCCCATCACATCACTTCTGCCGCCTGCCATCTTAAAACTGGTCCACAAACCAAGAGTCCACTTTTAAAAACAACCCGTTCCAAAACCTAAATATTCATACAGAAAAAAAACCTTAAGACAAACGTTGTCATGTGTGTTTTTGAAAAATCAGCAGGTAACGGATGATGAAAATAAATGTGCTGTAGCTAATAGTGCTGTGGAAAAATACACCTGACTAAATCTATCAAGGTAACAGGTACACATGGGGGAAATGCATCAACAGCAAATTAAAAAGCAGAGCAAAGAAAAAAAGGCTTTTAAAAATATATATGATATGATACTACAAACACAATGAGAAATAAGTCTGCTCCATTGAAAACAAGTTTGTCTTAGAGGCCTGTTTCTCTCTGCAGCTGTGATAAACAAAGGCCTGTGCAGCCATTTGGGAATTTACAACTGTTTACTTAAAGAAATCAGACAGAGAACAAACACAAAATGAGTTTCTTAGCATCTTAAAAAGTGGCTTTTGTTTCAATTTAGTGGCCTCACTGATTCAGTTTGAGACATACTCGAAGCAGAAGCCATTTGTTTTGGGCCTCCCGCCTGCTATCATCTATTCTCACTTCTTCCCCTCTGTGTTATCTCTCCTCCAGACGTGATGCATCATTTCCCCTTTTCTGCAATGCTGACACCCAGGCTCATACAAATAAATGGGCATACATGCACACACATGGTGTATGTACAAAGGCCTCGTTTACAGAATCGATGCTACCGACACCCCTCCACACACACGTCCTCAACAAGTAGGACTAAACATTTTGTATTAAGAGAGAGGGGGGGCATGGGGTAACACGACAGTTCTTACATCACCAAGACTCCAGGATTAAACTTAATCACTGAACACTTCAACACTGCCCTGCTAATTCAACAAATGGCCTCTTCCACAGAAGACACACAGACACACACACAGACACACACACACACAGACACACACACACACAGACACACACACACACAGACACACACACAGACAGACACACACACACACACACACACACACACACACACACACACACACACACACACACACACACACACACACACACACACACACACACACAGACCATATCAGGCAAGTCGCTCTGAGCTTTGTCTCATTAGTGAGACCACCTGAACATGAATACCAAACTGGCCTGTTCTGATAACTGCCTCCGTCTTTCATCGTCAGCACCAACAAAGCAACAGTTGGCCTGGCTGTGTGGACAAGGTACAGTAGGACTGAGCAGGAATAGGCTCTGAAAACTGAGGATTACCATGAAATAAAAAGTGGAGTCCACATCTACTACACTACTGTCTACTGTCCCATTTAAAGCCTAAGTCAACTAATGGGTATGATATCTGGCTGGAAAGCTGTGTCTTTAACATATTAAAAAAACTACTTATCAAGACATTATATTGCAACAGCTAGGCCAATTTCGTTTTGCTTGCTCTACACCAAATGAGATGAGACCGATAAATGTAAGACAGAGCATCAGACTTTTGGCCCACAATTCTTGGTATTTACGTCTAGATATATTAAACAACAGACAAGCACTTTTTTTATTATACGCCAGACATTTTTAGTGAGTTGTTCCTCAGGTATGTCCTGTGAGATTGCTTGTTCAAACATTAACCAACTCTAAATGACTTGTTGGTTTTAGCCTTAGGTTTTACCTGTGCAGACGGCAGCTGTTGTTAAAAAGCAGAAATCAACATGAAAACCAAAGGACGGAGGGAAGTCGGCGAGAAAAATCAATCAAAAATTCAAAATATCTCAAAAAGAAAGAAACCACCAGTGTACTGAGCACAGGTTGGCCAAGAAAAATAACAGCAGCTGATGACAAAGACATTCTGAGAAAGGTGAACAACAAATCCCCAAAAATAAGTGTCAAATGTCTTAAGAGGGAAAAAGTGGTCTTCGACTGGACAAGTCGATCACCAGACTTAACCAATCGAACATTCATTTTACCTGCTGAAGAGAAGACTGAAGGGAGAAACTCTCAAAACAAACAACTGAAGGAGTTGAAGCCTGGAGACATATTATCAACAAAAGACAATTTGGTGACAGTCCAAACTTAAAATTTGGGACATCGGATACAAAAGGTGCCAAATGTCTTCAGTGTACTACTTGTCATACCAATACTATTAGAGGGCACTGTCTGTGAGCTGAACATCAAGTCAAGTAAAACATTCCTTAACAAATATGTATGTAGCTGCGACTTCTGATCTGTTACTGCCACTGACCTTTCCAGTCTGTCAGCAATGCACCTCTGCTATGTATCGTGAATTTAAATATTTGTTACAGCTCTTTGACAATGACTTTGTTGCAATTTGCATGTCACCCTGCATATACACTTACCGCATGCTATATATAAAAACTAAAGAAGAATCAGCATTTGTTTCCTCCTTGTTTTCCTGAAGTGAAGGAGCATTAATAAAAGTACTGATTTGTTTCAACCCAATTTATAGAAAAGAGAAAAGTTTCCTCTCATTGAAGGGTCATGTGAGACAGGGGAATGACTGTGTTGCATTATACATACACTGACCTTTGCTGGTGGAAGAGTGCTGGCACCAGGCCCACAAGAGTGAGAGAGAGTGTGTGCAAGTACTGCACAATGTGACAGATATTCATTTGAGTATAACTTCAGTATTAGCAAACAATGTTAGGTATGCTCCGAGTCTTACGGCTCTCTCGCTTTGCAGCCTGAGTGCAGGATAAAAACTGTTACCATCAGCTACAAGGATGCAAATCGCTAAGGTCTGATCATTTGTTTTGTGGGTTTCAGATATAAATGAATCTACTGTTTAATAGCCATTGCAGCATTAGGTAGAACATGTTTCCCATGTTTTGTTGGTCCTTTGAACTGCAGGCTGTTCGTCCTGTTTTTCACTCTCTTTATTTACAGGATTATAGCTTCAGTCACTACATGTCTTGACAAGACATGTCACATATTGTTATTCTGAGGGTGAGTTGGACTAATGGGCTAACTTGGAATAATGACCTCAAAAGTGACTACTTTTGAATTAGATGCCGATCAGATCATGTTTTATGATAACAAAGGTTGAAGGAGATAACAGTTGTCATTGCAGTACTTCTCTGCAGACATAGACTCAATTCATACAATCACAAAACAGGCTGTTAGGTTTTGCCGACAATCAATATGTATCATTATCTACATGAAATGACATACAGGGATCTGAAATTTTAAATGACAGATTTACATTGCCACAAGGACTATGCTTTGAGTGAAGCAGTATACCGAACTGGTGTATAACCACTGCAGCGGGTGGAGCAATGTTAACTAACATTATGCATGAGTTACTGCCTCCAAGCTTGGGGCTGCCATTTGTGTCATTGCTGTGAGACAATATGAAGGTTAAAATAACGTGTATCAACCATATATTTGTACATGTGCAGTACAGTTAGCTAGCTACTGATGTTTATATGCAGCACATAACCCTTTATATGCATACACAATGCTTGAGGTATATGTAACAACAGTAAGGGAAGTGTTTTTTTCAAGTTTATCTTGAAGACACCACCCACACCCACTGAAATACACTGCCTGGAAGGACACACTGCCTTTAAGGTAACATGATTGGAGATGTGGCAAACTGCTGCGGTAGATACATGTGACATGCAAGTTCAAGTACAAGTACAAGTACAAGTACTGTATATACATCACTGTCCTATGCATTACATGCACTTTTTATCTGATCATCAGCAAAATTAAAAGTCACTCATTTTGGCAGACTATGAATAACATCGAATGTATTTATGTTTATGACACTGTGTCATGGCAAAGTAGAATAGAAGAGAATACGCTGTTGGTAGTATAATAGTAGTAAAATAGGATTTAATATGATAATCAATAAAACTGTCACTACATCCTGTTCATTACCAAATTCTGATCAAACATTTTTTGGACCTGGCTATGAAGTTATTTATCTGTAATCAAATTATTGTTGCTGTAATCTCAACATTACAGAAAACATCAAATGTCTAAAACAAGTTCAACTTCAACTTAAATTTGCAGGATATAAACAGTGCTATGCAGTCTTGTACAATGGAAGTGCTGTCTCACTTAAGTAGCTGTGAAGGTTTAATGACAGCTGCTCACCTCACCACCACAGGCCTGTTTGCAAAACTTACATTTTAATGCAAATGCTCTGGAACAGGTCTGTTTACAAAGACTGCTTAGTTGACAGCTCTGGACATGTGAACACTGTACTTGCTGTGCTAACAGGACATGGCAGTAAAGAGTATGAGCATATGCAGAGGATCTGCAGGCCCGATGGATGGGCTTCACTGAGCATGTTAAACAGCTTCATCACATCCACCTGCTCATCCATCTCATCTAAAGTGATGTTTGGGACCATTGCTATCAATCACAGCACAATGTGTGGTTGCGATGTGGTCACTAACATGTGGTATATGCACATGTCAATATTTTTATATTATCTATAATAATATATCATTATTTATAAAAGATGCAGACAAAGAGCCAGTGTGAACCAGTTTAAACATTCAATTTAGGGAACCAACACTGTCTCCCAAAGACATACAGCCGTGAGAGGGGAGGGGGTGAAGGGTATAGGTCACAGGAGACATGGAAAGTGGGCAACAAAACGAAAAGCCAACAGCTGTCTCTGTGGAGCGCAGAGAGGAGAATTAGTAAGCTAGTACAGCCTTCAATCAGAGACACAACACCATCTTTTACATGTTCTCCACCTCACACATCATGAACTTTTGTGTGTCTAGTAGGAGCTTAGGTTACTTGCAGCCGCCAGTATTTTGCAGCAGAGGTTGGGAGCAGGCTCATTTCTTTTTAAATGTACCCACACTGACACTGGAGTTTAGTGGGAACACAAAATTATGTCACTGATTAACAGTAAAGCTCATCATAGCCCGCAGGCAGCTTTTAAACACTGAAAAGAGGAATAGTTCATACAGTAGACAGGTTTGAGACCAGAATCACTGTTACAAATATATCTTCTGACTCACAAAGAAACTGTGTGAGCTTATTGTTCCTTTAGCACCTCAGCTAGCTGTTTTTACCATGTGACAATGTTACATGCTACCATGTCCCCACCTTACTGGCATGTTAACAACTTTCAGCTACTGTAATTTGCCATCAGACATGTTGACTAATTTAGTTTCCATTCACTTCACCTGACGCAGTCAGTTCCTGTGAATTCAAGACCAGCTGTTTCTGCAAGTCTAACTGCAACCGCTTGTTTCGCTGTATTATTTCATTCAAGCTTGTCACCCTTTCTCTGACAAGCCAGTGTGTGTTTGTGGAAACATGACATTTCTACTTTTAATCCTATCTACAAAGCTTTACTTTGGCCATTGTTTCTCTAACTTGGGAAACAAAACAAACCATGAAATCTGAGTTGCAGGCAGAAATTCTGAGGTCTGGAACCAGTCCACTACTTTGTCAGGATGTGAAAATTCAATTCCCAGTGTCACTTTAATGAGTCACTGGAGCTCAAGAAAAAAGTGAAACAACTGAAACTAAAACTCACCACAAACAGCTTAAAATACAGATGTCATCTTTATGTGTTTAATGATCAACTTGTTTTTAAACTGACGTTCCCAAAGCATTCTGACAAATACTTAGATGCACCCATAGGCATTAGTCAAAGAACAGAAACACCTTAAACAGTGTGGTGCATTAGTGTTAGTTCCTCTCCTCTCCTACACATGCATCTATGAACACTAATTTACGAACAAACCAAACCCTAACTTGGCACCTTTGTTTCTTGAGGTTAGAGAGGTGAGAACAAGAGATCATCTTGATGTGTGTGAAAGATGCGCCATTATAACCCGAGCAATAGTGTCTTTTTCCTCCTTTCTCTGCTGTGAACTGGTTAAAAGAGACACTGCTTACCATCAGTCTGACACTGCCCAACTTTAATGCGAAACGCAGCTGTAGATCAAGCTCAATGTGCAAACCCACGTTTTAACGTCGCGTTAACCACAGTTAAAATCGGCTAAATTAACAATCCTATTTAGCACATAACTGAAAAAATGCACCAAGCCATCACATCATATAACAAGCATCAATAATAGAACAACACTAAGTTTACCAGGTTACCTATTTTTATTATATCCTTTAGTCGGGTAAGCAAAAACAAAAATGATAGGTATTTTAAATAGTTCCGGTGGGTGTAGTCCTTTAACGAAAGGATTAATAGATTCGTCACAAAAATAATCACATGGTTGATATTACAAATAATCATTATCTGCATAAATAAAATGATACAAAACATGAGATACTGTGTCTGTCAGTGGATTTCAACTGAGTTTTTGATCTGAAGACTGAAGGTCAAGGCAAATGATTTACATCATTTTCAAATATAAACACAGGGAGCTGCATGGCTGAATTTGCATTTGTTAAGTTTCTACAGTGACTCTACAGTTTATTTTTTCTATTCTGGAAGCAGCAGTTGACAAAACAATCTTGGCACAAGGTCCATTTAGTGGCTGAAACATTCAATCACATCTCAGTATTTCCACGGTAAAGAATTAACTCTCATCTTCTGGACAAGGAGCCCTTAAGGCACGAAGAAAGTCAAAAAAAATCTACAACTCATTAACAACCGAGGAGCCTCCACTGCACATTATGTGCGTTAATGCTCTGATGCTGGTTAGTATCACAGACGATGGGGGAAAAAAAACACTAACACAGACAGATATTGGTTAATTGATCGATGTGTTGGTATATGTTGATAAAGCATGTTAGATGTGTCTGCTCATAAGTAAAAAAGAATTAGACAGAATTATACACTGATTACAATACAAATTTCTAAGAACTGATCAAACGGACCCATGTCAAATTTGTTTTTGTTATGCTTAAGTGTTAAGTTTCAATAAGTAGGTTTCACTATTAGACTGTGGTTGTGATAAATAAAATAAACTAGAAGATGAGCAAAAAACAACTGTATGAATACATAAATGACACATTACTGTGCAGTGAATCTCCCCCTTATTGTTATTGTGTTGATTAGTAATACATACTAAACTGTATATACTATAATGACTAATTTACAACATTTTGATCTGACTCAACTTAAATTATATTGCAATGTTTACATTTTATTTTTTCATTTTCTAAAGCTGCATTGGTTGTTTTAACAAATAAATGTACCTGGCAACATGTTTTCAGTTACCATAGAAGTTAGAATATAACTCACACAACAAAAACACTATTTCCAATATTTACAACCATATGGAAAAAAGATGAACAATAGTACTTTTAAACTATACAAACAATGGCAATTAAATAAAATACAAATACACAGCAAATGAAATAATAATAATGAGATAATGAAAAATACCGGTTGTAATTTCCAGCACCCCAAGGTACCATCTTCATATGTCTTGTGCCAAACTAAAATAATAATAGTACTGTGGACAACAAAGAAATGGATTAAATCCTCACACCTGAACCCTGACGTGCAAATATCTGGTGTTATTGATTTCTAACGCATAGCTACATTATTTTATAATAGCTCAGTTAATGTCATTTGCAATTAGTACTGTCGTGAAACTTCAACCGGCTGGGATCCGATTCTTTTGACATGACGATAGTGTGAATCATGATGGATGAATAAAGGACAGACATGAGAAGAACTGGAGGCGTAGACAGTCTGTTGATATAAACATCCTGGCCTCTAGGAGAAATACTGAATTCTGAAGAAAAGGTAAAAGCGAGTCCGCCTCTAGGCCGCATTTATTGCTCTCCTTTAACACTGTCCTCTCCGTTTCCTTTCCCCAATTCACATCACCTATTTTATTCCTCCTTTAATCAATTTCATTTCTCCCCGTCGACAAGCAAATGCAGCAGTTCTGGTCAGGTTCCCATGGCAACCGCAGTTGCTAGGCAACACACAACTCTCCATCATCCATTCCAGAAGTCTGACAGATGGAGAGGGAGAATGCCAAGGCAAAGAGTGAGAGAAAGACAAGAGAGTGAGAGTTAGTGAGACAGAGGGGGGACATTAGGGAAGAATGAACAAGAAGAAACGGCTGAAGAGTGAAAGCAGAGAGAAAAGCTGTACAGCAGCGCTACATGGGAGGCAATGCACATAAAACACAAAGATTCTGCCTTTGTTTGGATTCACTCTCTGCATCCAACCCTCCATTAGTTTCATGTATGGCTAAAACAATTAGTCCATGAGCCAACAGCTGTTCTAGTAATGACAAAACTGTTTAGCTAAAAATAGGTAGCTGCATTTTAAACTGTTGGATAAAACAACACTGGCAAATAACCTTTGAACTCTGGGAAATTAGAACAGACACCTTTATTTTTTTAATTGTCTATCATTTTATAAACAAAACAAGTAATTGATTGAAAAATTGTCAGATGAACTGATAACGAGCACAGCTGCTGCCCCACATTTAACGAACATGAGTCAGCTTACATGAGATCATCAAATAATAATGATAAAAAATAATGCAGGCTTACATAGTATTAGCCTGTGTAGAGTTATACCTGGGTCACTAGGCATCAATCACCACAAAAATAATGTGAATTTATATTTTGGAGCTGCTCTTTAAAGGCACAGAAAGGTGTTATTACTGTACAGTTGTAAAATCCATTCAAAATACAGTTAAACATTTATCTTTCATCCAGATTCACAGTTACATCCATAACTCTTTGTTTTATTATTAAAGTTAACTTGACACATAGGCTTATATTTTACTGTTGGACAGTAAAAGTAGTGACAGTTCCCGTCACTGGCAGGCCAGACGGAGGTTTGAGGACATTTGACCTGGTAGCTTATCTTAGTGAGGCTTCAGCAGAGGTAATCAGGACTGACAGAATAATGGAGGATGGATTGTAAAGAGAATATAGATGTGCCCCAAATACAGTAACACTGACCAAAACTGTAGTACTGTAGCATCTACTCAATGGGGTAAACATGACATAGCTTTGTACTTCTAAGGATTTAGGGTCTACAGGCAAACAGTATTCAATTACTCTGCAATAAGGAGAAATAAAAAAAAATCTAAGGGTTTGTCACTGCTTGAAACCACTTTCATACTACACAGAGTAATTTAATCCATTGTTAATATTACGATATGAATTGAATTGCAGCTTTAAAGTATTATTAGAGAACAGTGGCCATAACATCTAAACTTCGGATGTAATATCTGACAATGTGGAATAAAATGGACACTTTCCAAGTATGCTAGGTATTCTTCATGGCCACACATAATGAAACTGTTCTCTCTCAAGAATAATCTCTGTATTCCAAGTCTTTTCATTTACAAACACACAGCCTGCATCAGAAAACAATCGCAGGATACATAAAAAGGCGTTCCACGTTGTTAACCTGGCTACAGCTTTGAATGCAATGGCTATTGTAGTAAACCATATATGACAAAAAAAAAGGATTCAAGGTGAAGTAACGGCCTGTATTGCTATATTTAGAGTGTACAGAATGTTCATTACATAATGGTCATCCTGTCTGACCCTGATTTTGCCTTGCCCATGGACTTGACAAGGAAAAATCCACTTACAACCAGGCAGACTGGCTATAACGGTTGTAAAGACAGGTGGGCCTCCTCAACACATTTTTCTTCAGCTTTGTAACAAGGCCTAAAATAAGGCCACTGACTGTCACCCCCTCAGGACTCTCCACTGCAGAGTCCAGGGACTGGCAAAGACAGAAAAGGGCATGTCACGGACTGAATAAAATAAAAAAAGGAACCAAACTGTTCTTACACATTAATGAACGTCATGCACAAACTTGTCCCTAGAATTTTCCAATTAATGTACTTGTCATATCGCTATATCACAAGATTTCATCTTATTTCACACGAACAATCACCAAACAAAAAAAAAACGGACTAGTTAACACTGCGTCTGTACCCTTGAGGATAAACATTCCAGCAGCACTGCAGTGTCTTCTTCCTGACCTTGGTTGTCATGACAGTCAATGAGGCTTGTTGAGCTCAAGGACAGAGCATGTTAAGAGTACTGAAATCAAAAGCAAACTCACAGACAGCTTCTCCAACTGTTGATTAAAATCTACTTCCAATTCAAAAACGACATATCTATGATATGACAAGTGCAAAAACTGATTCAACACACTGTATGTAAGTATGCCAGATACAGATCCAACTTTTTAAAAAATGACAAACGTCCTAATAGACGGACTGTTCAGTAAGAATAATCTAACCAATTACCTGGATGTGGCCAAATCAGACTTTTTTCAGAGGATGAAATTAAGGGACGGATGTGAGAGCTTAAAAAAAGCCTGTTTTAAAACTCTACTGTGGCTGAAAAAGCTTAATTTTTATCTGAATCCAAACCATGGCAGCAGCATTTTAAAATGAACAGAAGGACAGAGCAATAATAGATGACATGATTATAAAGCACGGCTGATTCTCTTGGTGTGCTGTTGAAAAGTTAAAGATTGTACCTTGTAAATATTATGCAAATATAACAGTTCAAAGACCTGAAATGTGTTTTCAAACCAAGATCTGACTCTAAAGCACCTGGGTGAGTTGTAGTTTTATCAAAGTTTTATCAAATCAAGCAGGTTTGGGTTTGTGGTTACTGTTTTTAGACGCTTAAACCGCTACATGCCTGTGTATTGTGAGTGTATTGCACAGCTATCTCTCGTTACTGAAATATGCAAAGTTACACATTTGCTATTCAAATGTGTACAGCACAAACTCACTGCCATGCTCTCAGTCTCGCAACTATTTCCATGAGCTGTGCTGCCTAATGAAACAGTGTCTGGGCTCAGCAGTTCTTTCAGATCACTCTGTTGTTCCATTAATGGACTGAACGAGAAGAGCATTGGAGACAGCATCAGCAACTCTGGGTGGAGGCTCAAGACAGACTATTCAGCTGATGGGTATCTTCCCACACTCACCAAAGGAGTAGATTGCAATATTAAGACACACACAACATTAAAACCTTTTTCTACCGGTATCATTCATGTTGCTCACAGACGGAAAAAACAGATTTCAGCTCACTAGAACAGGGATAACACATAAAACATCCCAGAGAATGTAGTTTCTAGTGAGCACTAATTCGGACACAGTCGTGGTCTAGGGCAAAAATTGGTGCCTTGATTTCACAGAGCACTGGGAAATCATGGATGCTGCAGAGAAACATGTGCTTTAATCTCTGTGACAAAAGAGATTCACATTAATGGAGACCAAACCAGCAACAGTATCACATGAACTAAGCAGGGGACGACTGTTTGTCGATTACCTGGCATCTAAATTTCCCAAAGGCACAGGCCCATCAACTGGTCTGCTAAGAAGTGTTATCTTGGAGATAACTTAATGAGACCTGAGAGCTGGACTAATGACCAGCAGCAAGCAAGGGACAGGCTGTGAGTTCCTCTGACTAAGAGGAAGTAAGGGAGAGTCTGATAAGCAGAGAGATGAGGACAAATAGCACAACAGGTAATGGTGTTGTCACAGTAAAGAGGGATATTAGCTGTAGGACAGGGGTGAAACTTTAACTCAATTACCAATAATAATAATAATAATAATAATAATAATAATAATGATAATAACAAATACTTTATTAATCCCCTTGGGGAAATTCTTTGTGGACAGGCTGCCCTCTTGAGGCGCCATGGGTTCAGGGTTCAGTGTCTTATCAAGAGACACTTCACACCAAGAATCAGGGGGGGGAACCAGGAATTGAACCACCAAACCCCCGGGTCCGTAGACAACTGCCCTACCAACTGAATCACAGTCAGAGTCAGGGGTGACTGTGGATTAGTTGATAAGCAGTGATCAATTAGTCAACCAACAGTTATCTGGTTCTGAGCTTTTGGAGTAAGATTTGGCCAAGTTGTGACATGTAACAGGGTTGTCCAGGGTTCTCTTCTGCTGTGACCAAATTGTCACCGATACACCTGGAATTTTATTTTTTTTCCATCAACATTCGATTATTTAGAGTAAATCTGTTCCACATCTTGAACAGGTTTAAGGCTGCAGCCATTTCAACATTAACTGTGTCATTGTTTCACCTCTATAATGAACTAATAAATAGAGTCACAATGGAAGTTTTGGATGGGTGAATGTTAAGGGTTTCACACTGGTGTCTAGCATTTGCATGTTCACATCCACTCACTGCAGAAGAGAAGAAGTATGAAGTGATTATATTAAACATGAGAGAGAGAGAAACAAAGACAGCAACAAGTGTGACAGGGGGAGAGCAGAAGACAAAGAGAAGGAGACAGGCAGAATTAACGCAGTCTATTCTCAACAGGGAGCTGAGACCTAGAACAGTAAGTAAATCTTGTAGAAGCCTGCAGGGTGACTGCGGTCCCCCGGTACGCCACAGCTACTGGAACACAGCCAGTCTGCTCCGAATCGAAACACTCAGAGGAGCGAGCACCGACTGGAGGGCAGGAGGAAGCAGGAAGCATGACTCCCTGCACTGAGCTACGGCATCAACAGCACTAACACTAACACTGAACACAAACAAAGCCGTCTCACGATCACAGACAATAACTCTGTATGGAGAAGTGACGTAAGGTACCTGTAGAAAACGTTAATAAGCAGCTACCATCATATGGTTGTTTAGAAATGTGCTTCAGGACAGTGTGAGAAAAGTATTTTTCATTTAATCTGTGGCTGAGTAAAATATAAATACCGTCTCTACTTTGTGGATAACATAACAAGAGATTGTTTTTGTTTAATAATGTGACGGTCCAGTCAGCCTCGCAGGTCTAGGCCCCCAGTGATATTGATAACAACAGACTTAACACCTCTCCTCAGGCCACAAGCAATCAATAGATGTAATATCTGGTGGATGTAGGTGCACGGTGCAGCAGCACTGGCATTACTGAAGACACATTGTACGTGGTTTTGTGGTTGTATAAGTTAATCAAATTCAGGTTTGTTTTATCAAATTCATTTGCCTTCAGCTTTCAATATTTGCAACGAAGAACGTGGAGATGAAAGAGAGGAAACACTACTTTCTACGTGACAGCAACAACCTGCAGAAGACATGAACACCAGAAGATATGAAATGCTAGTGAAATGTTAGAGAACCAGAACCAAATGTTGAAGGTCTTGATTCATCCATTATGTTTAATAAGTCAGTCACCAATTGAACCAAATCACTGGTAAAGCAGAGATCAAAATAGCAAAGTTTAATTTTGGCTTGTTGGCAGAATTACTGCATTAATGTTCATTAGCTACAGCCGATATCTGCAGATGGTGGTGAAATTGGCAAAATCTACCCTCAAGATTGGCAGTATATGAGAAGTCTACTATCTGGATGTGTGTACCAAATTTCAGAGCTATCCATGAATATCAAGCATGACAAAAAAGGCAACTTTAAGTAAAGTGAGCCTATGTAAAATTAGCTACTGTGGCTACAGAGAAGGAGAAGTTCATGTCACACAATGTCTATTTACACACACCACGTCGCAAGGATCACGCTGCCGTACTGATGGTGGCTTGTGAATTAGCAGAAGTATGCAGATACACTAACACACTCCTTTGTCCTTTTCTTTCCTCTTCTTCATCAATTTTGAACTATTTCAACAACTTCTTAGTCAAACAAAACAAAAAGTATGTAACCCATGGTAACCACTGTAGTGACCGCAGGTAAACATATCTCAGAATCCAGTAATCCTGTCTTACATCAGCGTGACGTCACTTCACATTCTCTGTACGTGATGCACGGGTTAATGTTAAATGCAAAAACATAGTGTATTTATCTTGAGTTAACATTAGCCTTTGTAAATCATTCTTCACTTTGTAAACACACTAGAAATAAAAAAGTCCACTTGTTTTTCTTTTTAATACAAAGCCTTCAACTAAAGACATTTGATTTTCAGAGACTTATCAGTATGTATCTTTTACTAATTGTTCCTGCCAGAACTGAGAAAACTACACTTTCAACGGGATCTCACAGCTTTGGCAGTGGCTGAAGCTGTTAGAAGACAGGAACTCTGAGTTTACATTTGTTTAATTGAGTTCTGAGTTCATTAGGAGCTCACAGGTACAAGAGTTCTGTGAATGTGATCATATTTAAAAAAAGGGATTTCAACTGCTGTTTTGTGTAACCGTCTGTGGAGCAGCAATCTCAGCTAGTGTGACCTGAGGAGCCCTTCAAGATAACAAAAATGTTCAGACTTACCAATTTTCTGGTTGAAAATTTTGTCAAATGTCAGTTCATCTCTCTCCTCAAGGTACTTCTGCATCACACTGCGAATACTGTGAACACAAAGTGGTGGGAGAGGAAGAAATGGATTAGTATCATTACCGGTTCACTCAGCTAGATCAGACAGTAACTGGAGCCCAGAGAAGTCAGCCCTGTCCTCCTCCACCTCCGTGTGTGATCCCAGCCTCGGTTTGGGACTCTCCCTGCCACCTGTCCCCCCCAGAGAGTCAAACAGCGGGGAGGGAAGAGGACGCAAGGGAGGCTGTGGTGGAACCTGGAGAGATACATGCAACCCTGGGAACGGGTGTTAATGAGAAGGAGAGCAGGGAGAATGAATCAATTAGCACCCCCTTCGCGGGCCCATTAACACAACACCAGAACCCTACATACACAAAAGGAAAGTGGCCAGGCGTCACCTGCAAACACCTGTGGAGGGTTATATTACAGGAGTTATAAGGGTTCTAATTTATCTGGTGTTTACATTTTGATAACGCTTTCCTCAATCTGCTCACGTGGCTCATACACCAGGCGAATTCTAGTTAAACACCCCTTTGAAAATGCAACAGTTCATACCTCAGTCTTTGTTTTGTTTTTGGTATTTTTGGGGGGCTACACTCAGTGCACTATCCCAGAATGGTAGACTAGTAAACAGAGAACCTGAGCCAGGCCATGCAGATTTCCATGGGAGAATGGGAATAAACAGTGGATGTAGCATTTTAACTGCAGCCATTGCTACAGGAACAAGAACCTAGGAAGTAAACACTTCCTCTTTCAGAAGAGGCCGTTTGTGTGCTCCACTGAATCATTAGCAGCTGACTCTGGATTATTTGTATGAAACCTCAACACTTCACCCAGCACACGAGATATGTACTGTTAAATGCTCTTCTCAAAAACAGAAGATGGAAAAATAAAAAAAACAGGTATCAGACAGGGTGTCAGGCAAAACCTTCAGATACAGTATGAGTGGCTCATGAAGATATCAGCAGTCAGTTATACACAGACTGTGGGCATTGGCCGTGAAAACACGGTTCACCACAGTTCAAATCACTGTAGTCGTATCTTTATCATGCAGATATATTTTTTTAAACTGTGCCACACAAGCATTCGAAAATATCATCTTAAAATCTCACCGTCTTTTTCTGAAACCAATGCCCATGCTACACTGGATGACACACAGACTTTGTGAACCGTTTTCATTGTTTTTCTAGCAAAGCAAACCTCAGTAACAATAGCAGCTTTTCATCAGCATTAGCTTACGGCAGAAGATGACCGGAGCAGGACAGAGAAAACAACCAGCTCCTGCTGTGACAATGAGTGACAGAATGACTGCTGGCACATAGTCATAAATAAGGCAATATTATATATAGGGGAGTGGTGTGACACTGAAAATTTAGAGGTAGTAGAATGTCGCAAGTGTATAAGTGCAGCACAAATGCAGCATTTGTTTACTCATTCTAAGTCACAGAATTTCAAAGACAAGTGTCAACTATTAATAAAATGAGTCTCATCGTATTAGACAAGTTCACATGTGCTATTGTTAAAATATCAACACTCAGATCTCCGTCACCTCTTCAATGAGCGACAGCCAAGGCATTTACTGCAGGGTTAGAGCTACTTGTGCCCTCAATATATGTCTGATTTTACCGAACAGAGGGAATTAACTGAGCCTTTGTTCAGGTCACTGTAACAGTGTGGAGTCAGTTACATTAGGAGAAGCTGCACATCTGCTCCAGCTGTGGAGGCTAAAAGCACAGGCTTTGTAGCTACACTGACAACATAAATGCATGGTTAAAGATTTCAGCCGATTCCTGTTTATGCTTCCTGTTGCTCATAGCTCCAGTCTATTGACAGAGTACCACAGAATGTGGCTCACTGCTGCTAACTAGCCTCACACTAAACTGATCCATCACCACAATCACTATACTATAGACTTAGAGAAGGTTTTTTAAAAGGATAATTTGTCTTAAACTCATTTGAATCTATACTATTGATTGATTATTGGTTTCAATCTGTTGTGTTCAATAAAAAAAGCAAAGCTCAACCTTTATTGAGATAAATCTTCTTTCTACGTTTTACTTTAGAAATATAACAATTAATAAATCAGCAGTCAATTTGCAACTCTTTTCATTTTTTTGTGTAAAAAATGGAAAAGTTTAAGATTACTAAATTTAACATGTGCTGCAAGAGCTTACATTATAGTAAATTAAAGATTGTTTTACCTTTATTTATTCATAGTAATTTCACTACAGTTCCTTTTTAACAGAAATACCCTGATCCCAGTACAACAACCTGACCTGCTGGGGTTTAGAACATCCACAATTCAAACCTAACTCTGACTTGGAGTGATCATGTTAAGAGTGTGTGCAACCAACAACATTTGGGTTGTTAAGCTGCCAAGACACTTTATAGAGAAAACCTGATGAATGACTTAGGAGTGTAGCTGTAACTCATCCAGGTTATTTAATAGGGAACATAAAGGGAGGTGGAGCAAGATACTGGCAATAGTGGGAGTGTCAGTGGTCATGGGGCAACTGCAGTGGGGAAGTTAGGAAATAGAAAGACATTCTGAAGTATACTTGGGTAAGACATGACATTCCTAACAGTGAGATGCAAGGACCACTGTGCTAACATTGTTTCCTATGCTAGTACCTGCTGTGTGCTTACCATGTGGCTGGAAACAGACGGTGTCCGTAAAAGTACATACTGCACCTTCCTTTTGGCTGCAGTTACATAATTTTCCCTCCATTACATCTGCTGCAGCATGAACCAGTTGTTAGATGAGAACGTGTTTACCTCCACAACAAAATGAACACTCTTATAATAAGCCAAAAGCTCCCAAAAGCCTTTTCCTGCTGTCTACAGTCTCCTAGGTGACCTTTTTTTAAACCCCCAAAAGCTATTGGGGGTTTAAAAAGGGCAGACCCTTCCAATGTTTTCTGACCTAATTTTATGTCTCCTTAAACACGTCTCCGGAGAAAAATAATCAGCTTCAATCAAATGTATATATAATTTGCACATACTTTAAGCAATGATTTTAAAAAGCACACCTGTTTTGAAATCACAGTCTACGTTTCTGTATTTTAAATGATACTAGTATCTGTAAAATAACATCTCAACAATACTGAGCTCCAGGTGGATGACAGGAGTTTCAAAACCCACGTGTGTGTATATATATATATATCTACGGTATGTATATACCAAATATATGTGAGCATGTACCACAGTACTGAGGTCTCAGTTGAGTAGGTTTCAGTGCAGCAGTAAAAGGTCAAAGTATGTGCAGTTAAAACTAACCAAACTAGGTTAGCTAATCATTTCTCTTTATTTGCTTTTGATTACCTTAGTTTTCGGCTGTCAAGAACCATTTATGGGTTTAAAAGTAACAGTCGCTTACATGTAAAGGTGCAAATGCCAAGCTTTAATGAGCTGTTGATCTGCACACTACTGCATTGTGTTCAAGTTACAGGAAGTATGCAGATGTGTAAATATTTAACATATTAACAGGATGTCGCTGACATTTGTATAGCAGGCTCTGTGGGCATGTAATTGGACTGTGTTGATAACATACCACATCATACTATGTGCACAGATTGTGACCTGTTAAAATGTATTTTTGACTCAACCTGATCTTTAATCATTTCTTAATAGATTTTCAACTCTGCGTTGTTCTAATTATGACACGACAGCAAACTGCCTCTCTCCCACTCTGAAGAAAGTGTTGTTCATACCTGGCTGTACAAACGTGACCTGAGCAGCAGTGAGGAACACTTATTTCAGCTTATTAAAGTCTCTAGACTCAGACGTAATTACTTTCTTTACCGGGAAAGCTAGTTTAACTTTGAAACCTGTTTTTCTGGCTACTGCTTTGCGTCTGTCTGCAACAAGTGTAGGATTTAGTGGATGTCAACAGAGCTGTCGACCAGACAAATCCAGCAATTTTTACAGTGATCATTGTCTATTCATACACCGAAGCCCTGAAAAGAGTTTCACTTGCTGCAGATTTAGTTTCACTTTTGATAAAAGCTGCCACCACAATGCTGATCTGATGTCCCACGTGCAGCGGGTCACGGGTTGCAAAGAAATAGTTATTAAAACCTTATTTATTCCAGTGTTATATATTTAAATGCTGAAACAAAAGCTCTCTAAAACAATGCCATCTCGATTTTGGCTAAAAAGCAGCAGTAATAGGAACAATTTTACTTTAAGGATATAGCACAAAGTGTTATTATGCTACACCGATACCATCCACATTTATTCTCCAGCTGAACTGCCAGATTATGCAACTATACAAATAATCACTGGTTGTCCTAAATCACTGCTACAGGAGAAACTTCAAAGTTAAACATGAATATCTTTATACTTTCATTGTTTAGCAACTGCCTGAGACAGGTTACCTTTGTTGAAATAACGCTTTTGCTCTTGAAGTGAAATATAATTAAAGGTGCTGCCACCATGCTGACCTGATGTCAGACATGCAGCTGATTGCACAACAAGATAAAATCCAGATACCCCCAAAAATGACACTGCAATCGATCTTCTAATCAGTGTAGCTGCAACCTCTGCTGAAATGGGAAAACAGGAAAAAACAGGTCCCTAAAATACTGATACTTATATCAGTAAATGTCTATGGGAGGTGGCAGGAAACGATGAGTTCAGTGTAACAATGGCATGATCCTTAAAAATGTTAAATATGTTTAAATTGTGTGTAACACTATTGGCAGTGTTTGAAGAACAATAGTCTGTAGGGGGTCAAATGGCCATTTAAGTTCTTTACCAGTGAGTAACTTTTCCGGCCAACTAAGGCACTAAGTTCAACAGCCTCATCGTCTCTCCTAAATCTCACCAGCAACAACTTTTTCTGTTGTTTCTGTATTTTACTTTGATATTAGCTTCAAAAAATTCAAACCTCACCTCAACAGTTATTATTTAGTGATGCCAATGCGGTGTTATACTTGGTGTTAACCATTACATTGTTTTTCACTTCCAGGAAATAATGACACACTTCTAGAAAGACAATCTAAGCTGAAGATACAGCATGAGATAACATTTAAACTGATCCTGTTGACAGCTCTTAGTGAGCCCAGCTACTCTTCTGCTGCACCGCAAATCCTAAATAAGCTGATTAAAAAATAGCTGTAATGCACTTAAAACGGCATGTAGTGAATTTGCACATTAGTCTTGGCCAGGTGGATGAGGGGAAATGACTGAGCTAAGCCAGGCTGGTAGTACAAAGACTTATCCATTGTCAGTTTTACAACAATAAACTTTATAGTACAGCTGACAGATTTAGTAAGTGTTTACTATCTGGTAGTGTCAGCTATTGGTCAGTATTCCACTGCTGCCTTGTTACAACATATGAGGCTCGACTAGAAAGTGACAATGCACGGTCAGCTAATACTCCTTTCTCAACTCAGATTTTGAGTCCACCCCTAATTTATAGCAACAACTAAGTGCGAGGAGGTTGTATTGGTTTTAAGAGTGGGTTCAGTATCACAATGGCATGCTCTACAATGTAGAGTCTACATTGTACTTCTGAAACAAAAAAAATCTGTTTTATTACATATCTCCACTTCCTAGATAACACTCAATGTCTTATCTCACATGGATTTGTCTAACAGTGGGCAGCACAATCACCCTACCCCACACCTCCCATCTCAACTGCCTCCAGTGTTGCTGTCAAAATCTCACCTCTCTGCCAGAGGACACAGCCTTGGCCTGCTGAGAATGTGGCAGGCCCACGCTATCTCCAAAGTGCCACATTTAACTGCCCCCCCCCCACCCTACAAGCATGTGCCTGAAAGCTTCACACATGCACAACTGCTTTGGCTAAAACACACGCGTGCATAAAAGTTTGTCACTTTGTAACCACAATCCCTACAGTGTTATCAAGTTCTGCTATTTTCAGGAACTACTTTCACAGATACCATCCATAAAATCCCTTGTCCCTTTCTCTCCTCTCACTCGGACCACATTATTCTCAGATCTTAATCTATTCCAAATTAAAGAGATTCCACTGAAACCATCTGAAGCACTCAGACACAATGACGATGTGTGGGATAAGGCTCTACATAAAAACACGTAATGTAACCTTTTCAACCAGTTGTGCCTGATGCATTATTGTAAGAATAACAAATGTAACTGTTATGATGCCTGTTAGGGCATTATTATTACACGCAATGATAGAAAAAATTACTTAATTTTCATATTAGTGCGAGTCTTGTTTTGCTGACTGATTGGCTCAACAGCAGCATAATAGTCCATCAGCTAAAGCTTTTATCTCTGCGGCTCCTACAACATAGTGGGCAATAAATAATAAAGCTCATATCTAACATAAAATCACTTAATAAACCACAGTCACAAAGGCAATGTGCTGGGCTTGTTCGTTTTTTGTACAAATAGAAAACACCTCTGATGAGGCTGATAACGGCTTAAACTATGCGTACGCGGGTATACGTTTCAACAGCATCAGGCGATTTTCACAGATTACCACCTCCTCGCTGGCTGATAATGTGCTAATAAGTCAAATGGCCGGCCTGTTGTCGTCTTTAGCTGGAATAACACAGTATACTCTATTGTCAGCACCTCTGTGGAACATGGTTGCCAATCCTGGGGTTAAATTCTGGCGTCAGTATTTCGCAACCTGGATTCTTGACTGAACATCTAATGTGAAGTAGTGAACTCAGTGCAGCATACAGTTACACAGTCAAACAAGCTGATCCTGATCCCTGGGAACAAACACACAGGCTAGACTCAGTACTAATAACTTCACACTGAACGTGAACACTGGCTGTCATTCCACTCCAACAGCCCCATTCTGCATAACAATAGAGCAGCTCAATACTGATTATCATCACCTGGATTTTTTAAGAGCCTCTACAGCAGATTTTAAACACAATAATATGCAGGTTTGGGAACAGTATCGACGCTGTCCAGTTGTAAAAGTCGGCATGTCGATGAAATTGTCCTTTATTAATGTCATACTGGTTTAATTCATTATTTGCTTATTACTAACAAATCCAAAAACCAACAATGAACTGATGTATGATAATTATTTTGTGTGTATCCAAAGCTTGAGACAGCTTGTTTCACTGTGGCACAGACCTCCACTATTGTCCAAAGACAATTAAAGCACATAAAAGAGCCAAACTGTTGCACTAAGCGACATGTTCATTCATTACCATGAACACAGTGTAATTTATTTTCACTCAGTCCCACATACACTGTTCTGCTGCCACAAATACTCAGTGAGCTCCAAATGTGGATCACTGATGAACATAGTCCCAAACAAATGCACTATTTCCTCCAGTTTGTTTAAATTACTGAGCCTAAAACTATGAGATTTACATCTTCAGCAGGAACCAGTGGGCTTGGAGATGACACACATATTACCAAATAAGTCAATCAGCAATGAGGAGTCGTGCACTAACGTGATGTTGCATTTCCAAAAATCGAGAGGCCTGCTCAGGTCCCGTGACGACTACTGTGACGATCTTGGAATGACCACCAATTCATTCAGCTATTCTTAAAGCAGTTGACAATCAGTACAGGAAACTGCTTGTTCCCAGTTCACAACTTTCTAAACTCTTCATATAGGACATCTTATTCCTTTCAGCTAAGATGAACTAGGCGCTAGGGCTGCTATTCCACAGACTAAGGAGCCACATCAATACAACTCTGCATATATATCTGCTTTCACAACAATGCTAATGCTAATGCTAAGGACAACAGTGTCTCTTTACTATCGTTCCTTCTTTTTACCGAGTTTTTTTTACAGACTGAACACATGGAGGTTTGCATTTTTGAAGGCTACATGATATTGTTGTTGCTGGAGTTCTTGCTGACATTCATTTAACTGATTCAGTTTTTCCTATGGTACCTAATTTTGCATAGAGAATTATGAAACTACGTCGGTATTGACACTGGTTACCCGACAGTAAGACGCTGTACATTTTCCAGTTAAGGCTGAGACAGAACTTAAAAGTTAAGAGTCCACCTGTAGTCCTTCTGTAGCATAATGTTACACATTTGCCCAAATATGCAAATTAAGACCAAATATACAGCTTCCGTGTGTCGTTCATGACTTGCAGTTCTAACGTCTAATTTTAAACAATGCATGCAAGTCCAGTTGTGAAGGAGTAACTTATAACCGATTTAGGGCACCTGAATAAGTCTACAGTGTTTAGAACATAGGTTTCCTATGCAGTAGTCCGTTAGGCCCATCAGTGGCTACACCAGGCCTCATTTAGACCAACAGATTAGCCACGACAGCCAAGTTTGAAACTTCTGTCACTACTGAGCCCAAAAATACCCTACCAGATTTTGGTCAAATCATTCAGTTGGCCTCTTTTTCTAAACTGTCATACTACATTTACTGTGGGGTATATGCAGGCATGTAGTGCCATGTTGCAAATGTGTTAAAATGCATCATTAACACAATTTTGTTTGGACAAAAATTAAATGTGACAGATCATTCAGTGTAAAAGATTGGCAGTTTCAAGCAACTGTCAAGTTTCTGCAAGTTCATTTTAATACTGACATGAACCGAAACCAATACCGACCCAAAGGAAGGAAACCACATTTATCAACTTACAAATGGTTCACTTATAGTAGGCAGCAATGTTAAGTTAATGGGATCTGAAGCAAAGGGGCTAAAACATGTGAAAATCCTAATGTGTTGTTTAAATATCGTAAATGGGAAGAACTGGCTCAGAAATGTGTTGTGACAGATCACAAGTTAACTGTATATCGGTTAGAAGATGATCTTGTGTCACTTAATACTGAGGTTAAGAAATATAATTAGCTGTTGTTGTCGGGACTACACTACAAACCATCATAGCCTTATGTTAAACCTGTCAAGATGGCAGGGCATTACTGTTTTGTATGGTAGATTAACTGATAAATCAGGTATTTTATGTCCTTATAATATAAAATAATATATAAAAGACTAGTCTGGACTGGCCCATTTAATTTGCCGTTATGAGTATCCCTAAAATAAATACCTTCAGCTGGAAAAATCAACAGGCTGTGTATTAAATCCAATGTGTGATGCACAATCATTGTTTTCTGCTGATCTGCCAATACAACTTAATATTTAACCTAAGAGCTGACGACCTCCAGAAATCACCTTAGGCACATTTTAAAATCATCACATTTTAAAATCATCACGTTCAGCCATTAAAGGTTCATGTGTGTACAGTTATCAGTAATATTTTCAGTTTGGGATCTATTAATGTAATATCTGTTCTACACAGTTTTGCTGTTCCCACAGTGGTTATCGTTTGAGTAAACCCAAATAGCACTGTCAAATTTACAAACCTCCAATGAAAAGCAACTATCACAATAACCAAATTGTAACCACATCCTCTTCAATCAAGTTGCATGCTACATGCCCAAACCTGGTCTAAACACACATATTCAACCCACTGATGTAGCAGAGACAGAAGGATGTGCAGTTACGTGTAGAGGTTTGGGGAGGGGGGTGTATTATTTAAATAAAGATTTTAGCTGTAGTGTGGTCTGATGGCCTACTCATGGTGGGTGCGTGCAAAACAGCAAGGATAAGCAGGGTTTGGGCAGGGGATGTATGCAGCAGCACAAAAAAGACTCAGCATCTTCACTGATGTGTTGAACATAAAACATAAAACATATACATGATCACACTGTCAAACAAACTGAGTAGGTCTGACAGAAGACTTTGGCACACGGGCAGCAGAGACACTACATCATTAATTCCTGGTATATTTTGGAAACGATTGCAAATACGTTGCATGTGGCTGCAACACAATCTCAACAAAAGTCTAGCATTCACTTCTTAGTAAGGTAAAGCTATAAAAAGAAAGCATAGTGAGTGCTTGCATGGCTGTTTTGGCGAATGCAGGAACCCACTGAGCTGCAGCATGTTGGCACAAATCTACAGTCATATTTCCCTCAGCATCTACAGTAAGTCACAGGGTTGAGAGGAAGCACGCCTCCATCCCTCTATATGATTGCATAGCATGCACTAAAGATCCATCCACTTGACAAGCAAATAAACACAAGCTCGGACCACAGCACAGCACTAAAGCACTTTGTAAACGTAGTTACCTGGGCTCAGGAAGGATGATTTTCTTACTCGCCCGGGCCGCTGGAGTAGATTTGCTCTTCTCCATCGCCATCAAATAACTGACATCGGCAAGTACTGCTTCGAGGTCCGCCATCTTTCGACCCTGGGACGACCAAACCAATAATAAAAAAAGCGAGGATGGGTTTTATTTCAGGTTATTAAAAAACAATGTCCTCCACCAGGTCTGACCAACATCAAGGGCCAAGGTGTGTGACGGGGCCAGCTGAGCGGACAGCAGAGCTGACCATCGACAGGAACGGTGGCGTGGTCTCCGGCTGTAGTCTGTTCGTTTCGCCTCAAACCACCATCATTGTGACAGAAAAGAGAAATTCAGGAGGGAAGACATTAGGTGACAGGTTGCTCGACAAATGTACAGTCACCAGGCCTCGCTAGATCACCGTCCTTGTAATCCCATTGAGTGCAGGTTTCTTGCAGGCGGAGTGGAAAAATAGTGCAAGGAAGAGAGTGGTGAGATGCTTCCTGGCTTTGGAGCAATGTGATATGTGTCACACAGGTAGAAAGATGCACCAGATGCAGTTGTCAAACCCTGCAGGTCTCCAGGGACTCTCCAGGTCCTCTGGATGGAAACGGATCCAAACGACTGGTTTGTCTCGGCCGCGGCATGTGCTTGGATTCTTCTTTAAAAAAAATGTAAACACCGAGCTGTCGAAAAATGTTCTGGTTTAAAAGAAAAACATGTGACTGACTTTACAGTAATCAAACACGTGTAGATGGTTCTGTTGGTGTCCAGCAGCAGAACAGGTGAATGGGGAGATTCAGGAGGGAGGACACGGGACGACAGGTTGAACTGGAAACCATCAGAGCTGGTCCCCGAATAAAACCACACAAGCACGGATCGGAGATGAACCAGGTCTGCTCCGGACTCTCCTCAGCTAACATTCACACACCGACGTTGTTTATGTTGTCGTCGCCGCCGCTGCTTCCTGTGAGGGCTGCGATCTTCCTCTTTATCGGCTCATCAATCGCAAAAAAAGAAAAATGTCGCCCCGAAAAGATGTGGTTAAACACCTTAAGAGGTTTAGCACCAAATCCAGTCCAAGCCAGAGGCTGTAATCAACTAGTCGTAAGCCAAATCCACACTTCCTAAAGCGAACTCGTTCAGCCTCCTGGCGGTATCGATATCTGGGTTCGCCTGCTAGTTAGCCGCCACGCTAGCTAGCAAAATGAAACCTGCTAGCCAGTAGGCTAACTACCGACCGAGCTAACACAGGTTACCGACAGATTTAGCAGCCTGCACATGTAGTTTGGATTATTTCAGATCAGCAGACACTCTACAATCCCCCTGTTGCCGGTGGTGAACACAGACAGTGGCTGGCAGCTACCGTAACACTGGCTCGATTTCAGGCAGCGATTTACTTAATAAGCTAACGGCTGCGAGGAACGTTATTGGGGAAGTCCTGCAGCGGTGCCGAGGAAATCAGCCTTCGTGCGTGCACAGGAGTCGTTAACCCCGAAAAAGTCGCCCAAAATAATCCATAGCTGCTGGATGTGTTACCCCGAGCGTTAGGGGGGACCCTCCTCGCACGGAGACCCCGCACAGAGCTACTGACTGTGGGCTGACAGCGACGCTGATGGCGGAGGAGGGGAGGGAGCGCTGCTGGACAGCGGCAGTTCGCTGCTCGCTAACCGACAACTTTTCCTCTTCGCTGCGGTAAAAAGTTGCTGTCAACTTGTGCGGGGACGATTCCGAACAAACCCCGCTGTGGTGTAAAACATCTACCAGGACACCGTGCCGGCGACCCCCTCTCGTAAATCGACCACTCAGAGGCGGATATCGCAAATAAAAGCCGAGCCGAGCGGCTCGTCGTGCTGCGCCAGCCAGCCCCGAGCGACCGCTGCCTACCAGGCTCCCCGAGCTGAGGGAGCCCACTCTCGGCTAAGTGTCGTGGCTCAGCCGGGAGGAGTGGAGACACTTCTTGCTGTGCGCGGTGTGCCACGCGTTTCTGTCGGCTCCTTTCGATTAAGCTGTTCGTCCCCCAGCTCCAATATGGCACATGTTTCAGCTGAAGTCCCCCTTCGATGTATTTTTCAGTGTTTCTTCGCTAGCACCGTGGTTCTGCTCGCTTTGTGGTTCCACTTCCTCCCACTGCGGCGGGGAGAGGCTCGGAAAACACGGAGCGGCTCGTTGTTCCCTGGACCTGGAGCCCGGTGGGTGTAGACAGAGGAGACGCTTTGTATTTCTGCTCTTTGCACACACAACATTACTTATTGAGCTACGTATCTAACTAACTTTATTATTACTATCATTTCACAATTAGGAATTCCCCCTTTTCCACATTGGGAGCATTTGATCGGGGTTTATTTACGCGTGAGAATTCAGGTCTGCAGGGAACAGCCTTCAGCAGTCTGTATACAGGAAACTTCACAGGGGGGGGGCAGCTGCAAGATAAAGAAAGACACATTTAGGCTCATTTGAATTTGATAAGTGAAAGCTGCAGACTAGTGCAGCAAATTTAGCATTTAAACAGGCTTTAATTGTTCCTCTCATCATGTGTCGGCATGAAATAAGTTGCTCTTAAACTGAATTTGAATGGTCACGAAGCAGCAGCCTCTCACAATTAATTCTACAACCCAGTAAATGGGTTTCAAGTCTTCCTGAGCCGGGTGGTGCATGTCTTGGTGGAGACGCAGTGCCGTTTCCTGGTCACTAATGGTAATGCTGCTCATACACTGCAAACAACAGGCCTGTGAGCTGCTGCAGGCCTGGACCCCGTCAGGTTTAACCCCAAACTGGGATATTTCCTACACTGACAGTGCAGAAGAAGCTGCATGATGAGAGGTGAAAGAGGGATTCACTGACAAACAGGTTCCAGCAAATTTGGGTAAATTGAAATTATTTGGTGTTTGAATCATTAAAAAAAGGTATTTTTCACAATTCCCTAACATTTTGTAGACAAAACCATAAATTAATGTAATAAAAGTTACAATAATAACACATTTCTGAAATATTCAGAAGTGTAATATTATCAGAAAAATCTACCTAAACGTTTTCATTTTGCATGGTTAGATTGGAACTAATGAATACTGAAGCAGCATTTTACTGTTGGAGATCCAGCCCGGATCACACTTAAACACATGTTAATAACTTACTACAACTGGTTGTTAACTAAACTAACAGCTTACATCTAAATATATAGTTTATATTCAGAGGTTGCAAAAACAATAATTTTCTTTATTAGGTAATCTACTGCTTGTTTTGGTTTGTTTTGTACTTGTCTTGGCCAAACCCACAATGATTCGAACAACAAAAGTGATAAACAGCTAATTATGACAATTGAAAAGCTCGAACTCGACAATATCTGTAGAACCTCTGATTGATAATTGATTTAAACCAATATTACATTGTAATCAGTTTGCTAATCAATTAATTGACTCATCATTTTAGTTATAGTGTGTAAAATGTGTTAGTTTTATATGTTTAATGTGCTGTTACACAATAGACTAAAACTCCTTTTCAGTTTTTTTTAACCCAACCTTTATTGCCACCTCTGTACACCAACTCATGTCTTGATCAGTGTAGAATGTGTATATCTATCTTTTAAGAAAAGCAGATTCATCGGGGAAGTCAGTAAGGTTTAAGAAAGACAGTTTATTCAGCACTGGGAAGCAGCAGGGGTCAAAGGTGAAAGCTCACATGAGAGAAAGGGTTTGAAGTAAGTTGTTACTGCTGAATACGGCGGATGGACTGGATCTGAGGGGTCTGGCAATGGGAGCCAAACTCCCTGAAGTGTTTATACTCCCCACAGTGACGATCACACTCCATGATATACTGGTATCCACGATAACCAGGGTACTGGTAGCACACGAATCTGTTGGGAAATCACAGAGAGAGAAGGAAGCACACATGAGGCGTTGCAAAAGACAGCTGTTGTGAAAGTCTAACAAAGATTATTTTTGGACTGCTAAAGTCAGAGGGAGAAAAAAAGGTGAATAGGACATAAAAAATGAAGAGGGAGGACACTCACGCTCCAGACTGGATCCTGAGAGAGCCAACTTCGTTGTTGCACCAGCCCATGGCCTGGAGGGAGGGATAATCGTCGCTAAGCTCACCCTTACGGCCCAGGAAGTTCTCACGCTCATAGATAGTCATGCGACACTCTCTGTGATTCTGGAGGGGAAACAAAAGTCAAACAAATTGAGCAATACATATAAGTAGTTTGTCCAGACAATCAAGGCATAAAACGGCTATGTGACCAATATAAATGAATCCACATTTAACTTACGGCACAGGCGATAGGTCTGAAGGAGGTCAGTCTCTCAATGTGATAGGCGTTGCTGCCACCGAAAGCATCACACTGAGGGTACTCTCCCCTCTCCAGGACAAACTGCTGTCCCTGGTAGGAGGCATGCTCATAACCCACCCAGCTGGGAACAGAAAAGTGAATAGTTACTGCTTTCTCATTACCTCACAGCTACTTATTGACATTAATCCTGTAAATATGTTGTGTAAACCAAACTGTTTTCCAGTGCAGGTGATTATGAGCCTTTTATGTACATTCACATGATGTTTGATGGGAGGTTTATGACAACAGCTGTGTGTCATTCTCTGCTTCTTTCTGCAGATATAAAACAATTCTTTTATTTGTGTGTTTACTTACGCTCCGCTCTCCACCTTGAGGGAGCGCACGGTCTCGAAGCCGAACTCCATCACATTGCAGCACTCGGAGGTGAACTCATGGCGACGGCCCTGGAAGCACTCCTCATCGAAGACAATGATCTGAGAGGGAGATACAGACGTGTGTGGATACAGTAGTGCAGATAAAAGTTAAATACACTAAATTAAACATGAAACAGCTGTGTTTTATCATCCCACGCCATTTTAACAGTAGAATTGCAATTACTGTTAATTTATTAGATTAAAACATGCAAGATGTGGTTGTTAGAGTCCTAATGTGGTGGACATTTGTCCTGTTCTCTCCCCAGTGATAAACTGTGTGAGATATTTTACTACAAGTCACATCTCGGGGAAAACTTGTAGGTTGAAACCCCCCTCAGTGAGGGGATGTATGAATCTGTTCTTTCATCCACTCACCTTCCAGTGGCCGGAGAACTTGGTGCAGTGGTGAGTCATCTTGTCTGGCAGGAAAAAACACAAGAAAGGAAGTTACAGTAATCGCAGCAATCAAACAGAAGTCACAGTTAGCAAAACATGCATTCAAGTCTGATACAGAAAGTTAAGCACCAAAGTTGGACTGCCAAAGAAATTCAATGATAGGCAGTTACAACTGGGAAAAAGCCAAAAACAGCACAACTGGAGAGCTGCTATTGTAAACTTGTCATCACAAACCACCTCTGCTGTTGTTCAGATAACAAGCCTGCGTACTGTGGCACGTTCAAGGCCCTATGTAACAGCAACTGTGTGTATTTGAAAAGGCACCAGCAACAAAATGGCCTGGATGCTGGAATCAGCCTGAATGTGTGATTCCCAGACTGAGAGCATCTATTTATAGTCCTATAAAAAAACGAAGAGGGTCAAAGAAGCCAGAGACTTCATGTAGACTCCTTTGGCTCCTTCTCCCACCCTTTCCATCTCTTTATCTTATTTTCTGGCCATTTCCTCCCTGCTACTGCTACTGAGATTTTCCACCATCACCACTGTTTATGACACCCACTGGGTGCAGTGATGGCCTTTGGGCCCTGGGGCCCGGATGGCTCCTGTGTTTGAGCGTTTTTGTGTGTGATGAATATTGGGGGGCTGCTGTACCCTGGCTCTGCTGCCTTGTGCTGGATGTGCCGGCTGGCTGGGTGAGGGACAGGGACTCACCTTGCTTTGATGCCCTTCGGTTGTCCTGCCGTGAGAGTGAGAGGAGCCACGCGCCCCCACCCTTTTAAAGCCTCCCCTGGCAAAGGGCCATGCTGAAAGCCCCAGCTCAGCAGCAGGGAGGGGCTTTTCTTTGTCCCCACCCGACAAAAGCGTGGTTAATCTGTGGAGGGGCAGAAGTGCAGACACCACATTATCACCTAGGGCAGTGGACACTGAAAATATAAGAGAAACAAGATACAGTGCAAGGAACGGAGAAAATACCTAAGGCCAAGGATGTTGGGGGGGGGGGGGTAATTTAGGGTTGCAACTAATGAGTATTTTCATTTTAGACTAATCTGGTGGTTGTTTTCTGCTTTTCTTTCACAAATTGTCAGAAAATGTTGAAAAATGACCACTGGAGACTCTCAAATCCGCAAATCAAACTCTGGAAGCTGGATCCAAAGGGTGGATCTCGCTCTTGGCATTTGATAATTGTTTCAGCTCTTTTCTGTATCCTTTTGATGTAATCTCTAAGTGTCTTTCCTGCTCAGCTCCACATATTTGACATCTCTAGAGAAGACTGGTGAAATCAAGTCAAACTCCAGAGTAATGTTTAGTGGAGAGGATGTGATTGTCTGTGCAGATAGTGTACGGTTATGAAACATGGCTGAATTTGAGCAAGCAGAAATATAAACAGCAAAGAGGAAGTTATTCATCTAGACTTAGGTGTAGAAATACTTTGTCTGACACTGTATGTAGCACAATAATACTCCCTTTGATGACTCGGTGATAAGCTGGCATGTCCCAGTGCTTTAAACAGACAATCTCTCTCACTAAAGCTGAACTTGGGATGGAATGTTTTATTTTGAAAATCTTAACTTCTGCCATTGAGTTCCCAAATTCAAAGTCAAGTATCATTGTAAATAGACTCTGTCCGTGATGTTTAAAGATGTTTAATCCAGTGGTTGTGGTTTGTAAGACAATGTTATCTTCTACTGTACTGTTAGACACTGTGTGTGCGTGTGTGAGTGATTACATAACCAACCACATGTAAACAAGAGAGCAGAGGCGCTGTATGAGCAGAAGGACTATCTAAAACAACAGCTTTATCTCTTGTCGGCCTAAAGGAATTCAGAATTTGAGCACACAATTTATATTTCTAGAGTTATTTCTAGATATGATTTATATACAGTACAATATCTGTCACATACAGATGCACTTTACTAGTGTATAGAAAGTGATTGATTTATTCTGATCCTAAAATCATGAAGATAAAACAACCAGAAAAAAGTGGTGATCTATTCTGAGGTTTAATAATTGGCCTGGTTCTGTCACAGTCATGATAGCTAAGGTAGGCAGCAGTAGCCAACTTTTAGCAGAGGTAAGGAAAGGTCATAGGTCACTAAAGTCAATAGATACTTTGCTTGTGAACATACACATTTAAACAGGAAATACTGCATGTTAAAACAAAGGCCCCTCTGAGAAAACACAAACACATTCAGTCATGTTTTAGTCAACAACATATATGATATATATAATATAACATTCATATCTCACAAAACCAGATCTTTGGAAGAACTGTGAGCAACCTACTGCAAATTTGAAGAGGCGGTATGAAATTGTATGTCTGAAGAGGCCCGAAGAGATATGATCATCTGAAAATCGAAAGTCTGCACAGAAGGGAAAGTCACTGGGTGTCAAAAATCAAAAGGTTTATTTAATATGAGAAGAGAAATGTGTGCAGAAGATTTTGTGTCAGCGTGAGCAAACACAAGGCCACGGCCTCAGTGGGTTTTAGAATCAATAGGTGTAATCCTTTTGAATGAATACTGTAAATAATACTTCATAAAAATAAAAATCTTCAAAATGAAGCAGATGTGCAAGAAATTTGTCATTAAAAAAAAGTATTTCAAAAAAACACAGAATGCAACAGTACCCACGCAGATTACACAGCAGGATTAGTTCACACCTAATCTGTGCATATCAAACACTGTAATCCTCCTTCCATAGTGGAAATAATCACGTATGAGGTGATGTAATCCAGATATAATCCAGCTGTAATCCAAGAATTATCACCATAGTCAACAACGACCTTTATTTCACCTCTGAAAACCAACAAAGAGGAATCCTCAGTTAGAATTCTGCAATAAGTGAAGTAGATCGATCTATTTATTGTTTTATAGACTGGGCATAATATATGGATTTAGATTTTTCATCAGCTATGAAACAAAGTCTTGGAGGCTGAGATTAAAGTCTTGTGGTTGTAGTGTGAGTCATAACTATTGTAGTCATTATTTTAAGATTGGTATGTGAAATCATTAGCAGAAAACGTCAGAGGTAATAAACACAAAACAGATACAAGAGGGCTGGTTAGTGTGTTAGTTACACTCACAAACTGAAGTGATGTACTAATATAGCTGTCTCACTTAGATAGACGAACTGGCTCCTGATTGATATTTATATTCTACTTGAATGGAAATAAAGTACATAAGCATATTTCCCAAAACTATCTATTAACCTATGTTTAATCACCAAGTAGACAACTAAAATTAATTAATTAATAAACCACTGCATTATTGATGTTACAACAAGACACCATTATACTGTTTTCTGTGCTGGTTTCTGAGAGGTAGAAAGGACGACTTCAAATAGTGAGGTTCTATTTTTTGGTTCCAAGTTAAAAGACTATGTTGTATTTATGTGTGTGCTTGTAGGTGATAGAGAGAAGGGATTACCTCTTTGTGCCCTCTGGACCTTTGCATTCCTCCAGTCAACATACAACTATAGCTTACAGCCCTAGCAGCCCAACATGTGGGAAAAATGCCATGCTCAGTGGTTTCCTTTGATAGTAAAATGCTTACAGGCAGGCCAGAGGGGCCGCCGGCGTTTCTAGGCTGTGCAATGACCCGGTGGCTTTGGCGCAGGCCAACTGTGATGACGAGAGGCTTTCTATTGTGCGGTGAGCCTCTACGTTTAGCCTTTGCCAGAGTATATAAGCTTGGGTTGAGTGTTGAAGGGACCAGCACGAGCCAGCCTCCCTCACACGGCACAGCAAGCTATACTAACGCAGGTAAGGACACACAGACACGGACATACACACCAGAACATCCACCATAGTACAGGGGGAAAACCACACCTCACCCAGAGCCAGGGCCCACTCCCTGCCCACCACACCCAGGCAAATCACCCGCGGCCTGGGGAAAGACCCGAACAGAAGTCCAGGGCCCAAATAAACCTCCCACATAAAGACTTGTGTTCAATTCCAAATCCCAAAAATATACCTGCCTAACACCCCTCTGACAATGTTGACACCTCAACTGGGCCACACTGAACATCACTTCTCCTTCCCTTCCACCTTCTCCTCTCTAACCGTGTCACTTCCTTTTATACCTCTATTTCTGTTCGACCCCCTGTCTTCCTCCATCTCTTAACCAGACTCTCCTGAAGCCCCTCACCATGTCTCAGACTGCCAAGTCCGCCTCCAGCCAGGGCACCGATGCCAAGGACAAAGGAGCCCCCGCTCCAGCTGCCTCCAGCAAGGCCACCAAGACCGGCGAGCCTGGCATGGGATCCTACAGAGTGAGTCACTGCAGCAGTAGACATCTGCAGAAACAACAGCTTTTCTACTGAATCTGAACTGGATCTGTTGACACAGGTTTAGAGGAAAACACGTCCTCCCATGCAGATTTTATTTGCTTTGGTTTGGGATTTCCAATGAACTGGATTTTATTTATGCTTAAAGTGATGAAAAGCAACATCTTTTCCAGGACCCAGCTTAAAGTACCTCTACAGTAGTCATGGATTGCATGGGTGAATTGTCCTGTTAAGTTTTGCAGATAATTATATTCAGTATTACTTTTCCTTGATTTAGAAAGGAGCTGTTCTCAAGTTTACAGTACTTGGTCAAAGAGTTTAGTTCATGCTGATAGAAGTCACATTTTAAAGTGATATTCAGACAGTTTTAGTGTAAGGAGCAGGTGTTGCTGTTCAGGATAAGAAACAGAGATTTGTTCTGTATTGTAGAGGCATGTTATTACAGTGGGAGCCCTCGATCATGTGTAGCCAATTACTGAAATGAAAAAGACTCTGCTGGGACGTGTGAAGGATGTGATGCTGGTCGTCCACTGCTCACTGGAGTGTAATTGATGTTGTGATGTCTCCACCATACAGATCATGCTGTTCGACCAGGAGAACTTCCAGGGCAGAATGATCGAGGTCCAGAATGAGTGTATGAACGTGTGTGACCGTGGCATGGATAGAGTGCGTAGTATCATTGTGGAGTGCGGCCCGTAAGTGAACTCACAAACACAAAGATGATTTTACCACCCACTGTCAGAAACCTGTTGTATGCATGCTTTCTATTCACATATCTCTCATTGTTATCCTTCCTCTAATTCCTCTCTCCTGTCCTCTCCACCCTTGTGCCCTCTTTGTGCCTGGTGGCCCTACTTCTCCAGCTTTGTTGCCTTTGAGCAGACTAACTTCCGTGGGGAGATGTTCATCCTGGAGAAGGGAGAGTATCCTCGCTGGGATACCTGGAGCAACTCCTACCGCAGTGACTGCCTCATGTCCCTCAGGCCCATCCGCATGGTTTGTATATTATATTTAACAGGATATTGTACACAAACCTTGGGCTGGAAAACATGGAATTTAACACAAATAGTACAAAACTATAGCATCAACTGCTAATTACTTCCATCAAGGTTTATCCTGGAAATCCATGTAATACACAGTGACACATTTCATTCTGGAGGAAAGACAGACAGTTTAACATGGAGTTCCTGTAAAGTGTGTCACATCAACAAGACTCCGATTGATTTCCTCCCTGCAGGACAGCATGGAGCACAAGATCTGCCTGTATGAGCTCTCCGACTTCAAGGGCAACAAGATGGAGATCCAGGAGGATGATGTGCCCACCCTCTGGGCACATGGCTTCTGCGACAGAGTGGGCAGCGTGAGGGTCCCAGGAGGAGCGTGAGTAGACACAAACACACACTTACTTTTAGCTGCTAAGAGTTCAACATGAATGAGTTCAGTCGAGGATCAAGACTGGGCTCGTGTTTTAAACTGCACGACAATCATAAACATAGACCTTGTCATGATGCCTGGGAGCAAATCTGTCTGCTCATTTCCCACATATCAGCAAAGCGGAGGCTCTGTTCTGCAAATATTGTTTTAGACATAGCTTCAGAGAAGGCTGTAGGCGTCTAGAGTTACAGTACAATGCAGTTGTTCATGAAACATGTCATCACAAGGCTTAAAGCTGACGGCGTGCTGTTCTGTTTTTCGACAAATGTGTATTTTTAGCTAAGAATTTCTCTTCACACTATAATAATGCCCAAGTCTCCCAGTAAAATACTTATCTATTCATGTGTATCGCTCCACATCACTGTAAAGCAGCTGCTGGGCGACCTCTAGAACCTTTTCAAATACTACAGAACCCTTTTATAGACCCCAAAGGCTTTAAAGAACCGTCAACTTCTCCTCTCAACCCTCTCAGTAGTCACTTGAACCTTTTCAATGATCACTGGAACCATCGGAAGTTCTAAAGACTCCTCTCGAAGCTCCTCGAAGTTCTCCTCAATTACTACTAGTCTTGCATTTAGTACAGTACTTAGCGTAGAACCACTTAAAATACTTCATGAAGCTCCTCAGGCACCACTAGAACCACTTTAAGGATCTCTAGAACTTCTCAATCACTACTAAACCTCCAAAAAACACTCCATCTTCTATGAAGAACAAATTTCCTGGACTTGTAGAAACTCTTTTACAACCTCACAAGGAATTCCCAGAACCTCCTCAATGAGCACTATATGATTTTAAAGGACCTCCTCTCTACAGTTTATTTAGACGTCCTGTAATGTGAAAACAATAACAGTAACAACATCAATAGGTTTTCAGAGATACTCATTTCTATCTAATGCTAATAAATGTATTTCTCTCAGGTGGGTGGGTTACCAGTACCCTGGATACAGAGGCTACCAGTACCTGTTTGAGTGTGGTGACTACAGACACTACAACGACTTCTGCGCCTTCCAGCCCCAGATCCAGTCCATGCGTCGTATCAGGGACATGCAGTTCCATCAGAGAGGATGCTTCACCTTCACCTCCGCCAGCAAGTGAATGACACCTGCTGGCCAGTTGGTGCTGTTGTAGCCACTCAGCCCTCTCAGCTTTTTATTTCTCCAAATGCCCCCTTTCTCCAGTCCTTTCCTAAATCTCCACCATCGTCGCTCCATGCCGAAGGAAAGACAGAATGAGAGCAAATACACTGGACAACCTTAACTGACTTTTTATGGTGCTAAAAAATAAACATGTTGTGAAAAACCTGAAACCTCCCTGGCTGGATAACATTTATTCATTCTTCTGATAAATATCTCTTAAGTTTGGAGAATATTGGTGTTTAAACGGTTTTATAAAACCTGATTTTTACATTTTTATCCCCTAAGGGAGATCAATCACAAAACTTCAGAGCCCCTGAATCAGGAGAATGTGTAGTTATTTCACAGCAGCTTTTTTATACTTAAAACATTTACATTACCTAAAATGTTGCTTTGTTTTTCTGAGAATAAAAATATCATAGATATGATGTATAGCTGATGAATTATTAAAGTTATTAAAGTTATTAAATACAAGTAGTATTTGGGGATAATGTTAACTTTAATGACTTCTATTTCCCCATCTGCTGCATAATCAGTAGTTTAAAAGACATAATGCAATATTAAGTAGATACTGTTGTGTGTTTTTTACAGTGGTCATCATTTAGGGCTCGTTTTTCAAAAATATACTGTACAGTATCAATGTGACTGGCTGAGGTGCGCTTTTTAATGACAGCAAAGCTCAACAAATGAGCAAGCCAAATAAAACCAACAAGTCATTGTTCCTTTCTTCCTCGTTTTTATTCTTCAGAACAGGGAGTAAAGTGAATATCTCTGCACTGCTGCCAGGAAACCTTTGACAGCATCTTGTTTTGGATCATATTTCTACAAAAAATAATAATTGAAATATGTTTAATAATGGAGCTTTATTTGCAGCCTTTATGGATTCTTAAAAGAACCAAGATCAAAAGTTCTAAAATCCTTGTTTTTGAAAAATACAGATAAATGTGAGTAATTCAAAGGTCTGATTTCAATCACGAGCATCCATCAACATTGAGGATTTAAAGATAATATGTTATCAGAATAACTAAAACATAGAAACACGTTTGACATAACTGGTTTTCACAATTTTTACTTTCCTCCTAAACAACAAAGTCTCCACAGGTTCCTCGAACGCAACAATGAGCTTACGCCTCGAAATTCCCACACTACTGTCAGAACCTAAACGCCGCAGGGCATCACTACAGGGCTGCACATCAAACCAAGAAGAAGGAAGCATGGCTGCACTTTTAAAAGCAAGGAGAGGTGAGTACGTGGAAATTGGGAAGAACAAATGATAAGTACAGTAAAAAACACTACTTACCCGTTAAAGACCACGTTAGCCTCAGATCACTTAGATATATGCAGCGGAATCACCCGGTAGGAGCTGTTAGCTTAGCTTCCTACCTAACCACTGCATGCGATGGACTGACTTGTGTTTTTTCTCATGTACAACTAATAAATAACAGTTAGTAAACACAAACAGGAATGTCAGCTTAGAGGACTGACTTAAGAAAGACAGCGGTTGTTAAAAAGGTAAACGTGTTTACTGTTAGCTCATCGGCTAAAATATCAGGTTACACATTAGCCCATGTTAGCTAGCTGCTAAGTGGTTCAGACAGTCATCGTTACAAAACATCTTTTCATTAAGGTGAATTAAGCCAACTTAGTATTTCAGTAGCTTTATTTGTTTGTTTGAGGCTTTTAAAAGAAACAAGTCTCAGGTTGACACGAAGGTGACTGGTGTTGTTGGAGGACGACCTTTTACCTAAATAGCTTGAAGCTAATCAGAGAGCTGGAACTAAACATCAGAAAAGACAAGTCAGTGTTTCATATAACAACATTATTAAACAGCAAAACGTTCACATGCATTTTTAATCATCTGCAAAGGATCAGTTCATGGATCCACTGTTTGATCAGTAGAAAGCTAATTTCAGCTTCTCAGATTTGATTTTTTCTTAATTGCACATAAGAGTAAAGTAAATTTAATTTAGCTTTCGGGCTGTTGGTCGGTCAAGTAAAATGTGTTTTTAGAACAGTAACAATATGAAGTAATATTTAAATGCAATGGTTTCTTATGGAGATTTGTCATTTTTTTATGTGCACTTCATTGCACCCAGTCTTGATCAAAATGTGAGTGTTCAGGGTGTGTTCAACCAAAGTCCATACAAAAAACAATAAAATAAGACTCGGCACATCAATTTACACAGATTTATTGTAAGCTGCTTCATGTGTAAATAACTAACGTCTTCATTTGGTTTTAACTGTAAACTACTTTGTTCTGTGTACAGCTGCGGCCCAGTTTTATAACTTTTTCCGGCACTGCTCATATTCATTATTCTGCCAGCGCAACAAATCTGATCCAATCATAACAAATCAAATCGAATTGTTAACTTTGTGAATCATTGCAACCATAATAACTTCAAGTGTCACATCTAGTTCGCCGTGGGCATCTCTGGAGCTCATCATCAGACGAGTTAATCATCAGTGATTAAATCAATCAACTGAGGGGAAAAAAGCCTGATCTGATCTTTGTCTTGCAGTGTCAGAAGAATTTCAATGCAGAGCAAAAGTGTAAATTATTTGACAGTTCTAGCTGTTTTTATTCTTATTTAATTATAACACATTGCATATTTTTAGCTTTCTCACTGTTAATCTAACATGACAAGATGTCACTTGGTGCCAAAATTGATTAATCAATAAAATAAGCTGTAGATTCATTAATTATGAATGTAACTATTAGTTGAAGTATGAAATGGAATCCACATTGCTTTTTTATGTCCACAGTTTTAAGTTGTTGTTTTTTTTAATCAGTGATTCTGAGGCAAATGGTTTGGTGGTTTATTAATGACAAATATAAGTTGATTGACAGTTAAGTGTGTGGTTGGTTGGTCCACTAAACTGTAGAAAGGCTTTATGTTCACAGCTCAATAAAGAAAAGCACTTGTCATTTTTGTGTAGCCTACATGAAATAATGTGTCTTCCTAGCAAATACCAGTTGTGGGTGTGAACGGTCGGTGAAGAGCACATTTTAAACTGCTGCAGCTGCTGCAACGCTCCTGGTTTCCCCCACTCTCTAAAAGCAATTTCACTTCAGGCTTTCTTACATTTAATAGATTAAACGCAAATCTTTAATCATGTAATGAAAATGTTTTATTATATTCTTCATTTAATAAACCAAACAATCGATACATCCAGAAAATTGACAAATAAATCAATAATGATAATAATGGTATGTACTATCTATCCTCCCAAAACACCAATGAATACCTCACTACTGTGGCTCTACTTCATTTCTAGCATTAGTAGTGAAATGCTAACGACAGCATGCTAACATGTCTGCAGTAACAATGACAGCATGTTGAGGTTTAGTAGGTGTAATGTTGACTATATTCACAGTCTTAGTTAAACATATTAATATGCTAACGTTTGTGTCCAGGCTAAGTTTGACCTGGTGAAGTTCAACCTGGTGGTTGTAGTAGACTTGTCTGTTTGTACAGACAAGAAGTGACAATCCATCCAACGTGTTGAGATATTTCAGTCGGTACAAAAGTGATGGATTTTTTTATTTTTCATTCCCTCAGCTGTCGGCTTGTGTCTCAGTGGCTGCCGGAACCTGTCTCAGCTCGCAGAGCTACCGGAGACTCATCAGATACTGAGACAGACCTGCAGAGACTACGCTGACCGAGAACTCGCTCCCATCGCTGCCAAACTTGACAAAGAGCATTTGTATCCTACCAAACAGGTACGAGGATACAAGCACATGCTGGTGTTTCTATACCTGTGAGAACGTGTGTAAACATAATGCATCCACCAGCGTGGGTCTCCCCAAATGTCGGCCCACAGAATGTTTCTGCAACAGACCATGCAACCGAACCCCACCCCTACATGTGCGGTGGTGTAGTCGAAGACACATTAGCTGCTCACATACATACACACATTATACATATACAGTGGGAAGAAAAAGTAACTGCACTGTTTACAGTTGCCTGGTTTTCTGCATAGATTCTGTAAACAGGGAACTCAGTAGGGAACTGCTAACAAACTTGAAAACATCATCCCAACTGTGAAAACTAGCATCATGATTTGGGGCTGCTTTGCTGACTCATTTTTAGCTTTATTGTGAGTTTCAGCTCTGTAAGTTGGCAGAAATCAAAAGCAGACTTAAAATACAGTGGACATTGGACTTCTATTGATCAGGTGCACACCGCAGCACATCAATCATAATGTTATCTGTAACTTCTGGATGTGGAAATAAGCAGCTGTTTCAACAATGAGGTTTTGTGTTCATAACTTGTTTGTTGTTTTGTTGTCTGGTCCAGATTAAAGAGTTGGGATCGATGGGGGTGATGGCCATGGAGGTACCAGAGGAGCTGGGTGGAGCAGGAATGGATTATCTGGCATACAGTCTGGCTGTGGAAGAGATCAGCCGAGGCTGCGCCAGCACTGGTGTGATCGTCTCTGTTAACAATGTGAGTACAGTCTATCATAACCGACGAAGCTACTGGGAGTAAATATATCTAACAGTGCTGGTGTTAACGTATTCATTCACCTGTTCTGATCTATGATTCTGTTCTCAGTCTCTCTACATTGGCCCGATACTAAAGTTTGGTACTGAGGAGCAGAAAAAGCAGTGGATCACACCGTTCACCACCGGAGAGAAGGTGGGCTGTTTCGCCCTGAGTGAGCCAGGTAAAGGGTTCTAGGATTATATTGTGGTCATAATGGAATGGTAGTTCTACATTTATGTAAAAAAGAGTATACACAACATTAGAAATGCTTTTAGAGCCTTGTTGTAACCTGCATTCGAGATGAAGAGGTGCAGACAACAGACTCATACTGGTGGTGGTCCATCGTACTTACCAAACAAACCACACTGTTCCAGTGCGGCTTGGCTGCTTGTATCTTTTTAACAGTGTGGCTCAGTGTGACTACTGCCTCCAGACAAAAAAAAAACAAGTCAGCATGTCATTAAAATCTGATGAATGAATGAATGAACAAACTATAGTCTTTCATGTTTGTATTTGGTGGAGATGGTGTTTAACACATCAGGATCTCCCTTAGGCATTTAGATAGAGTAGGCTGTAGTTGTTAATTTAATTTAATCTTTCGACTTCTATATACTGGTATCTGCATTTGTAATGTTTCTGCCCTCCTTTAATGTTTTGTTTGCCACAACTGCTGCACAGCTGCTTACTTTTAAAACAGCGAGCAGCTGCTTCTCTGATCGACGACACCAAAAGGAGAAGTCACAAGGTTTTGACTCTGTAGTGTTGAAGCGTCGTAGTCTAGTTTGTTTCACTATTAAAAGTCTTTTCTCAAACAGCCGTTCCTCAGATCTGCTTCTTGAAATACAGTGATTTAATTACTAATTGCAGGTAATGGCAGTGATGCAGGTGCAGCCTCCACGGTAGCTCGTCAGGAGGGAGATGAGTGGGTGCTGAATGGAACCAAAGCCTGGATCACCAACAGCTGGGACGCCTCTGCCACTGTAGTGTTTGCCACCACAGACAAGAAACTCAAACACAAGGTACAACGCAGCACATGGTAATAGTCAAACCAAAGACATAAAGAGGGGATTGTTTGATTGTGCCTTTCATTCCCATATATCCTGTGTCTGTAGGGTATCAGTGCGTTCCTGATCCCCATGCCACACCCCGGGCTTTCTCTGGGGAAGAAGGAAGACAAATTGGGCATCAAAGCATCGTCCACCGCTAACATCATCCTGGAGGACTGCAGGATACCGCTGGGCAACATGCTGGGCCCCCGTGGTGCTGGATTCAAGATCGCCATGGTAATTTAAAGCACAGCGTTTACTGCTTATCAGAAGCTGCTTTTTTATGGAGCTCCTCTTTCTAATTCTACTTCCGTATAAGGCCAATCAAACTAAGGTGTCAGTTAAAATGAACTAGCATAATGGTGCAAGTGTGTCCTCTGCAGTAACAGCACAGGTTGTTTGGTATGAAGTACAGCTCTATGCTAACACAGTGCCAAACATTAGCTGCTGGACCACTTTAATCAAACATCTGCTGTAATTAGTGCTGAATTTGCACATTAAGCATTTAGTTTGTCTACCAGTGGTGTTTATAGTAACATAGTTCATCTCTAAAAGGACACGTGCAGCTCATCCTCACTCAAACATTAACAATAAGATAATATCTTTGTGCCACACAGCAAACCCTGGACAGTGGGAGGATCGGCATTGCATCTCAGGCCCTCGGTATTGCTCAGGCCTCTCTGGACTGTGCTGCAGACTACGCACACAAACGCATCGCATTCGGTGCTCCCATCGGCAAGCTGCAGGCCATCCAGGTAACATGACCACTGATCGGTAGTCCTTCCTCTAAACTAGAAAACTGAGAAAATAACCCGTCTTTTCATAGCTCTTAGCTGCAGTTCTGTTGACTATGGTAACACTGCATTTATCTCAACAAACAAGCACAAATAGACAAGTTGGAACAAAGCCAGGAATTAACATCATCATTTTACTGCTTACCTGTTTTCTGTCTGTCTGCACTAAGGGTGTACCCAAAAATATTGAGTTTACAATAAAATAACAGACAAAAAACAGCAAATCCTCACATTTAATGAGCATTTTTATAGTATTTATCAGCTTATTTAATTCATTTACTGTATTAACGATTGTTTGAGCGCTAACTGAGTAATTTTCCTTCTTTCTAGTTCAAACTGGCTGACATGGCTTTAGCAATAGAGAGCGCTCGTCTACTCACCTGGAAAGCTTCACTTCTTCGGGATTCAAAGAAACCATTCTCTAAGGTACACAGTCACCTCTGACTGATCATGTTTTACGTCTTTACGTTGGAACACACTGTACATCACCCTCAAATCTCTTCCCCACAGGAAGCAGCTATGGGCAAACTAGCAGCATCTGAAGCCGCCACGTTCTGCTCACATCAGGTAAGAAGCCAACAAGCAGAACAATGTAAAGCTGCACAATAAACCCTCCAGACTACCTGCTCATTTTATTTGTTTGCACTTTTAATCAGGCCATCCAGATTCTGGGTGGGATGGGTTATGTGACGGACATGCCCGCGGAGAGGCACTACCGCGATGCTCGCATTACAGAGATCTACGAGGGCACCAGTGAGATCCAGAGACTGGTTATCGCCGGCCAGTTACTGAAGGAATATCAGCCATAGACTTATAGGCTTATAGGCCATAGGCTTGTGCTGTTGGTGCAGCATGGACATAATCCCAGATCTGAATGGAGATCAACCCAGAGACTTCACCTTTTCTGTAACAACAAAGGAGCCAGTATGATGGAACTCAGTATGCGCTACGGTGCAGCTTTTATATTTCATGGGGCCTTGATGTCTGTGGTAAGTCACAGACGACGCAACAGAATTTCAGAGGAAATTTGGTTGATTTTACATGTCCAGTAACTTCAGAATGCAGGAATTAATTTAAAACACGATAAGCTAAATAGCAACAGACTTGTCTCAGACGCCTTAGGAGGATTCTTGTGCTCTACCTGTTTAAAGGGTAAGTTCACCTAAAATGAAATAAAAACATATATATTTTCTTAATGGTGATAAATATGGTTTTATATGCTGTTGTGGTGTTCATAATTAAACATCTGTGAACGTGCGTCACAGAAAAGACGCTCTTATAATGTCAGAATCATCATGTTTTTTAAGTTGTCTTCACTATCTCAGCAGCCCAGTGGAGGCTGCCTGGACACACACGTGGTCGCATGGCAAACAGCTACTGGTGCTGTATTTTTTGTATTTTGGGTGAACTGGTCCTTTAAACCAGGTACATTTTGTCTTCACACTGTCTCTTAACACCTACATGAGGAGGAAGAAACATTTTGAGATTGAACCACTAGAGGGCAACTGTGTGCCTTCATGTTTCTTGACCCATTTTTACATCAGATTCATGAACCAGTAGAAAACCTGCAGTATAATCACAGTGACACACTTATTTTTAGAATGCACACATTTGTACGACTACAGTTTTATTAATTTATTTTCTGGATGGCAGTTGGAGCTCATACTTGAATAATGAACATTAAGTGAATGTCTGTTGACCTGAACATGAATTTAAAGCAGTTTAAGATTAAATGTGTGAAAAAGTGAGACTCTGTTTTTTATTATCTGACACTCACATTCTCAGAGACGGTTCTTCTTAATGGGGTTCTCCCAGTGAATCACCGTCTGCTTTGTGTTTGCGTGCACTCAGCTCCGTGCACGCTCTTCTTGTTGTTTATCCACGTCAAAGCACTGATTGCTCCGCTGGTCCAGATCTAGGCCAAGCTTCCTGACGCTGGAGTTTCACTCTGCTGATTGTGCTGACAGTCTGCTCGGTGTATTGTTCACCGTGGCTCCTGCGCAGGTCGACAGCAGTCATTTACTGCTCCATCAGGGTGTGTGAAACGGGGACTTCTTTATTTTGACGTCATTTTCTTCTGGCTTTTGTTTGTTTCCATTATTTCACGTACAAACAAATGTATGTGAATGAGCCATAAATTGTGTATGTGGCCTGAGAACATGTTCTAGACGACGTTTGCCCTCGTTCTAGTGAGACTGAAGACTGTTCACAAATTTTATAATAAAATACAGGTTAATAAATAAGAGCTACACCTGGAAACCTCTAATTACAGTGGTCGTGATGCTAATTACCATCAGCAGAGTAATAGACGAGTCACATTTCAGTATTTTATGTTGTATAGTGGCTGAGTTTTATGTTTCAGTTTTACTGTACTTTCATTTGGACGGTCTGAACCTGAACCTTCTGTCTCACAGTTAAAGAACTGTTCTGTTCTGTTCTGGCCTAAACCAAACTAAACATTAAGGGAGAGTTTGATTATTAAGTGATACCGTGGGAAACTATGGAACCTCATTTAAACTCACTTGAATCACGTTAAATCAGAAACCAAAGGAACACATTATTCTCATGCACTGAGAAGAGACACATTGTGCGATTGTTGGCCAATAGCTCCATCTGCAGTCACTGTGTGCACACACACACACACACACACACACACACACACACACCATGTCCAGCACTTTAGGGATTTATTCTATTATATTCTATTAATAAACTTAGTTAGTTTTAACCTGCATGAGACCAACAGGAAATGAAACGAGAGAATCTCATTCTGTCAATGTAAACTCCCAATTCAGTGAGTAACTTACTCTAATATTGTTTAATATGCACATAATACCAAAGACAAACACCCTGAGGCCCCTCCACCACGTCGGGGCCCCTCGTCCTTTTTGCTCTAACTACCCCCTGTGCTGACAACAGGCCCGTTTTAGAGCCATGTTTATGTTTAACACAGATACGTATATGTAATTTACTTCTAAAAAACTCCATCGATGATGTTATGCAGTAAAAACAAGAGCAGACAGTTCAGTTATTTATGTTCTTTATTAGAAAAAGTTTGTATTAAAAGACTTTAAAAAATAACAAACAAAGTATTAAACACATGTTTTCAAAAGCTAATTCCCTGCTTTGATTGCAGCACATTGGTGTGATGGGGCCCGCTGCATGTTCACTGTGTCCACTGGGACAGAAAACAACTGTTTACAATGAAGCTGTGCAGCTTTTCAGAAGCCACACACACAGATTATTAACAGCTGTGGCACAAACTTAACCCTCTAATCAATCTTTGAACAGTTTCTAATCATGAACCATGGACTTGACTCCTCACAGTTTACGGCTGTGTGATGCTCAAAAGCGGATTGAAATCAATTAGGAGAATAAATAAACCTGTTGTAACACGTGTTTCAGAGGTCCATGTTCAAATAGGTCTTGTAATGTCTGATGAGCTCCACTTCAGTGTACCAAGAATCACAGAGAACGAGCACAGCATCCTTTGGTGCACTAACAGCAGAAGTGTTGGAGGTGCCTCAGCTCTGCTCCAGAACAAATGCGTTCTCGTCCAGAACCAACCTGGACTCTCAGTTTACACATAATGCTTCTTGTCGAACTCCCCGTTGACTGAGATCGTCTTGGTGGGGGAGTATTTCACGGGGTACGCGCCTCTCACCACCTGGGAGAAGGAGCAGCACAGCAGGGTGCCGCCGAGCAGCAGGAGCGCGCTGGACGCCCAGCCGATGTAGATGGAGGCTCCGATCTCCCTCTTCTGGGACGAAGCCACCTGCGGGTTGTGGAAGTCCACTATGATGTTGTTGGCCATCCAGCAGAGCGGAACCAGCACCAGCAGGCCGCTGATGATGTAGATGATGCCTCCGGCGTTCACCACTCGCGCCTTCACCGCCTCCTCCCTGAGGCAGTTGGTGCACTGCGCCCCGGTGACGGTGACCGCGAGGGCGACGACCGCGAGCACGGAGGAGATGATGGTCAGGGCGCGGGCGGTCTGCAGGTCCTGCGCCAGGGCCAGGACGGAGTCGTGGCCTTTGCATTGCATCTGGCCGGTGCTCTGCACCACGCAGGACATCCACAGCCCGTCCCAGAGGGTCTGAGCCACCACGATGTTGGAGTCGATGAAGGCGGTCACCTTCCACATCGGCAGCCCGCAGGCGACCATCACCAGCAGCGAGCCGACGAGGCTCAGCGCCAAACCCAGGAACTCCAGACACGCAGTGAGCATGGCTCTCTCTCCAAAGAGTCCTTCTGTGAGCAGTGAACGTGTCGGTGCGTCGTGCTCTCAGCTGTCTGCTCCTGATGCCTCTGGTCACTGAGTCGAAGCGCGCTGCGTTATTTCATATAAAGGAGCTGCAGAATGACGCTGCTGCACCTCCGCCCAAACAAACCCCACAAACTTTGAGCCAATCAGCAGTAAGAGCATCTTTGTCTCAGCCAATGAGTGACGCCTGCAGGGCTGTCAACCTCTCACCCGCGCGCGTGCACGTGGACGCACTGGCTGGAGAGTTTTCACCAGTTTGCGCTGGAGCGCACCAGATGTGCGGGGTCTTCCTGTAATTCAGAGCCGGGGGGTCGAGGTGGGAAGGAAAAGAGCTTTGGAAGCAGAAACAAGTCAACACAGCTGTAAGAAACTGGTTTGAGTTGAATTTAAGAGTCTTTTATTATTTACAGGAAATTGATTGTGCAGAATAAGTATTATCATCAAAACTGGAGTAAAAGTATCTCATGTAGATACAGTTTAGAAACAAATGACATGAAATGAATCAGCTTTAGATGAGCTTTCATTTGTTGGAAACTTCATTCGGTGTATGTGTTGAATCACAGGTTTCACTGGACGTACAGATAAGAAGTCCAAGAAGTTCTGTTAGCCAATCAACATCAAATATAACTGACGTTAAATGAGATCACACCAAACAACAAACCTTAAGTTTACTGTAAATACGTGTATTTACATCCGTGCCCCTGATTATTTAAGTTACATTCATTTATCTTTTTTCTTCCACAACTTCACTAAATTCAAGCTGAGGTTTCAACATGACGTGAAGTTCCCTCTCTGAAGCCACTGTCCGTTCTGGGCTACAGTAGAAACATGGTGGCACAACATGGCGGCCTGCATGACAGGTACAGTCCCAGTGTAGATGAAAGGCTCATCTCAGCTCAAACAGTGCAGTGAAGTGCACGACATCGTGAATGAGCTCATCAGTTTAAAAAACAGCGTCAGTGTTTACTGCGTGCTGATAAAAGCTGCACCACACCCACTGTAACTGCTGCAGTAACATGATGCACACACAGTCTCCATCGTCCAGTTGTAGTCGTGAAGTTGTTCCCTCTCTCTTGCGTGGATGAATCAGGCGGCTGTGTGGGGGTTGCTGCTGACTGACCCATTTGGATGCCACCGCACATAAACACAAGCAGACTGGAGGAAGAGCTGGCAGCCGAGATAAAGCCTTTAATAATCACAACAGAAGCTAATTTGAGCTGAGCTCCAAATTCTTGTCTTTAATGTGAAGTTCTGAACGTACAGACATCAGTCGGCTGCTGTTTTAACAACATGATGCCAAAGTCGTGACAGCGTTCTCACATGGAGGACGGAGGCGACAGGTGTTGGGGCAGCGTGGACGTGGACATGCTGACAAACAACATTCCTTCAACGAAACACAATCAGCTCTTCATCTGGAAATCTCATTATCTCACACACACACACACACACACACACACACACACACACACGTGCACACAGAAGGAGAACAAGTCATGATGTCACGTAGTAGGTGAGTCGGTCATGAAGAGCATGTTCCTGCCAGCTCAATAACATGAGAGCAGCAGAAGCGCTGCCAGCAGAATGAAAACGGAGTGGAACAACAATCTGTGTGTGTGTGTGTGTGTCCTCAGACGCCCAGATGCTTCCTCTTCTTTTTCCTTGTGTTTATAGTTACACAAAAATACATCCAGTTCCTACTGTTCGCTCACTGTTGAGGCCCTGACTGTCAGTCCAGACAGACGTTTACCACAACTGAGCAGAGCGTGACTTCTAACGTCGCTGACTTCCAGTCTGTGTTCAGGTAGATCCACTGAGCTCGACACAGGCCGGGTGGAAATGTCATCAGGGTGTTCCTGAAGAAAAGGAGGCGTCATCCCCGATTTAATGACTGATTCAATTAGATTTGGATGCAGCTCTGCTCCAATGAGCATGAACATGAGTTCACTTCATGTAAATCATTTCACGTCTCCTCATTATACTCATGTTGTCACTTGGTGTATGTATTATAACCACACAGAGATCATTGCACCTTTCACACACTTCTTGTATTTTCTCATGTCTTCAGTCGTGCTTGTGTTTAGTTGCACTTTCCTGGTTTGACTGATTGACAGCTGCAGGACTTCCAGGTGACGCGTTAGCACCGTGTGGGAGGCTGAGATGCAGCAGTGTTAGGACGTCCTGTCTCTTATCACTTCCCCTCGAGTCCATTGTTCTCCGAGCTGCCGGGAATAAAATCAACTCCTTTTATTATCCACAGTGAACCATCACCTGCCGTGGGTTTTCAAAGAAGTGTGAACATTTTTATTTAGTTGTGTTTGTTACCAGTCTCAGCGCCGACGTTCAGCTCAGAGATGTTTTTAATGTTAAATAGTGTTTGTGTGACCTTTTTAAAAACAATATGAAGATGTCTTACAGGTGTCCATGACCACGTTCACCTGCTGCTCTTCACACTCACTGAGTCACCGTCCTCTCGTGTTTGACTCAGTTGTTGTGTTTCTTTCATCACAGAGGACCATGTGTCATGAGGAGTGACTTTACCACTGCAGCATATCCGGCTCACACAGTTCAAGTATGCTGTCACATTTCTGAGATGTTATTTGAATACAGTCAAAGGTTTGTGTGACCTAATGGTGCTTCACACACGGCGTGTGTTTGTCCAGTTCGGAGTCTGCAGAGACACAGGAAGGATGGTTTACAATGAGCACAGGTGCAAGCTCGGGTTAGAGTTGGCAGCCAGAGGCACTTACTCGTCAGCAGCAGGAAATTCTTACTGTTCTTGAGTTGTGATTAGGTTTCTACTAAAATTCAGGAGAGAAATCGGTGAGACCACGTTCCTGAGACGAAATAGTTGACCGTCCTGAGCCACTGGGTCTACAATGGAAACAGGGTCCACGGACAGGAAACAATGTTTTCCACCTAGTTTTCCAAATTGTCGACATCTGGGACATTTTTTATCACCTCTTTTTATAACGTCTGTTCACTCACCTGGAGAATTAGCATTAGCATTCATTAGCATTTTCCTTTGAAGGAGTCTTTTTTAAAATGTGCACTACATTTGGATGGAAACTTGTTTTTCTAATTCTGAACTAATAATGTACTTTAACATAGAGATGAAAGGAGGCTGCACCATGAATCATAATATATTGGATAATTCGCTGTAGTCAGAAAGGATTATTACTTTAACGAGCTGCTGATTCATACTGGAGGAAATCCCAACACTAGAAAGTCACCAACGTGCCCAGATAAGAGAGAAATGGCTCCTATTAGTGGGCTTTAATGTTCACTGTGCCTCCTCTTCCTCTGGTGAGTAAATCCACCTGTTCTAACAAACAGAGGAAGTGACACATTCATTTCGCTCCCAGCCGTCACAGCTCAGTCATCCTGCTCCCCAGACACTTTATACATGAACTGCTTCAAAACCCCAAAGATGTTCAGTTCACAGTGAAGTGAAGCTGAGAAGAAGCAGCAAATCCTCAAATTGAAGAAGCTGAAACCTGAGATTTATTCACATTTCTGTTCCATATATAACATAAATAAACACTTGTCACCATCTCACAGTTTAAACTGTGTAAACCATGTATTTGTTATTTACTGCTGTCGTTGACAGCGACTGAACATGGTAACAGTCACTGAGCGTGGAGGTTAATGTCTTTTCAATGTGACATATCTGGTCCAGTACACGTTGCCCTAGGCACATTTAGACCCTCCTGTTTCTGTGCTGTTAATGTGACCTGTCTTATTAAACTGAAGATGACCCTCACGTTGACCCTTAGACAGCAACAACTGCAGGAATCCTCACTTTAATCCGTGAGGTGTTGGGTCAGGTTTGAAAAAGCTGAGTGATGTATTCCTTTAATGTGGCGTCCTCTCCGCTGTCCCTCAGCTGCATCGTTATGGCCTTGTTTTGATTTCCTGAGCCATTTTGCCTCCTTATCTCTGCCATCAGCTCGTTTCCTGTGTATAAAAGCACCATTTCCTGTCTCCATGGAGCACAATCAGGGAGATAACACAACCACCAGAGTAAATCTCCGTGTTTCTCCTTGTTTCTCTTTCTATTCCTGGTCCTTTCATTTCTTAATTCCTTCTACTCTTCTTTCTGTACCCTGGGAACTGCTTTCCATTCATATCCAATCTGATTTTTTTAACCACTCTTTCATCTCATCAAATGGGAAAAGAGTCTTTTGCTTCTGTGATCTCATTGACTGGTTTCTTGGTGTGTGTATTTTTGGCATTTTGACCCAAGTGGGAAGGAGACGAAACAAATTCACGTCACACCAACCCAGCGTTGACTTTGATTCTGTCTTTATTTGATGGTGGCCGGTGGAGATGTGGACAGGAAACATCACAGTAGAGGTTTGACACACAACAAAGGTCTGAACCACATGGCACCAGTGCACTCCAATAACAAAACCCCTGAAACCAAGAATGGCAAAGTCATTTTTAACAATCACACACAAACCTGCAGCGTTGGTTATATATTGTAACCCCAGCTCTATGTGAAGAGGAGTCGTAGCAGCATGGACGCTAGATTATTAGTTTTGGGTGTGATTATGAGATATTTCTCTATTTTATGGTCCTGAAGAATAAAAAATATACTTTAACTGGAGTTAAGTTTATGCACGTGTAGCCTGAGCTGATGCGTGGGGCAGCTACACTGATTACAATAGAAGCAGATCAGCTGAGTGATGAGGTTTGGTGTTGACATGACATGAACTTTACTTGTTGCACAGCATTTGTCTCTGTCGTCTGGTGTCACTGCTCTTTGCAAGAATCAGGTTTATGAACTAAATTATTCTACAAGAAATAAAACAAACAGCAGCAGGACGACAGTTTGAAGGGATCATAACATTTATTTTGAAGTCCTGTGGAGGGGGATGGACCCACCACACAGTATTTTAATGATAACGATGATGTCACTGACAAACACAGATATACATTCACATCAAAAGAGAACGAAACTCAATCCGAATCAAAACTGCACAACATATAAATAAAAACATGCTGCTTCTCTTTCCTCTTCACGACTCTGCTTCCATTGTTCTTCTTCCAGGGAAAAAGAGAAAAGGCTCAGTGAGAACAATAACGTCTTCCTCCTGTGAGGCGGCGAGCTCGGCAGCACCAGAGGAATCGTCGTCGAGCACATGTGATGGACTATTGTACGGAGCTGAACTCCAGCCTTCCTGCATTAGACTGCTTCCTATAGCTCCAGTCATTGTGCAGCTCTGCCTATGGGGAGGAAAAGCTCACATGGGTACAGTTCACACACAGTGTTTCTCACACATATACATACACACCCAGCACAAACACACGTTCAGCATCATAACTGCTGCTCATAAAAAGTGGAAAGGAAAGAGGACCGTGTGTGAGTCATCACACAACAATGAGTTCTACGTCTTTCTCTTGTTTTAAAGCCTGAACACAGAGTTTGTGTCCTTATGTTACTGGATTTTACCAGTTCACAGTACATCAGGGTGAGTCAGAGCAACATGTGGAGACTTCTGCTACTTCATCTTTGTGTTGCTGATGATACTCACGTCTCCAGGGACGGTGAGAGTGACGGGATCAGTACATCACAAACACTTTGTGTAACTAAACAGGAATAAACAGTGAATTCATATAGAGCAGACATGGTCATTCTGGTTTATAGCGTTTCGCTGTTACATTTCCAGACCTCCTGTTTCATTACACAGACGTCAGAGCGGAGCTGCTGTTAAGGTTCCTGTGGTGAAGCTGAACTCTCGGATTCATCAACCACTCAACTCCAGGCTTTTACCTTTGACCTCAGGCTCAAATGATTCATATTCTTCTCCACTGTTTTACTCTCAGACTTTCTCTGGCGCTCACTTCCTGCTGTTGCTGCAGCCGAAGCTCCAATATTAAAAACAAATAAAGAGCAATTACAGTGTGAGAGATCACGGCGATCCCGCCCCCACCCTTGAGATCAGAAGGAATCCATTTCTGGGTGATGGTGGGAGGTGAAGTTGCCTCATTGTCTGACCCCCACCACCCATGCAGCCAACACAGGAAACAAGGTCAGTTAAATGGCACCCTGCTCCAGCCTCACGCTCTCATCATTGTTTCCCTGCAGACTCCTCCTCCCTCAGGTAGCAGGTCGAACCAAACCTCCTGTGTTCTTTGGGCTGTTTTCGTCCTGCTGTTGTGTTTTCATCCATCACTGTCATCGACCACTGGGGAATATCGAACCTCAACACAATTAGTGTTAAAGCATCGACAAACAGGAGGCAGAGAAATGATTGGCACATTTACTCTGTAGGTTCAGTGGAAGAACACGAGGCTGTGGAGGACACAGGAAACCAAAGTGAAGTGAGGAGAAAACTGTGTTAACGACATCTTTACTTTACTGTTACACGTTTCACACTTTGGTTCTGAGTGGCGTCCCACACAGAGCGGGACAATGCTGCATTGTTGGACTTTGGGTTCCTAGCAGGATGTCTAAATTCAGACGTGTGAGGGTACGAGCCTGTGTGTGTGGGATGTTTGAATAAATAAAAAAGGCTTTCATCTCAACCGAAGTATTTGTTGGTTTTTTGGTATCAATCTCTGATAAGGAACCTTTTATAAAAAGACATGAAGGTGTAATTAAATACTTTATTGACGGTTTAGTCAGCTGCCATTTGTCTTATATATAATAATAATAATAATATATATTTCTATATCTATTTCTTACATTTTTGTCATGTCATGTTAAGGATAAGAAACGTCTTGGCCGACGAGTGAATAAACTTTTAATCCATATTTGCACAAATTAAAGACTGCAGATCTACACTGAGGCACCTGACTACTATTTTAAAACACTTCTGTAAATATTGTTTCCACAAGCTTTGTAGAACTTATATTTGTCTTATGTTTTAAACTGAGCTGTTAGCTAAGCTGAAGACTTAAAGAACATTTCACAATTACAGTGGCAAGAAAAAGTATGTGAACCTGTTCAAATTGTATAGTTTTCTGTACTAATTTGTCATAAAATATGATCTGATCTTCATTTAACTCAAGATTATTTACAGAAATGATGTGTTTAAAGTAAAAAAACACAAAAGATCTGATCTTTTATGTCTTTATTGAGAAGAACAGGTTCACATACTTTTTCTTGCCACTGTATAAAGAGTCCTTTTCAGGAGTCAACTTACAGCTTTTCTTCATTAATGGAAGTAAATAGTTGTTTTCTTTTGTTGATAACTCACAAACCCACAGTGTAAATGTTGGAGCAGACTCCACATGCAGCATTATCTGGAATCAAAAGTCAATCAACAGGTCATTAGCGTGTGAAGTCTTTCAGCAGAGACAGTGGAGGAAACTCAAAGACCTGAACTCCACCAAGGTTTGTTTGGGATAAACTGGACACAAGCACGAAAATAAAACTTCATAAAAGCGAACAACAGGTTGTAAATAAAATATAATAAATAAACAACAAACAACATTTTCTTCTTCTCTACTGTTTCTGTTAAAGTGAAATTTTTTGTCTGATCTTCTATATTTATTTCATTCTATATTTCTTCTGATTGCAGGTGTGTGTGTGTGTGTGTGTGACTCTAATGTGTGTGTGTGTGTGTGTGTCTAACTCTAATGTGTGTGTGTGTGTCTAACTCTAATGTGTGTGTGTGTGTGTGTGTGTGTGTGTGACTCTAATGTGTGTGTGTGTGTGTGTGTGTGTGTGTGTGTGTGTGTGTGTGTGTGTGTGTGTGTGTCTAACTCTAATGTGTGTGTGTGTGTGTGTGTCTAACTCTAATGTGTGTGTGTGTGTGACTCTAATGTGTGTGTCTTGTTATTCTCATGCACTTTGAACCTTCTGCTTGAATCCACTGGATGTCTGCAGCTCTTTGCAGACAGCGCCGCCCAGCGGCCTCTCTCATGAACTGCAAACACTTCTTCACACAAAAACAACGCTGACAGTCGGTGCAGCAGTCTGCGTGCACGGGAACAGAGAGTGTGGCGCCAGGATGACTCACCTGTTTGCTTTTCAGTGATTTGGATGAATTCGTTCTGCACATTACGCTGCAGCCTGTGTTCGGACTGATCCTCCTGCTGTGGCGGTGACACAGGTTTTATTAAAGGGACCAGTGCAGCTCCAGATCCGCCCCTTTCATTCACTTAGGACGCATTCTCCACCAACTGGGTCCAAGATGACGGCCAACAGCAGGTCCAGGAGCCGTGCGCCCCGGTCAGGTAAGAGCCCGCAGGTGATTCAGAGCTCGACTCACATGTGTCGGTTCCGAGTCTCCACGAATCCACCTGCTGATTTTATTTCTTCTCCTCCTGGAAACGTCTGGACGTGGCTGTCATCATCTCCCAAAACGGACTGATGTCTTCTTGAATGTGGCTTCAGATGATGGAGAGGTAGGAGCAAACGCAGCAGACCAAGATGTGTGTGTGTGTGTGTGTGTGTGTGTGTGTGTGTGTGTGTGTGTGTGTGTGAGATGGTGACTCTTCCAAAATAAAAGCACGAATCCGAATGAATCCATTTGGTTTTGTGGCTGAACAGACTGTGACCCTGTCCAGTCCTGTCAAACCTCTTTGTCTTTACTGTCAGAGAGCAGCTGTGTTCACAGTGGAGAAGCTGGAACAGCAAAATCTTTATTTAAACAATTAATTCATGATCAAAATGTCCTCAGGAAACTGAGTTGGGCAGTTCTCACTACTGGGTGACTGGTTTTAGTCTATGATGCTCAAGTTCACCATCAAATCATGATGATATTTCTATACACACAGAGCAAACAGCAAGTTTCCAGCAACACTGGTTATGTCAGGCTGAATTTTATGATGTAGCTGCATTTGGTGATTTTTCTGATTAATTTGTTTCTCATTTCAGTTTTTAAATGTCAGAAAACACTTTAATTAATTTATTTTAACCTTTAAATTACTATAAACCCCCAGTTGACATTTACAGGTGCCGTTACATTTGTCTAAATAGCAGTCGAACGAAAAAATGTTTATTTATATTATTATAATATGTAATATTGTTTATTTAGATAATAACACATTAGAAGTTACAGTTGGAGAATATTAGATATTTTGTTCTGTAATAATGAACACATTGTTACTGACATGTGTTATTTAGTGCTCCTTTAAAAATAAATATATGTAAAATAAAAATATAAAATGTATAGAAGATTGGATGCATGTTACTAATCAACTACAGGGAAGAGTGTGACACACCTGATAGAAACCATCTCTGGAGGTTTGGGGACACAGAAACCTCCCATCTCTTACCTACAGCATCTCCTCGCTGCTTCACTGCTCTATTTTCAAATCTCGATCCCCCCGAATCCCACGAGCTGTGTTTCTGTGTTTTCATGTCATGTTGGACAGCAGCGCCGAGTCTGAGTCCACGGCTCTGACTCAGACTCAGTGTGGTGTTAGCCGGCAGTCTGGATCTGTGTATTTCAGTGATACGTGCGTGGGTGTGACATGCAAACGCATCCACAGACAAAATGTCAATATGGAAGCAATAAAAAAAAACTGAAGAGAAAGCAGCACACACACAAAGACACCCCCGCAGCTCCTCACTCCCCAAGTAGTCCAGTTAACATCCTCTGCATTAGATTTGGTTTTAAAAGCTTGTTGCATCCTCAAGTGGAAATGTTTGGGACGTCTGCTTAGTTCACATCACACCATCTGCCTCCTTCAAGCCTCTGTTACGTCCTAACACCAAAATCTTTAACCAGGCTGCTGCAGTGTTCAGCAAATCAAACCTCTTTTGTATTTTCTCATATCAAAGAATTGAATTATCAGATATCTGTGAGGATTAGTGAACAGGGTCAGGAGAGGCTCTGTGTGCAGGGTCAGGACACTCATGTTGTTTAAAAGTCATGAAATCAGAAACAGGACAAAGCCACAAAGACGCCCTGTGAAACCTCCCTCCATGTATTCAGATGCACGTTTGTCCTCCCCTCCCCCTTTTCTTGTGTGCCACACTAAACCTCAGTCTCTCCACCACCGTCTCTTTATTTCAATAAAACATGAAATGAACCATGGGAACGT